>NW_027507748.1:193949745-194252245 GCF_037356315.1 Lithobates pipiens | reverse complement strand
TAAGCTCCGAGGCTAGGTTCACAGCGTTTTGCGGTGCATTTTGCATTTTAAATCCGCGTTTTTGTTTGTAGTTTTCATGCCTTTTGTTTCTCTTTAGAAAAAAACTTGAATAGTTGGTTCTTAAGGAGCGGGGCCTCCTTAAGAACCAACTATTCCTCCTTAACAACCAATGAGTAATCAGCTGCCAGTGGGGTTCGGGTCGGATATGGATTTTGGGGTACCAGACCCTTATCGGAGCCTGTAGCCCAGCAGGTCATAAAAGGGAAGGGACAAGCAGGAACCCCCCTTCTGAACCATACCAGCCACATGCCCTCAACATGGGGGTGGGTGCTTTGGGGCAGGGGAGCCCAAAGCACCTTATCCCCATGTTGATGGGGACAAGGGCCTCTTCCCCACAACCCTGGGCGGTGATTGTGGGGGTCTGCAGGCAGCGGACTTTTTGGAATCTGGAAGCTCCCTTTAACTAGCCCCCGCCCCAAAGCACCCCCACCATATGGTTCAGGAGGGGGCTCTCGTCATCCCCTCCCATTTCTGACCTGCCAGGCTGCATGCTTGGATAAGGGTCTGGTATTGTTTTTTGTACCATTGTGCGTTTCTGAAAAACGCACTAAAAAATGCATAGGTGTGAACCTAGCCTAATGGGCCATGCTTTATCTTTATAGATTAGCTAAACTCACCTGGTCCTCGCTGATACCCAGAAATTAAATCCTAGAGGCAACTCTCATATTTCAAATTGAACTAAACCCTCCTATCGTTTTCAGCCAAGGAAGCTGCCATCTTGGCCTCTGAACTACAGTTATATTCCCAGCACATGCCGGGAATGTGATGGTTTTCTGAAACTGTTAAATGGATGGGTTTAGTTCCGCTTTAAAGGGGCTTACCCTATGCACTCAGTGTGAGCATTGACCAACTTCACAGCCTGTGTCTTCTCTGAATTCTTTTCACACAAGAAGCTAACAAGCTCAATGCAGTAAACCCACCTAGCTTCCTCTCAGGCACTCATTACCTCATGACCTCACACTGATGGCAAGCCCATCAACCAAATGCTTTGGAGTTTGAATAATACTGGCTCTGGAGAAACCAATGTGACCGCCTTGTAATATTCCTCCAGGAAAGTACAAAGCCAGCAGCCACTTGGCCTGTAAGCCCTTGTACACACGGTCGGAGAATCTGTCGGAATGAGTCTTATCGGACCGTGTCGTCAGATAATCCGACTGTGTGTGGTATGCATCGGACTGATTCCGTCCGAATCTATGTCCGACCCAATTTTCCAACATGTTGGAAATATTTCCCAACCAACTGGGCCGGACGGACCTAATCCGATCATGTGTAGAGCATTTTCATCGGACCAAGTGCCACGCATGCTCAGATCAAATTCCTACATCAAAGCTATTGGCCACTAGCCTGAATGTAGTCCCATCGTAACAAAATTACGTCATCACATTCTGAAAGATCTGATTTTTCACCAACTTGGCCCGACCGTGTGTATGCAACAGTTTCGGACACAATCCGTCGGACTAAATCCGACGGGCAAAATCCGACGGATTTGGTTGGCAAAATCTCCGACCGTGTGTACATGGGCTTAGGGATATACAAGTGAAGTGACAGTCAGATATATGTCAGGTAGATCAGGACTCATACAACTTAAATGAATACAGTGGATCGGTGGTATCAGAAGTGTCATCTTATCTTCCTTGGTTTCCAGGCCTAAAGAATTACAGCCAAACAAATGGGCATTTTTTTTATTATTGATTAACATATATTTTTATGGTTTAGATTTGGTGTTTATATTTACTTTACAGTAATGTGTTTGTATACATGCCTAGAGTCACGCTTTAATAGTACAGCTTTGCATGATTCATGTTTGGGGAACCATGCCTTGACTTAACATGGATATGAAATTACATCATTATGAGAATACTGTGTGTGGTCACAATGCTGATTAAGCTTTTATGAATAGGATTCTCTGCATCATTTCCTGCGTGAAAGCAGGCCTCTGATCCTTATTCGAAATAGGGTCACAGAACTCCCTACAAAGAACAAAAATAAAAATGTGTGGAGGCTTGAGACTTTTCATCCCAGAGTTGTCAGGGGTGGCAGTGTCAAGCATTGTGGGCGGATGAGAGATTAAACATGAGACATATACTGTACCACTGGGTCCCGAAATACGGGTTGTTGATAGAATTTAGTGAAATGGAAGAACCACAAATATAAACTGTATAGTAGTTGAGTGAATTTTTTTTTATTTTTTAGCATGTGTGTTTATTAACGGTCTTAAAGAACAAATGAAGGCTAAACATACACTATATTGCCAAAAGGTCAAGACTGTGCAGGCCAGTCAAGTTCCTCCACCTCAAACTCTCTCATCCATGTCTTTATGGACCTTTCTTTGTGCACTGGTGCGCAGTCATGTTGGAACAGATAGAGGCTATCCCCAAACTGTTCCCACAAAGTTGGGAGCATGAAATTGTCCAAAATATCTTGGCATGGTGATGCCTTAAGCGTTGCCTTCACTGAAACAAAGGGGCCAAGCCTAACCCCTAAACAACCACAATCCCCCTTCCGCCAAATGATTTGGACCAGTGCACAAAGCAAGGTTCATAAAGATATGGATGAGTGAGTTTGGGGTGGTGGAACTTTTCAGCAGTAAAAAAAAATTACTGATGAGAACAAAAATTGATATTATTGCAGCTTACCAGTCCTTAGATATGGATGCATTAATTTTCTTTATTCACACGTTCCCCTTATTTTATTTTAACCTGGTAATCCATTAACTCACTTCCTGTGCTAAGGTTACAGCCAACTGGTCAGCATTGCCAGCCCTTAGATGTGGTAGTGGTATTTTTTCCCACACCCCCCCCCCCCCCTTTATTTTAAAGTGGTAATAAAGGCTAACTGTAACTATTCTTAAAAATCCCCCCAATCTGCTTCAAATAGTGATTTAGAAGCTCCAGCTCCCCTGTGTCGGTGATCCCTCCTCTCCCCTGCACCAGGAGCTCACTGACAAAGGTAAATCAGAGCTTCAGGATCATGATAGTGGATGGATCAGATGAAAAATAAGTAAGTACAGATCTTTTTAATATACGGTATGCAGTATAGGTAGGAGGAACTTACTTCCTAGCCTAATGGAGCTCATAATTTATTTGTAGTGTAAAGCAAGTCAAAACCTAAGTTTAAATCTATTCCCACCCACATTCTAAGCCTATTCAATCTACCCTGTAAAATAAAAAAGATGCCAATTCGTACCTATTCAGAATTTGCTTTGGTCTGGTCACATATGTACCCAGCTCCGGCTTCAGTGTAGAAGAGGGACAACCGACAGTGGATGCCCCATAGTAAGTCTATGGGTGATGTCAATGAACAGTGGTTGTGAGCAATCTTTCATCTACACTGAAGGCGGCGCTGGAGAGATCATGTGACCACTGCGGAGCAACTTCATAATAGTGAAGTATGCACATCTTCCTTTTACAGATTAGATAGAATAGGCTTAGAATGGGGGTGCGAGTAGATTTAAGCTTTTGCCCTTTCTATTCCTGTTACCGTAATATAAATATAACGCTTTGTTAAGAATTTAACCCCAAGTCAATCCTAAACAATGTGAGGATTTTCGCAACGTCTGTTGAAGTTTCTTACATTCTTTGGTCTTTAGAGATACAGGGTTGGGTCAGAGCAGTGAAGCTGCTGAATTTTTTTTTTTTAATCTAGTACCCAGTAGAGATTTTAAATTAAAACTTGCCCAATCACACAGCTGTATGAAATACTACAGAATCACATCCTTTTTAATGTGAAGACACTATCCAGTTATCCCAGAGTGTAAGTTTTTTTTTTTTATGAACGCCAAGTAACCTTAAGAGTTTTTGAAGGCTTTTCGTAGCTGACTCATTTACAGAGTATGCAATTTTCTTATGCTTCTGTTTAAGCTGGTGCCATGACTACTCACCAGGTTCTCTGTTTCAAGGTGGCTCCTTGCTCTTGCACTATGGAGCCACCCTTGCAAGCAGAGCCTAGATAGCTGTGCCTCACTATATGCCTCAACAGAAACAAAGAATCTTGTCACCTAGGATGGAAAGACACCCCGCCTGCTTCTCACTTCTCCTCTGCTCTGACTGGAAAAGCTGGAAATCTCTGTAGTAAGCACTGCTACTACAGTCTTTGCTGCTAGCTTCAGGCTTCATGTATGTCCCAAGTATAGTTCAGGGCTTCCCAATACGCATATTGTATGGCATAAAAAAAAAAAAACACATACGAACCAGTAACAATCTCCATACAGGTCTCTCAAATTTTTCAAACATAGTATTATTCTGTTTCTCATCACCACCTGTTAGCTTCAGGGTTCTCTCATTGGACCAAGTGAATAATATGACGCCAATACCCCATCTTTCCACCGCATCCAAGAAAAATGCTTTGCATTCACCGATAAAAATATTTTCGTAAAGCGTTTTCTTGTGTTGAGCAAGCGCCCATCTGTATTTACAATGTAGCAGCGCAGTCAATAGGCACTGGACCCAAAAGATAGGGGCAATCACTGTAGTTGGAGTGCCTACTGCGGCGATTTCCAGCTTCCTCAGGGATCCCACAAGTATGGAATATACAAGCTGGACCAATGCAACTACGCAACCAAGCAAAAATATCTATACCTGGAAATCATCTTTACCTGTACCAAAGGTACAGTTAAATTCTTTAGCTTTAGGGGTTCTTTAAGAAAAGAAGGAAGCCGCTTGCAGGAAGAGGGGGGGGGATTACAATTCTGAGGATTTCTCATGACAAACATGTCAGCTGTAGCGCAGAGGAGTTTAAATAAATGTGTCCACTAAAAATATGGATGTCTGCAAATAAAAATGGAAATGTATTTTATATAAATGTTAAAACATGGCTTTGTGGTAATTATAAATGTAAAATAATTATCCCTGGGTTGAAATAAAAAAAAAAAAAAAATAAAGTACAGTGGTGTACCAGGCATTAAGTTTTATTAATGCCCATTGCAATGCTTACTATGTCCTTCATCTTTGTTGAATTTAGAGTCCCAGTAGCAAGCATCTGCTAAGCTTTCATGACAGCTACATATGAAGAAGGCACAATTATCAGTTAGTTAAGAAGTGAGCAGCAAGGAATGTTGAGAAGTCTCTCTAAAACCAGAGGACAGGCCAGAACTTGCATAGGAGTTCAAACGCCAACACCCTGCTTGAATCTGCTCTCACATAGTGAAAACACCTACTTGATACAAATCTCAGCCACATACCAACACATGAACACCGACACATGATGTGAGTGAGAAGAATGATATGCATGGAGGTTTGGTGACCACGGGTGATAAAAATAAACAGTATGCTTTCCATAAACACTTCCCAGTGACCTTGTGCTTTTAATAATCATAAACATAGTAGCGTTCATTAGTTGAAAGTTGTTTATATCCTACACAGTACTGTAATCGATCTCAGTGTCTTGTTTAAAGAGATTAGCAAGCCCACCACCCTGGTGGCAGACGTATACATGAAATGAGTCTGAAGGAGAATTACGTACCAGGAGAGGAGAGGGTTAGCTTTTTTAATGTATAACTGTTAATTAATCAATGGTGTTACATTATTAAAGCCTGTTTTGCGTTTTCAACTCTCCAGAGAATCTTTTCGGGAACCACTGGTGAGTGCTTATAACCAACGCCACATAAGTTGTGTATGCCACAATAATAACCAACACCACATAAGGTATTGGTTCCGTATCCAGGCGGAGGAGAATCTGTTGGGTGGCCAATAGGGAGGTCACAGTATCTACTCTGAGGGGCAAGTTACAATGCTTTATGAACACCATCTCCAACAAAGCGTTTATGACCTACTCCTAAGTGTGGGGTCAAAGAGTGGACAAGTTATTGTTCAATTATTAGAATGAAGGTGCATGTGGACTTTATTGATTATTCACACTGAGGATTTTTGTATCTTTGTCTTTTTTATCTTTGTAATTATTATCTTTTATTATTATACTTTATGCATTTTTTTCCCCCCCCATTTACATTGTGGACACAAAATACAATTTTCTGTATGGACACTTGTTGCACAATTATTTATTTATATACATATTGTAAGTGTATGATTTCCATATGCATTTGACACTATTAACATTTGGAACACTAGATTAGATTTTCTAATTGTATTTAAAAATGTTATGAGATTTTATGATAAAACCATGTTGATATTTATCATATGTTTTTAGTGTTTGCCCAATAAGTGATTTCATGATTTATATTCACTATTGGGATTTTAGAAGGGCTGCAATATCTGTACAAAAATATTATGTATGGACAGGGCCACTGAAAAGGCAGTACAGCCAGCCCTCCTGTACTGGACCCATGCTCCATCAGTTCAAACGGAGGGCCCGAGCACCTGCTGAGTAAGAGGGCCAGCTGCATCTTATTGCTAACACTGATCCACTTCTGCCGCCCCCTGCAGTACTGCCAGCTTCTCTTCCTCATTCTCCCTCTGGCTGCAATGCAGGGGGATTGGTTCTAGCAAATGCCTGCTTCCATCTGCTGTCTGGCCCCCCTGTGTGCCCCTTTCCCCTTCAGCGCTGCTGGCTTCCCTCCTCTCCTGCGGTCAAATATGTCATTTTCTGGCCTTTTGCTTTTCTGAATTACAGTGAGCGATCAGTACCAATCACTCATGTGTCCATTCATCACTGAATGAAAGTAAAACTGTATTTACTATGCTACCATTTGTGAATGAGAAGGAAGCCTCAGAGCACCTTCCTATTCATTATTCTGTGCTGCAGAGGTTGCATAAAAAGGGCCTGATAAATCTATGTCCTCAGTAACTTTCAGCCGGGGGGGGGGGGGGGGGTGGGGTCCTGTCAGGTAGACTGTATGGGGCCCTGTGATTTCTAACAGCAGCCCTGGGTATGGAATATTTAAATCAAAAAGGCCTGGCAACTCGGATGCTCTTGAATAAAAGTCCTTTATTGGTTGCACGGGTATATTGGTACAGGCTATATGCCGAAAAAAAAAGCTCTGGCCTGCCACCAACCTCCCATGTCTCACTATTCCCCCCCAACTACAACTGCCAGACAAAAAAGGGAAGTTTGGGAGATGAACCTAGGTAGGCCAGAGCACTGACTTGAGGTTTTTTCCTTTAGTTCTCAACATAAAAAAAAAAAAAAAAAAAAAAAAAAAAATATACACATATATGCAACACATTACATAGTCCCCTTATTAGAAAGCAATTTCTAAAAACAGTGCAATAATTATCACAGGCTAACAATCCCCTATAGCAGATATATGCAATTAGTGGACCTCGAGCTACTGCAAAACTACAAGTCCCATCATGGCTCCGCCTCTAGGTGTCAGAGTCTTGCTATTCCTCATGGAACTTGTTCTGCAGCAGCTAGAGGACCGCTAATTGCATATCCCTGCCCTATAGGATCATTTTAAAACCATCATTTTGAAAGCAACTAGACAAACATACCTACACAAATAGACAGAAGGGAATAAATGTCAATTGTAAAATTAGGTAGCAGAGTAGTTGTACGGGATACAAGTGGCAGAAGCTCTTTGTTCGTTTTGCCCTTTGTGACTACTCTGTTAAATGATGTAGTACATTTTTTTTTTATTAGAGGTAAAATGGAATGACCTTCTACCATTTAGACTCTACAAAAGGATTCTGTATATCACTGCAAGCTTGTATACTTTAGACTACTGTGCAGAGAAGCGGTAAAAGATGTTTCCATTGGATGGCTGCTCACTCTTGTGTTCTAAGAAAGATAGAGTGTTGAAAAAAAAAATTTGAACGACGCCTGGTTGCTCACTTCCACCTTTTTAACAGATTTTACCTTGCAACGGATATATGGTTTTCATTCAAAATTACTTTCATAAAAGTTACATATAGATGTTCCCCAGCAACATCTCCGGACAAGAGAAATAAAATTAAGTCTTAAAAAGCATGGGTATAGGTCAATGCCACTTTTCAAACCATTACTGGGAGCTGGATTATTTATTTTAATTTTCTATTCTTAAAATGCCTATGATTTATTCATGTAAAATACCCAAGAAATGTAACATACACATATATATTATACACATATATATATATATATATATACACATATACATATACATACATACATACATACACACACTCTATAAAATTGAACTTCAGGAAAAAAAAAACATTTTTTTTTTTATAATATATATATATATATATATATATGTTTTGACAGTTTAGTTGTAAAAGATAAAATACAGCTAATGAACATTCAGATCTTCAGGCACAGATAGCCATGCACTCAATTTTACTGACATGGTGGGGGTTATTTACTAAAAACAACATGGTGCAAAATCTGAAGAGGCACACCCACCCCCTTCACAAAGCACACAGGTACAAAGTTGAGGCTGTCAATCACAAGCTGTGCCTTGTAGCCCCCAATCATCTTTTTGCCACTTGGTATCAGGATAATTTGTTAGAAGTGACTCATGGAGATAGCAGAAAAACGATGCAGCAGACAGAAATCTAACTTGGTGCTCTTGATTGAGACTAGTTAACACTACAGAAGGATATACTTTGTTAATTTTTCATTTCAGAGGTTTACAACCACTAGGAGAATAAGTCTCACTAGACTTATTGTGCAAACAGATATCTATTCATATAGGAACAAAAAAATATTTGATCTGAACTCCTCGTCCAAAGTGAACATATATAGGCTTTAAACAAGCCTCATCACTTTAAGGGCCAAATATCAGTACTAGTCCTCTAAGTCCAGGTTCCCACTGACAGCGGGAATGAAGCCAGGCAAGTTCAGCTGAACGCACATGATTTCACTCCGCATGTCAGTCCCGATGTCGGCCGCCATTTCAGAGAGGTTTCTGCACAGATGTCAATGTAAAAATCACAGCCTGAAATCGCAAAAAGTGTACAGAAACTACTTTTTGAAATCGGTGCAGTGCCGCACCGATTAGGACAGTGCCATTGATGGCAATTGCCGCCGATTTGACATGTCAAATCGCATGTCAAAGCACTCCAGTGTGAAACAGGGCTAAAAGTCTGTTTACAACATACATGCATGCCAGTAATGACTGTAAAGCATTTCCCAGATTGAGATTCCTGGTAGTGATAATAATGGACCATGCCTGTATAATGTGTGTTGGAATGGCCACTTGTAATCTCCATCAAAAGCCAATGAAATGACACAAGAACAACTTCAGTTACTTCCGGTTATAAAAAGGTGAAAGACATTAAACCGAGACCAGGTATTATTTCAATGAAAGCTACAGATTTACCTTTTTTGAAAATTACTTTTAAAATAAAATTAACAGTTTAAAGCTTATATGAGATTTTCATAGTTGAGTTTGTACACAGTATTCTTTAATTCTGTAATATGATTTTTTTTTTTACAACACTGCAAAAATATTCCATTGGCTTAATGTGGTGTGACTAAATAGAAAACAACCCCCCAAGCAGCATTCAGCTCATCCTTATATAATTTGCTTTTTACAATTATCCCAATGATTTTTTTAAAGTTTTTTTCGGAAAACTATTTTTTTAATTTTTTTTTCATAAAAGCTTATCGAGCTATTAGTCTATGACAGTGAATGATATTAGAACATAACAGCAATCTATGCAGACAGTTAGGTCTCTGTTAATGTCTTCACAATTAAATGATTTATACCAAGATTTTGGAGCTAGCAGAACATTCTGACAAATCCAAGGCTACTGCACAAATCTAAAATAAAAAATAAAAATGAATCTAGCTGGAAGTACAAAGTACACTTAATTATAAGACCACTAAATCCTAAGTGGACATTGCGCTAGGAATGAAGAAACCAAGAACTACTAACAATTTCAAAAGAAGTTCTATGAAACAAAGAGGTCATCAAGGTAAAGGGCTTAGCTACATGCTTATTAAAGCAAGGCAAAGAAAAGAAGAGAATGATTTGTAAAAATGTACTAACTCAAAGTAACAAATCCAATTTAAGTTGCACCTGTGCACAGACTATGGACATTAAAAAAAAGTGTAACTCCATTTTGGAAAATGATATATATATTTTTTTTATATATCTCAAGAAATGACACTTTGCTACAATGTAAAGTAGTGAGTGTACAGCTTGTATAAGTGTACATTTTCTGTCCCCTCAAAATAAGGCAATACACAGCCATTCATGTCTAACCCGCTGGTAACAAAAGTGAGTACACCCCCAAGTGAAAAAGTCCAAATTGGGCCCAATTAGCCATTTTCCCTCCCCGGTGTCATCTGACTCATTACAAGGTCTCAGGTGTGAATGGGGAGCAGGTGTGTTAAATTTGGCATTATGGCTTCTACTCTCTCATACTGGTCACTGGAAGTTCAACATGGCACCTTACGGCAAAAAATTCTCAGAGGATCTGAAAAAAATAAATTGGTGCTCTACATAAGGATGGCCTAGGCTATAAAAAGATTGCCAAGACTCTGAAACTAAGCTGCAGCATGGTGGCCAAGATCATACAGCGGTTTAACAGGACAGGTTCCATTCAGAACAGGCCTCGCCATGGTCGACCAAAGGAGTTGAGTGCATGTTCTCAGCGTCATATCCAGAGGCTGCCTATTGGAAATAGACGTATGAGTGCTGCCAGCATTGCTGTAGAGGTTGAAGGGGTGGGGATCAGATTGTCAGTGCTCAGACCATATGACGCACACTGTGTCAAATTGGTCTACATGGCTGTCGTCCCAGAAGGAAGCCTCTTCTAAAGATGATGCACAAGGAAGCCCGCAAACATTTTTCTGAAGACAAGCAGACTAAGGACATGGATTACTGGAACCATTTCCTGTGGTCTGATGAGACCAAGATAAACTTATTTGGTTCAGATGGTGTCAAGTGTGTGAGGCGGCAACCAGGTGAGGAGCACAAAGACAAGTGTGTCTTGCCTACAGTCAAGCATGGTGGTGGGAGTGTCATGGTCTGGGGCGGCATGAGTGCTGACAGCGCGAGGACAGGAGAGCCGATAACCAGCTTGTGTGAAAGGGACATCTACACTGATAATCAGGGCATTGATTATCAGTGCAGCCACAACAGTGCCCACCAGTGCCTCATCAGCGCCACTTATCAGTGCAGCCCCGCCAGTGGCCACCAGTGCAGCCTTATCAGCAACACGAGCGATAGAGAAAAATTACCTGTTTGCAAAATGTTATAACAAAACTACAAAAAAAATCTTATTTTTTTTTGTTTATTTAGCAAACAGTAAAAAGACCCAGTGGTGAAAGACCCCGTGGACCGCACAACCGTCATTCAAAGTGTGTCAGCGCTGAAAATTGGCCTGGCCAGGAAGGGGGTAAAAGTGGCCAGAAGACACGTGGTTAAAGTACCATAACACCTTACACCCCAACATCAGGGCGGGGGGGGGGGGGGAAACATATCTCATAAAAGCAACACATCTTTATTATACAATTAAAAATAAAAAGGATAAAACATCCATTACATCCATATAAATCATGGCCATCGGCATTAAAAAGGTTTTGAACCACCAACTCTTTAAAGTATTTGCACATTCCTAACAAGCAGTAAAAGAGCTCAACAGCAAGCCATCCCTGCCCTCCCTAGCTGCTTGTATTGTAAAAGTGATTCATTCTCAAAGATCACAACAAAGACTCCAAGCTCGGTTTCAGTTCATGTTTTTGCAGCCTAGAAAAATATGCTGTGTGTTTGTATTAAACGTCCAAAAATATAAAATAAAATGTATATAGAACAATAACTTTATGTCTTTGCTGTGAACTTTGAGGACACATTTCTCAGTCTTTAGCTACAGAATTGATTGAGGTCTTCTTTTAAAGCGATTTTACTGATTATATGTAAATACCTTTGTGTGCATAGTCTGTGCAGAGGTCCACTTTAATGTGCTTCACTTAAAGCATCTATAGCAACAGTCCCCATACTGTGGCCTTTGCTTGGCTTTTATTTCTCCCAAGGACACCAACAACGTGGCACTCTTCCTCCCAAGGACACCAACAACACGGCACTCTTCCTCCCAAGGACACCAACAACGCGGCACTCTTCCTCCCAAGGACACCAACAACGCGGCACTCTTCCTCCCAAGGACACCAACAACGCGGCACTCTTCCTCCCAAGGACACCAACAACGCGGCACTCTTCCTCCCAAGGACACCAACAACGCGGCACTCTTCCTCCCAAGGACACCAACAACGCAGCACTCTTCCTCCCAAGGACACCAAAAACGCGGCACTCTTCCTCCCAAGGACACCAAAAACGCGGCACTCTTCCTCTCAAGGACACCACTGATGTGGTACTATTCCTCCCAACACCACTAACATTGTGGCATATTTATTTCACTGACAGCATCGATGGGGCATTATTCCTTCTGCAACAAGCCACAGGCCCTAGGTCACTTTTACGACCACAGAGTCTAAAGGATTGATAACTACCACTGATGTTGGGTCATTTTCTACCCGAAAAGGACTGAAACCTGAAGGACAGTAACCTGCCCCTTTACATAGAAACTTTGAGTATCCCAAAACTTCCTTTTTTTATATATTACTTTTGGCCAGAACAGAAAATGCTTAAAATTCCCATCAGTTTCGTTTTTTGTCTGCTTCTGGAGGGAAACTCATTTGAAGGCATTGTCAGGGGAAGTACTGTGATCTCTGTGAGAAGTAATAAATGCCTGTAAAGCTGGCCATACACTTTGTTGGCTTCTAAAGAACCAGCCAAAGTATGCTTTGTGTGTGACCTCGTCAGTAGTCACCGCCCATCATCTGTCGAATGAAATAGCAAAGAAGCTGGGTTGCAAATTGTTGAACGGTTTTGGTATTGTGACAGCTGCTGGTGCCGGCTGTCAGAATACAATAGCCTGTACTACAGATTCATCAATCCATATGGTATAATGTGGATGGTGGAATCTGTTAGATTTTTCTAACAGTGTATGGGCAGCTTTATTTACTTGTATTTATATTTTTTTAATGCTAGGTGCATGTATGCAATGCAAGATCCAGTTAAAAACAGACTTCTTTATAAATGTAGAGCAGGTCTTAATAACACAGCAGAATTAAAATGTTTCCAGGTCTAATCATCAAGGGACAGGAAACAAGAACCAATAATTAAAAGGTCATGTTTTCCATAAGCAATAAATTACTCAGCTTTCCCCGCCATGCAGATTTACTTCTGCATAAGACTGGCGCCTGTGTGGAACCAGAATTTTGCAGACTTCCATACCACAATTATTTAAAAAAAGGTGCAAATGTTACCATGTGGTTTTGAATGGTAATATTTACAATACTAGCCATAGTCTGAGATACACTGAGCTACAGAACAGTATGTAAACCAAGTGTAAAATTAGAAAGGGGATCTGTGCTTTAAAGTATTTACAGGATATTTTGCCTAAATCAGTAGAGAGGACTGTAAGACTCCTTTCACAAAACAGCGCTATTTTTTGCGGGGCTCTGCCATCGTTTTTGCGGAGGTTTATATCCACTGGCAGGGTGCTTTTAACCCCCCGCTAGCGGGCCAAAAAGAGTTAAAACCGCCCGCAAAGTGGCGCTTTGCCAGCGGTTCGGCAGCACTGCCCCATTGATTTCAATGGGCAGGGGAGCTTTAGGACCAGTGTATACACCGCTCCTACAGCGCTGCAAAGATGCGCCTTGCAGGACTTTTCTTACCGTCCTGCCAGCTCACCGCTCCAGTGTGAAAGCCCTTGGGCCATCAGATTGGAGTGAGAGGAGAGGCTTTTTTAAGGCGCTTTGCAGGCGCTATTTTTAGCATTATAGTGCCTGTAAAGCACCTCAGGGCGAAAGTAACCCAACTCCTGTGGAGATGCTGATTAAGCACCCGATTCCAAATTAAATAATAAATGTTATACTTACCTGCTCTGTGCAATAGTATTGGACAGAGCAGCCACAAACCTCTTCTAGGGTTCCCCAGTGGCGCTCTCAGCTCCTCCCCTTCTGTGTGTGTACCCCCATAGCAAGCAGCTTGCTATGGGGCACTCCTGCGGGTTCCCTCTTAAACTGGGCTGTGTGCATCCATAGACATACACCCACACAACATGGCTTGGCCCCTCCCCTAGCTCTTTCCTCACTTGATTTGATTGACAGCCGCAGGAGCCATAAGCTCCCACTGTTGCCTCTGTGTCCGGTGAGGAGAGGAACACAGACCAGCGCTGTTGCAGCCGGGCACAGCACTGGATTGAGGTAAGACTCATAAAAAGGTGAGGACCGATTCAACAACTATGACCTCTTTTTACCTTAATGCAGAGCATGCATTAAGGTAAAACGTGTCTTGGCTCTAGAACCACTTTGAATGATACATAAAATGACTTTAAAGTCCTTGCAATGGGAAGAAAAAAAAAAAAAGAAGAGGTTTAACCTTCATACACAGAAAAGCTTCTTCATAGTAAGAGCAATGAAAATGTGGAATAGGAAGCTAGTTCTAGCCAGCGTTTTTTTTCCCTTCATTATAAAATAAAAAAAGCTGGATGCCCTTCTAAAATGCGCAAAATATAGCCAGCTATAAATATTTAGCAGTAATATCACCGTAGATGGTTTATACCAGGAATATTTGATTGCCTTACAGCAGGGGTCCCCAAACTTTCTAAACATGTGGCCAGTTTACTGTCCTTAAACTTCGTGGGGGGCGGACTGTGTCCAGTGGGAGTAGAAAATGGCCTAACTGCAGTGGGGTAAACAATGCCTCTGGCTTGGTTGTCAGTGGGTTTAAAAATAAGGGTACATAGCACCTGTGGTCATTGGTATTATTGGGAGGAATAGTGCCCCATCATTGGTATTAGTAGGAGGAACTATGCCTCATTGTTGGTGTCAGTGGGAGGAACAGTGTCCAAGTGTTTGTGTCAGTGGGACAAAGTGTCCCATTGTTGGTATCATTGGGATACATTTTACCACACTGTTGTCAGTGGGAGGAATTATGCCCCACTGTTGGCATCAGTGGGAGGAATAAGGGTATGTATAAAAATCAGAGGACTAGTGCCACTGACGTGTGGGTTTGAAAAAACGATGAAGTAGCTTGATTTCAAAGCCGCACTGGTGTGAGCCATGGCTGAGTGTTTTGGCTGTTGCCATTAATGCTGCCTTATCCACAATTCTTTCTTATCCAATGTTTGCTACCTTACTGGAGACAAACTTACAAGTAGATGCTAATGCCGCCTGACATTTTATAAATAGGACGTGATGTCATCAGGCCTCTACAAATCAGTATTATAGGCCTCTACAAATTAGTACTATTCTTCCCACTGTAGAGAGAAAAGGACATTTCGTACATGACCTCTTGATCCAGTCTACGGTCATCTCCCTCTGACTTTTTCACTCCATAGTTCATGGATCCGCTTCACCTGTACATCCTCTCCCAGTGATCATTGGATACTCCTCTCCAACCACCCCTCAGTACCACTTCCTCTGTTCTTTCAGCCATGTCCACAATTAACCGCTGCTCTCCTTTCCTACCCTAGCCACAATTTTCTTCTTACCCACAACCATGATCAGCCCCACCTATCTCATCTCCGAGTTGTTCAGGATCCCACTGGGCCACTTATATCCCGTCTATGATTAAAGCTGAATCTCAGTCTTACCTTCAGTCTTGCAGTTTTAGATCTCACCACCCCCCCATTCTGAAATTGATTACGGAAATTTCACTGCACACAGTGAGCTTCTCATGGTGCGCATTAGAAACTAAAACAAGTTAGATAGAGTCCAATTTGTTTCCTGGCTTCAGGGCGCCTAGTATCCCCAGTCCTAATGTTCCTGGTCCATTCCTTTAATTTATTGGATGCCAGTTCTTTTAATATGAAGGCTCAGGATCCTAAGTGAGCATTACCTAGGGCAGTCAGCAAGCAAAAGCAGTCTGCTTAGAAAATACCCATTCTCCCAGACCAACATCCACTGGTCAATGGATTTTGATATTTGTATAACTGCTCCAAAGAGCTTTCATGCACCATTTTTTATTATTGCACTAAAACTCACATAATTACATTTCTACGTGTTGCACTACTCTGCAATATACACCAATTGGAAGGTGCATTGGGGTGCCATTCTGAATGAATGGCACTGCATAAGGATGCTTAACGTACATTGTTGCATGCTGCCATAACACACATATTCCTGCAAAGAAATAACTAGAATAAGACTGGGAAGGACTGCACAAGTACAGACAAAGATCGGGGGTGTACTGTAGACGGTGGGGGAGATCCACCACATCGGAATTACTCTGATCTTCTGATAGGAACTAAAATTAGGATGTCAAACAAGATTTTTGTGTAAAAATGGCTTTCCATCGTGAATGCGGACATATACTAGAGCATGGGGAAAACCATGCGGCCCCGGTAGGAAATAAATCATGATCTCCAACACTGCCAGACATATAAACCACCCTGGCACCAGGTGAGAAATATTAAAGTGCGGGATACAGGAACAGGAACCCACTTCTGCAGTGCGTTGGCATTTATATTAGTTTTGATATATTTTGGGCCATTGTAACTCTTGACATAGCTGTCTATAACTCTTATTCACCAATGACAACGTATTTAAAATCTAGATAATAGACAAGGTGAATGGACAAGTGAAAAAACAAGATGAATGCTTGTCCTGCTAAACCTTTCAAACACTTGGATATGTTCCTTCAGGAGAAAGCGAACAAAGGGAGACATTTACAAGGAAGCATAACATAACTAGATATTGAGCACAAGAGTGCTACCAGCTCTGGTCGTAGGCCAGTGTTTTAAATCCCGCCAACAAGGACAAGAATAATAAAGCCAGGCTTTGAGAGACCTTGCCATGGGACGTGAGCCAAGACGACAATAAAATAGACTTGGAACACAGAGGAGAAGTCCTTGCATTGATTTTAATGACAGCTAAAACTGTAATGAAACAATAACATTATACAAACAGCATGCCCTGCTGTCCAATTTTTCAGAAATATTGTAGTCTATGCCTGAATAGGAGCATATGTTTAAAGGGACACTAAATTATATCCTTATTCTCTAAAAATAATCCATATACATCCACTGTTTAAAATGAAATTAAATTCACACTGATTAGTGTTATTACACCTTCTAAAATACGTTTATACATAATGCTTCTGCTACTAGCTTTTAAAAATAAAGTTTGGAAATGGCTCATTTACATGGTCACATAATCTTGTCCTGCTCAATCCTATCTGCAGGGAAAGGTCTGGATGAGGAGCATCTAACAATCCTATGACATACCTACATATGTCATAAGGAAGCCTGAACTAGTGTCCTGTGTCTGCCTAGTACTGATTGGTGCTGTAGCAGTCACATGACAAATTATAATGGTTATTTTTTATTTTTTAAATGTAAAACCTTCATCTCAAAAAAACAAAAAAACAAACAAACACACTATTGTGTGTTGTAACGGATTATAAAGCATCAGTGGTTGCCAAGCTTTAATTTGTTAGTATAAAAACAAAACAAAAAAAAAACACGCAATACAACTTTTAGAATCACTTACCCTCTCCCCAGACCGACAATCCTGCGGTCTGCTGCTGCTGTGCCATCTGTGCTACTTCATCCAGTGAGGGCACTCTAATACAGGAGGTGTGTGCCAGATCACCAGGTGAAAACAGAGGGTAAAAAGGCCTTAAAAAAAAAAAAAAAAAAAAAAGCTAATGCAGCCACATCTAATGACTGGTAAACTGCAATCTTTTGGTTTTGAGCTTAATACCACTTTAAATATGTATGTCACGTACTGCCAAGCACTTCCACTCAATTTTTAATTGATCTGGAAACACTGTCCTGCTACCTTTTACTTTGCTTATACACTGCATTGAGGTCATACAGTACACCCCCTGTTTGCTTTACTATTTTACCTATATTCCATCATTTTTATTAATAAATTCTTGATCCCCTTGATTGCTTTCCCGATATGGTGCTTAGCCACGCTCTTACCATAGATGAAGTATGAATTAAAAAATACATGCATCAACATTTTAGGAGGTAGCAGGGAAAAATTATTGTTGCTAGTTTTCCGAATAGTTTTTGCTATCAATTATTCAACGTGAAGGTAGTATCTCAAACAAGGCTATTAAAACAGACCGGCGTTCAGCGCAATAACCAAATAGGAAAAACAAACATCAAACTATTCTTTGAACATTGAAGGATTTCATTTTATGTTGGCTATGGCTTTAGTGAGTTTTCCCCTAACCTTAATCTGGATCAACAGCTCTGTGATCTGGCAGATCTTGAGCTCAGGTCATATGAGGCAAAGCTGAAAAACAGATCATGCTATAGGTATTATTTGTATGCATATGTACTATAGTCAAACTAAACTGTCAAGAGGTCTTTTAAAGAGGAACTGCAGTCTGCTCACATAATTTGTAGTAAAAACATATTTGCCATTCTGAAGCTTCCCTACAACCAATTTGCATATATATATGTATACACACACACACACACACACACACACACACACACACACACACACACACACTCTGTATTTGCCAGATATGCTTCAGAAATCTCCCTCCACCGAGTCTGGCTGCAACCATTTTATCTGTGGGCAGCTGAATCTGCTGCCTGTTCACTTCCTGAATTTACACAGGATACACACCTTCAGCTCTCATTGGCCCTCTTATGACTCATCCACCCTCCCTTCCTGGTAAACTCTCATGAGAGTTCGAGAGAGAGAGCTGTGCATGATGTCATAAGCCTAGACTGATGACCAGACAAGAAACAGGAAGTGGTATTTAAGGTATTTACTGGCAGAAAAAATAAATAAAAATAAAGGTTTTACTATCCAAAGTTAAAACAACAAGGGCAGAAGATTTAATAGATGGGAAGTTGGAAAAAAAAAAGCGACTGAAAGTCCGCTTTAAGTTCTGTTTTCCCTTACTATGCATTAGCCAAAAATGATTGCCGTTAAATGGTACTGTTCACTGTATTTCTGGTAATCTAAGAGCAACCATCCAAAAGTGCAAGTTCAGTTTTAGGCCACATACACATCAGCGATTAAGGCCGGTGCAAATTGTATCGGCAGGAATCTTCAGCTCAGCAGCCAGGTGCCCCGCAGCTATTCGCTGCTCATTGCACAGCCAGCGATTACCTGCGGTGATTGTTACTGGATGCACACAAAGTGCATTCAGCTCTGATCACTGCAGGCTGGCTGTGCAGAGAGCTGCAAATAGTTGCGGCCGTTGGTTACTGGTCATTAATGAGAACAGGGTTGGCGGCTTGCACCTAGCTGCTGAAAGCCGCACAGGAACTGCCGCTACAATTCGCACTGGCCTTTAAATCGCTGCTGTAAAATGTAACCTTAAAACGAAAAGCACCACGTTACAAATTTACACACAAGGGACTCGCCACACCAGACTCCAGGTAAGTGACATGGGCTAAGATAACATACATATCTCCTGTCCATATTCACATGAAAGTAATCAAAATTCACTAAAAAAAAGTCAAATATAACATTACAAAAAAAAAAAAAAAAAAAAAAAAAAAAAGCACTTGTGAAGTTTCTTTTTTAGCCTGTAAACGCTCCTCAACTATGCATGTAAATGCCCAAATATGCATGGTCCCAAAGGCTAACACAGAGTTGCTTCTATAGGCTGAAAGCAAAAAACAAAAAAAACAAACACTAAATGCCTGTATAAGCAGAATTTTTCATTCCCAGTTTGCATGAGGTCTAAGGCCTGGTTCAGACTATTGTGGCTCTGTGGGCTGCGTTCGAGCGGGCACGGCAGCCCATTTGAATGGGCTGCCATGGATGCGTTTCATGCAGGAAAAAATGTTCCTGCTGCATTTTTAAAATGCAGCGGCAGGAAAATGGAATTGTGCTTTTGCACAATGCAATTTCCCGTCGATTCCCACACCCGCAAAACGTGTTGCTTTAGATGCATGGGGGCGCCATTAAGAATGAATGGCAGTCCCTCGCGTTTTTGGCTGCGGGTGATTGCTGGTGCGCGAACAGGTGCAATTCCCGCAACCACCTGCAATGGTGTGAACCTAGCCTAAGTGGACAATACTAATTTAACATGTCGCTTTTACGTTTTTTTTGGACAAATATTGAAGAAATACTTCCCATAAAGCATATGCATGTACAGCTAAGACATGAGTTCTTCATCTGTCAATTTGTAGCATTGAGGGCTTGGATAAAAAAAAAAAAATCAAAAGCTTTGCTTAACTGAATATATTCAGTTCTAGAAACTAAAAAGACTAAATTATACTAGATGCCGTCTACTGCTGGCAAAAGCATCTCAGGTAAGCTACACAGCGATAGTGTGGAAGAAAATGTAATTGAAAAGAGCAGCGTGGAGTCACTTTCTTCCTGATGCTTTCTTTGAACCATTGCCAGTAATTATTGCAAAAACATAAAGCAAATAAATCACGTTTTTTTTCTTCAGCAACATAAACTGCGGAAAGGCGGTTTTCTCATATAGTAGCAAGAAGATTCTCTACTTGATAACAATACTATAAAAGGAATTTCACGGGTAAAGAATAACAGCAGATGAACCAATAAAGCCTATATTTTATAAGGCTGGCCATACACTAATCTTTTTTTGTTCAGTCTGCGGATGGCCGAATCCCCCTGCTGGATTTCTGGCGAAGAACGGGTTGTCTTTATCCCACCAAAACTGGCGCCTGATCAGAGCCTATTTATTCTGGCACCCTGATGTGAGGCAGGCATGAGAAAGGGGCACTTCCACCACGGAAATGCATTGCCATGCCCCCTTTCAGCATGTGCTGTCATCACAGTGGTCTGGCCCAGGATGCTTCCATGCGGTTTTCTATGTACAGAGAAGCTGCACTATCCTTAGCACTCGGCTTAACAGGGAGTTTTATGTACATGCTGATTTTGAACCATACAAATGTGCGTGCATATTTTTTTATTTTACTGGACTGTTCAATAAACACTACACTGAATCAGTTGTGTTTTTTTTTTGCTTTTTAAAGACTCCACTTAAAGTGGCACTAAACCCACAACAGTAAAATCAGTCTGTATATGCAGTAAACCATGCTTATTATGCTCACTCTGAAACCTAAGGGGTTAATTCTGCACATTGTGTAAAAAGGCTGTTTGATCCTGACTTCTCTGATCCTCCCCTTCTTACACCATCCCCAATCCATATCCTGATAGCACAGAGCCCTAGGAGGCACTCTGCACATACTACGTTTCTCTACTGCAAGAGAGTTTTCTTTCTTTGGGAGGGTGCATGTGATTGGCACAGGGTCAGCCATGCCTCTCGACTATTGACCTTTGGGGACCAGACTGATGACCTTTGGAGGAGGGCCCTATTCACTCCCTGAGTCCTAACCTTGTTCTTTAAGGAGAAACCCTAACCCTTACCCGAAGGTCCCTATTCCAATCCCTGAGCCCTAACCTTGTTCTACAAGGGGAAACCCCAAGCCTTCTAACCCTGACCCAAAGCTCACACTCAAGCCCTAACTTCTAACCCTAAACCCAACTGAACTTTGACTTATGAAGACAGAGGGTCAAGGGTCATGCAGCCTCAAGGGACAGTTAGAGGAGAAGGAAAACTGTTCCTACAAACTTTAAACCATACACTGATAGGTCACAAGACTGCTATATACTGAAGATGAGAAAAAGGTATTTAGCAGTTTACATTTACTAAAATAATTGAATTTCCCATGTTGTGTGTACTATGGGAGACCAGATATAGTGAATGCAGGGTCCTAGGTTTAACAACACTTTAAGCTAGCCATAGATGAATTGAAATTTGGCCAAATCAGCAGGGACCAGATGAATTTTGACAAGGGGGTGACCGTTCACGTTTGACAAAATCAATTGATAGATTGACTTCAGTCGAATGGACAAGCTAGAAAATTGTTGTTGATGAATGGCTGCAGGCATTGTGTATTCTGACAGCGGAGGGTCCCGCTGTCAGAATACAATGTCTCAGCAGGGAGGACTCCTCCATCGACCTCATTTGTATGGATGAAGGAATTTGATGGCTTTTTTTATTCAACTTGCTAGCTGAATGAAAAAAAAAAAAAACACAAACTACCTATAGCCGGCTTCACCAATTCTCCTTAGGTAATATTCTTATCTCCATAATTTGTTAAATCTTCTTCAAGCACTTTGTGATCGTCGCTGATTGCATGAGCGCATTATTTCGAGCAGGTTTGTAAATTAGTTGCCTTCCTTGTTCTTATTTCTTTTATGCAGTTTCATTGCAAGCTTAATGACAACAGAGCCATATTTATGTTGGTTTGGACCCCTGTGACAGTTCTCCAAGCAGCTACAACATGCAACATAAGCAACTACACATTCACCGCGTCATCAAGGGGACAGCTGCAAGAACCAGGTAAAAAAAAAAAAAAGACAGCTGGCTCCAAAATGACGAAAGAGGAGATGGTGGGGCAGGTTACAGTAGCACAGCAATGAATTCATTAGATGTGCCAGTAAGTTTATTGACGATAACCCAGGAAACAAAGTAGGAGGAGAGTTCCTCTCAAAAGGTTGCTTGGTATTCAAAAAAAAAAAAAAAAAAAAAAAAAAATGTAATATAATAATAATTACATACATACATACATACATACATACATACACACACACACACACTACATAGAAAATAAAAAAATAAATAAAAAATTAAAAACCCTGGGGAGCCTGACAGGCATTCAGGAGGTTCTACTTTCGATTATGAATGCCTGTTTTTTTTTCCCCACTTTTAAATTGCTGAACCGCAATTTTACATTGCAAGACCATGAGCTGAGTGTTTGGCTTGAAGTTGTGATGCGGCCCCATTGAACTCGCGTCCCCCCCAACCCAAAGCACCTTGTCCCCATGATGAGGACAAGCTGCAAAGGGCGATGCAATTAAATTTCATCATGTGCATGTAAAAGGCAGATGTCCCAATACTTTTGGCAATATGGTGTACATAGGAAAATTGATAAAAAATAAAAAATAGGAGGTAGGAGATCAGTATCTGTCAGAGGCAAATAAAAGGATGAAAAACAAACAAACAGTCATTTAATAAAAAATAAAAATAAAAATACATGTCCCTTACTTATGATACACAGTAGGTCTGCTTAAAGGGATTGTAAAGTGAATTTTTTTTTTTTTTTTTTTTTTTTTAAATAACAAACATGTTATACTCATTGTGCACAGAGTGGCCCCTGTCTCGGCTCCCCCCTGCAGGTGCTTCTCACGTTCATGCTAGCTCCGTCGCATGGCGAAAAGCATCTGCGGGTGCGCTCCCGTGATACAGCCAGCGGCTATAGCCGCTCACTGTATCATACGGCCCCGCCCCCCGGCGTTCCGTGTCAGTGGATGTGACTGACAGCAGCGCGAGCCAATGGCGGCCAGGCTGAACGGTGGAAAGGACATCGGGGGGACGAGCGTGGGACTTTCGAGGGGTGAGGTAAGTAAAACGGGGGGGCTGGGGGCGCAGGCACTGTCAGGTGTTTTTTCACCTTAATGCATAGAATGCATTAAGGTAAAAAAACATTTACCTTTACAACCCCTTTAAATTAAAATATATTTTCAATCTGTTTTAACAGCATCCCTTCTTGGTGTCTTTTGCATATGCCTTAACATTTTCGGGAACGTGAATCAGCAAGAAGGTGTCATGTCAAAGATGAATGCATTCTCTCAAAGTCTGTGGAGTGATGAGAATCTGAATAATGCCCACCTGACATAAAGGGATGAGAGGAGTATTCCATCACAAAGAGCTGTGATTTATTACAGTGCAACTGAACTAGTCACAAGAGAATCTTTTAAACATAAAGTGTGAACGTTGGTCAAATAAAAAAAAAGTATATTACTCACACAAAAGCCATTATCTTGTTTACAATGTTTACTTGTAGTGAACCTGTATTGAATTCTAACACTACAATACTGTATGGCACCAGGATGGTAAAGGTGATCTGTACTGGGAGAAACATGGTGATAACCTCCTCCTGAAAATGCAACTTTGCCTGGCTGTTCCCAGCTTCAACAACCCACAATGATTATGCAGCAATTGCATAATTGTACTGAGCCAGTTACTTAGAAACTAAAGCTGGCCAGAAAAGGAAAGGAAAGGAAAGGAAAGGAAAGAAAAAAAGAAAGAAAAAGAGAAGAGATTCCCCGCTGCAGTATTGTATTGTGATAGTGGGACGCCTTCGCTATCAGAATACACCAATCAGTGCTGCAGTCGATTGGCTGCATACGCTGATCGAAGCAGAAATTTCCAACAAGCCTTTTCATGGGTAGTTGATCCTTAGACTGACTTCTCATAATTAGTAATAGTCAAAGATGGAACGAAATTCGATGGGTCCCTGCTCAGCTTTGATCCATCTATAGCTCTGTTCTAAGGAACAGATAAGTGAACAAAAGTGAACATTTCCTATAGAGAAGGGTACATTACGTAGTTAACAGTGCCAATTCTTAGATCTATAAAGTACACTATGAGCAGGTCAAACATCACAATTATAAGAGCATCCATCATAGCATATGTACAAAAGGTATGAACCTGGAACATACCAAGGCTTAACAGGGCCATACTTTATGATAATAAAAAAAAAAAAAAAAAAAAGGTATAGGTGCCCCTATCTTAACAAAAAAAAATAAAAAAAAGTGCCCCAAATAAATAGGTCAGGTCAAAAAGGGGAGGAAAGGTCAGAAAAAGCCTCAGTCCACAGGGCAGATGCATTTAAAGTGGTTGTAAACTCCCGGGTTTAACTTTTACCTATAGGTAAGCCGCGAATGTAGTAGAATGTAGTGTGCTGATGATGTCATCGGCACATGCGCTGTGAATAAATGGACCTCTGTGCCATTTCTGCACTCGCAAGTGCAGTGACTGACGGCTCTCACGTGCGAGTGACATCACGCGACTCCGGCCAGTCACAGAGCCGGAGACCGTGGCCCCCGGAAGGAAGAGGGGCGAAAATGGATGCGGCCACCAGCCGATCGAAGCTGAATTTTCCAACAAACCTTTTCATGGGTAGCTGATCCTTAGATCTCATAATTAGGAATAGTCATAGATGGAATGAAATTCAATGGGTCCCTGCTGAACTTCAGTCCACGTATAGCTCTGTTCTGTATGCAATGCATACCAGCCCATTATGCCTTTACTTTGCAGGGGAACAAAGAGGAATTAAAAATGCCATAAATCTATCCCCTATTTTGTAGATGCTATAACTTTTGCGCAAAGCAATCAATACGCTTATGGAAATTTTTTTACCAAAAATATATAGAAGAAAACATATTGGCCTAAACTGATGAAGAGATTTGTTTCAAAATTGTTATTTTCTTGGATATTATAGCAAAAAACTAAAAAATATTTTTTTCCCCCTTTCAACATTGTCGCTATTATTTTATATTTTATTTATAAAAACGCAAAAAAAATTTAAATAAAATAAAAAACACAGAAGTGATCAAATACCAACAAAAGAAAGATTTATTTGTGGGGGGGAAAAAATAACACACATCACATGAATGCGCAATTGTCAGACTGCTTTCACATCGAGCCACGGTGGGTGTTGGCGGTAAAGCGGTGGCATTTTTAGCGCAGCTTTAATGTAGTTTTAGCGGTGATATTCAGCCACTAGCGGGGCGATTTTAACCCCCACTAGCAGCCGAAAAGGTGTTTAATCCGCTCGCAAAACGCCGCCGTATCGCAGCACTGCCCCATTGCTTTCAATAGGGAGCAGCAGTGAGTTCAACGCTCCAAAGAAGCTGCTGGCAGGACTTTTTGTGACGCCCTGCCAGCACACCGCTCCTCGGGGGGGGGGGGGGGGGACGTGCTGGGGGCACGTGGGAGAGTAGAGAGATCACCTTCATTAGCCTGCTGCTTTGCCTTCATAGTCAGTTCATAAGCTAGGAGGTGGGGAGGTGAACTAGCTGTATTGATCTGCAGTACACAAAATGTCGGGTCACCAGTTTAACTGTGTTGCGTAAATCTGAAGAATGAATGGAGAGAAATACAAATATTTGACAGGTAAAGCAACATTCTGTGTATTTAGTCGTTTGCCTGGTGTTCGGATTTCGTGTTATAAAAAAGAAGAAAAGAAGAAGAGTGCAATGCCTTTATATTATGCATTTTTTTTTTTTTTTTTTTTTTTTTAAGGTCTGTGAACGCCATATTACAATTTACAAAGAATAATAGACACCACGTAAATAGAGAAATGTATCATTTGCAGCTTAGAAAATGACAGTAAGCACTTGATTGTCTGCTATAGACAACACTTCTGCTTGATAAATGACTTCATTTAAAATTTATGTATCAGCAATTTTTACAACTGGCGAACATAACTGCGGCATTTCTAATTTTATTTCCCCATAAGAAAAAGTCTATGAGAGATGCTAAAGGATGTCTTTTTTTTACATCATAAAAATTATTCATTGTCCAGTTATTATACAGGATTTATATAGCGCCAATAGTTAGCGCAGCACTTTACAACATGAGGGCAGACAGTACACTTACAATACAAATCAATACAGGAGGCATCAGAGGGCCCTGTTAGAGCTTACAATCTAGAAGGGAGGGTCAAGTGGAAACAAAAAAAAAGGCAAGAACTGTGGTGGGTGAGCTGATGGAGAAAATAAAAAAACAGTTGTTAAAATGTGGGTGGGGTAGGCTTCTCTGAAGAGAAGGGTTTTCAGGGATCGTCTAAAAGATAATAGAGTAGGAGATAAGCGGACAGATTGGGGTAAGGCATTCCATAGGATTTGAGAGGCTTTGGAAAAGTCCTGGAGGCGAGCAAGGGAGGTGATGAGGGAGCTAGAGAGCAGGAGGTCTTGAGAGGAACGAAGAGAATAAGTAGGTTGGTGTTTAGAGACTAGGCTAATGATGTAGCTGGGGGCTAAATTGTGGATGGCTTTTTAAGTAGTTGTTAGTATTTTGAATTTAGGTCTTTGGCCAAGTGGAAGCCAGTGGAGGGATTAACAGAGAGGGGTAGCAGACACAGAGCGATTGGTAAGGTGGATGAGTCTGGTAGCAGAATTCATGATGGATTGAAGAGGTGATAGACTACGTAGAGGTAAGCCAATGAGGAGGTAGTTGCAGTAGTCGAGGTGAGAGATGGCCAGGGAATGAATTAAGAGCTTTGTTGTGTCATTGGTTAGAAAGTGGCGTATTTTGGAGATGTTGCAGAGATTGAGGTGGCAGGATTTGGGCAGTGATTGGACGTGGTGCTTAAAAGGAGAGTTCAGAGTCCACACCTTGGCATTCAGGGATAGGCTTATAATTGTGCGATCAATTTTGACAGAGAGATCAGGGGAAGGGACATATGACGGAGGAAAAATTATAAAAGTTTGGTTTTGGATAGAATGAGTTTGAGGAAGTGATGCGACATCAAGATTGATATATCAGATAGTAAATTAGTGATACGCGAGAAGACAGAGGAAGCAAGCTGAGGGTTAGAGAAATAGAGTAGGGTGTCGTCAGTGTAGAGGTGGTATGGGAAGCCATCAGCTGACCAACGGAGGAGGTGTAGATTGAAAATAGGAGAGGTACAAGAACAGAACCTTGGGGGACCCCAACTGAGAAAGGAAGAAGAGAGGAGGAAGTAGGATTGTAAGAAACGCTAAAGGTGCGGTCGGATAAGTAGGAAGAGAACCAGGAGTACAGTCACGGAGACTGCAAAAGGCGTGACTTTTTTTGAGGAGGAGGGGATGGTCAACTGTATCAAAAGGCAGCAGAGAAGTCCAGGAGTACAGAATAGCGTTGATTGGTCTTGGCCATTAGTAGATCA
The DNA here is from genome assembly GCF_037356315.1 of Lithobates pipiens. NCBI lineage: Eukaryota > Metazoa > Chordata > Amphibia > Anura > Ranidae > Lithobates > Lithobates pipiens. The sequence goes on along the minus strand of NW_027507748.1, from coordinate 194,224,622 downwards.
TTTGTTCGTTTTAGGATAGCAGTTTCAGTCTGAAATCCAGACTGAAGGGGATCAAAAAGGCTATTATAAGCGAAGTGGACACTCAGTCAGTTGTAGAGCAAACGTTCAAGGAGTTTGGATAAGAAGGAGAGCAAGGAGATGGGGCATAGGTTGTTAAGATTGGATGGTTGTTAAGATTCAATGACTTTTGTTATATACACACACACACACACACACACGGTAGGTTGACTTGTGTGTAAAATGGTTTACTTTTATGGGTACCAAAAACCAAATCCAATGTGTGGGGAGGCTTTGTTTCGAAAGTGCCCAATCCATGATGCTAAACTACATTCACGTGTACATTTCACAATCCTTTCCTTTGCCAAAGTTTACAGAAATTGTTTACAGATATGAACTAATCAGAGTCTAAACAACTCATGGCTGTATATTCAATAAACAAAAATTCGCCTCAGTCTGTCCTGAAGCCCAGCTATTTCCCCATTGGGCACTGCCATCTTGCCTCTCGCACAGCATAGAGAATACAAAGAAAAAAAACTGTCTGGGTTGTTCAAACTTTTACTTCGGTCATTTAAAAAAGATTTTATGATTTCTTTTGTGCCTTTTTTTCAGCCAAACATGTTGGGTGAACTACAAGGGCATTAAGGGCTCATTAACATTAGCCTTCTGATGAGTGATCCTAGGGTGGTTTTAACCCTTTAAAATCCACACACATCACACACAGTTGTGGCATGGACCCTGTGGTGAACGTAGATATCAGATTCCTGCCCTCCTCACCAACTCGTGACAAAAGGACTGGCCAATCTAAAAATGTGGGATTAGTCCTGGGGTAAATGTGGGATTATTTAGTATGGGAGACAGAGAAGCATGGAAGTAAACATAGTGTCTTCCCCGTTCTTTGCCTGTCCCATATGACCAGTGAGTATGACACGGTAGGACATAAAATAGGAGGGCTGTAACCTCAATAGGGAATAGATTAAAAGGCCCATTGGCATTCAAAGTTAGTCAAGTAATGCAGCCATAGATGACTATAGAATAGTGTTTAAAGCTACAGATTTATTATAGTTTACTGATGATCCGGATATCCATAAAAATAATTTTAGATAGTTAAGTAAATTAGATAGAGCGCTACAGAAATGTACAGCAACACGTCATTTGCAAAAAGGGCTCATTTGCACTTGTCTTTTCTGCAATAAATGCCCTTAATTTTAGGGTTAGAATGTATGGTGATAGCCATATTTATAGAGGCAGACTTATACCCAGGCATTAGAACTTAAAAAGATGGAATTAGGTTTTAAAATACGGTTCCCTCTAACCTGTAGTGTGTACAGTGCTTAATGAAAAGATTACTCAAGTAAAGCCCAATTCCTCTGTCTTAAAAAGGGGATTACAAGAGACTTGATGCATGTATGCAACCGAGGCAGACTTCAGGAGGGTCATCTAATGCCAAGCCTGCATTACATTGCATTTAACTCTATTGCCACAGAGGTCACAGCTCCAGCATTGGTACACGGCCACTTCTGCCGACGTATTTAAATTTGACTATTTTTAGCCAATGTCTCACACCGATTTATTTTTGGTATACCAGGTTAACCTATTCTTGCTGCAATCTCTTTTCTCAGTGGTAGATTTTTAATTTTTGAGACAAAATCACCATAACTCCCTGGGGGTTATTTACGAAGACTGGAGAGCGCAAAATCTGGTGTAGCTCTTCATAGAAACAAATCAGCTTCTAGGCTTTATTGCCAAATCCTAATTAAACAAGCTGAAGTTAGAAGCAGACTGGCTACCATTCATAGATGCACCAGATTCTGAGTGCAACACTTTTAGTAAATCTTCCCCCTTATGACATACGTAGCAAAAAAAAAAAAAACACATAACATACCTTCAAGTTCAAAAGTTGCAGAGGTCCAGTCATAAACAACCACTTTAGTGTACAATATGTCAGTAGCTGACGTGAGGGTTATGCTTTTTGTGTACAACTTGGAAGTAGTAAAAAAATTAACACATTAGGCAAAATATTCCCTTTTTTTGACATTGACACTAGCAAACCACAGTGAATTCTAGCCATGCAGAGACACTGTAGCTTGCAAGCAATATTTTTCGACAGTCTATTCTGCAAAGCCAGATAAATGGGGCCTGTGTTAGCCATTCATCGTTCCCAGGCACCTGTTTTCAGCTAGACTGCTGAGTGCAGCTTTCCACACGGGGATCAATAAAGAGTCTTAGAGATAATTACTCACACACCAATGTCTTCCTCCCTGTTTTTTAAGGTACCATTCATTTTTCTAGGCTACAACTGTTTCATACTTGTTATACTATATGGCTATACAGTATGTTGTAAGAATTTTGGCCAATTCAAAGCCTGAGCTACATGCCAGATCATCCCATACCAACCCTCAATGCCATGGGTATTGCTATGAGGGCCTCTGTGTAGGGCTATCCACCAGGATCCTCTGCCTTTAAGGTGCTCCTTCCATCTGCTTGTTTTGCAGCCCCTTGGTTTGCTTCAGGAATGGTGATGGGTGATAGCAATTTTATCTAAACCACATTTTGACTCCGCTCTGCATAGTTAGCAAGGTTGAATAAAAACACCAGTCCATCCCATTCAACCTGAGTGTGGGTGCGTGTCCACAATTTTCCCTATCGCTGCACATTGAGTCTCATCAAGATGCTCCTCCAATTATATATTTATTTTTTAGGGTACCCATATAGCACCGTCAATTTACGCAGTGCACCACACACACTGGTCCCCACACCCAAGAAGCCCCCAATCCAAGGACCCAAACTCACATTCATATACTAGGGCCAGTTTGGACAGAAGCCAATTAACCTACCAGCAGGTCTTTGGAGTTGCTTTGGATTTTGCATTGCTTTAAAGCAGACCTACACAACAAAATACCACTTTATCAATGTGCCATCTTAGAGCCCTTTCACACCAGGGTGTTTTGCAGGCGCTATAGTGTTAGAAATAGTGCCTGCAATCCGCCCTAAAAAAGCTGCACCATTGTCTGTAGTGTGAAAGCCCGAGGGCTTTCACACTACACCGTTGCGCTGGCAGGACATCAGGGAAAAGTCCCGCCAGCAGCTTCTTTGGAGCGGTGAAGGAGCAGTGTGTCTACCGCTCCTCCACCGCTGCTCCCCATTGATATCAATAGGGCAGCGCTGTAATACCACCGGCAAAACGCCGCAATAATGCGGCGTATTGCTGACGGTTTTAACCCTTTCTCGGCCGCTAGCGGGGGGGTAAAAGTGTCCCGCTAGTGGCCGAAATGCGCCACAAATCCGGCAGTAAAAATAGCGGCGTTTTACCGACCACGCTATGGGTAGTGGGGTGTGAAAGGGCTCTTATCGTTACCAAATTGCTCACTGATCATTCAGGAAGGGTAGGGGCTGGTAAGTATGACATTTACCGTACCCCTCCCAGTTCTCTATCCTGAAACTGGTCCACATGTGTGCCCACAACAGCTGCCAGTGGAAAAAGAGAGCCATAAGGGCTACTGGAAAGGTGGGCCCGACAGCAGGTGGAAGAGGGTGCAGATCCATGAATAGATCCCTCTGCAGCACAGCCAGAGGGAGAAAGAAGAGTAGAAGCCAGCAGCGCTGCAAAGGGATCCACAAGAGTCACAAATGTCAGGAATAAGGCAGTACAGCTATCCCACCTGCTTGGCAGGTTCCTGGGCCTCCCTTTTGAAGTGATGGGGCCATGGCCCAGAAGAGGAGGGCCAGCTGTACTGCCTTATCAGTGGCCCTGACAGCACCCTGTTGGCCCCTCCCACCAGCCATGGCCTGCCTGCAGTATGTGGAGAAGCACAAAGACTTAGTGATGTCATTGGGTCTAAATAAGGTATGTAAAGAAAAACAGAATATTTTTATTTCATTACATATTGGTGGGGAAGGGGGGCAGGAAAGAGAACATACTATAAATTTCATTTAAGCTTCAGTTTTAAATTCAGACAGAAGGAAGTCAAGACAGAAAGGCATAGCCAGCACTATGGGCAAGTCAGCCATTCTGTATGCACATTTGTTAACAAAGACCATGCTAAAAGGAGAAGAATGCACAGTGAAAAAGGGGTAACCTCCTCACTCTGATGCTGCTCATTTTTTGTGCCATCATAAACATGGGAGGGAAAGGGGGAGCAGACTAAATTGCTTTGCCTGCAGTAGAGATACATCAGGTCAACCTAACTGTTCTGAAAGATCCACTGGTAGGTAAAAAAATACCATAAAGTACTTAGTGTTTTGCCTTTAAATTTACCTTTAGAGTACGTTAATACTGCTGGCAAATGACTTATACCCAAGGTCAAATATGCATTTATTAGCCTCTCGAGCTATATACAGCTTTTCATTGCATACATGCATCTGTCAAATAGCAAACTTTGCTCCGACTCAGTGGACTTTGACATTTTTACTTTTAGTACACCTAATGTTTATACTCAGCATGGTATGTGGTTTCTGCTTTTACCACAGGCTGTGCTTTAAAAAAGTTGTACTTAAATCAACACGAATCTGCCTAAAGAAACACGTGCCTAAAAATAAAAATAAAAAAATAAGTGAGTCTTTCTAAAATGGGGTTGTATGCAAAAATGGACTTTATAAAACAATTTACATCAACTTGGATACAGGGGAGGATTCTGTCAATAGTTGTTGCTAGAATCCTGTGGACAGCTTGCTTTATACACACACATAATGCTTTAAAAAGCTTTCAAGCAAATAAATAAATTCCCTATTTCACAGTTCACTAATCTGGAGAAAAAAACGCCATCTGTATGCTTCTGTTGCCGAGGAAATCTAAAACAACTGTCCAAAGACCATTGATAAAGAAAGGAGTGCAAAAACTTCAAAAACATGCAAAAAAGGATAAAACTGGCTACTGTTGTAAAAACTGTAATTTGGCATTATAATATTATGAACGTAGTTACAATTCTGCACAACTCCTGTACTCTCTCCAACTTTACCACCTATTCTGAGAAATCAGGTTGATTTGGATTCCTAGATGCCAAGGTACATCTTTTTTCCTCCCACAAATAGAACTTTCTTTTGGTGGCATTTGATCACCTCTGTGGTTTTTTTGGGGGGTTTTTTTGCGCTAGAAACCAAAAAAAAAATTTATATTTTTTTACTATAATAAATAACCCCAAATTTTTTTTAATAAATAATATATATATATATATATATATATATATATATATATATATATATATTTATTTCCTTCAGTTTAGGCCAAATATGTATTCTTCTACATATTTTGGTAAAAAAATAAAAATAGAAATAAGCGTATATTTATTGTTTTGCACAAAACTTATAGTGTCTACAAAATAGGAGATAGATTTGTGGCCTTTTTTTTCATAAATTTTTGTTTTACTAGTAATGGCGGTGATCAGTGCTATAAAAATGCACTGATTACAGTATAAATGACACTGGCAGGGAAGGGTTTAACACAAGTGGTGATCAAGGGGTTAAAGGTTTTCCCTTGGAAGGTGTTTCTAACTGTGGGGGAGGAGGGGACTGACTGGGAGTAGAGCGAGATCACTAGTCCTAATCACTAGAAACAGACGATCACTCTGTACTTCCCTGTCAGATCCCTGTTCTGGCTCTCTGTGGCGCAATCGCAGATGGCAGGCGGAAGTCGTGGCCACCAGCCACGCGCATTAGCTCCCCCGCCATGCAGCAGGCGCACGGGGATACCTGCTATAGCTGTAAAACGGACAGGCATACAGCTACAGTGAATTTCGGGAACGAGCCGACCTGCCACCGTATAATTACAGCGGCTGGTCGGCAAGTGGTTAATAGCTTTTTTTAGTGCCATTTTTTTGTTTTTTGTCAATTTACACTAAGAACACTTTCAGCTCTGCAATGTCAAAAAAAAAAAAAAAAAAAAAAAACACTGATAAAACGCGTTTTTTTGTGGTTAGAAGAACTGCTCTTGAACACGATTTTAGGGCGTTCTGACAACAGCCCATAGACTCCTCTGCTGATAAACGTCAAAAAAAACTTCCACATAACAGATGACAGAGGGGAGTTTAAGGATTGCTTAAAAAAAATGCCCAAACTCCCAAAAACATGAGTTTATCATCATCAGTGTGCATGAGGCCTTATTGTGGTGGTGGTTTAAAAAAGGAACCATCACTACACTTTTTTTTTTTTTTTTTTTTTTTACACTGTTCTGCCCGCATGGGACAAAGGACGTGTAGTACTTTGTCCTAGGTACTTCCAACGTCTAAATTATTAGCTCTGACTTGCTCCCCTTCCTCTGTGGCAAATTAGACAACAGCTAGGAAGGAGATGGACTTATCGTTACAGTGGCATGTCTCACCTCCCTTTGACATAAGGAATGCAGACATAAGGGATATGTGTTTTCTACAACCTTATGTCTCTCCGCTTTCCTCTTGTCTATAGAAAGTGCTCTGAACCAAGAGAAACTACGTTACTCATCTAAAAATCCGGTCATCTGTATGCTAGTCTGACAGACAAAAACAAATGCTAGGGCAACTAGTGGCTATGAACTTCCCTATTCAAGTCCGTTCGTTTGGAAAGTCCGTCGGACCTAGTCCGTCTAATAGTGTGTACGCGGCATTATAGGGGCCTAGTTCAGTTTAATTTCAAGTAACATATTTATCAAGTCATATAGTTAATTGTACATTTTTCACAAGGCTGGTGTGACACGTAAAATGTCAGTTTCAACAGCTTGTGGATAAGTAGACCTTTTGATTTATACAGCTCATTTTGGCAAAAAAAAAAAACTGAAAATCAGTAACAAAGGCTTGTGAATAATGGCTGCATAAAAGATACATACTCTAACTTGTTTAGGTTTCATTTAAGCATTGTCTTTTATGGCCCTGCATTTTATTTGATATGGCCTTTCATTGCATCTATTCCCTTTTAATAAAACAAATGGCTGATTTTAAAAAATGGACCATCTAAGAGCTTTAAATCAATAAGCAAAGAACCAATGCAATCCCCATTTTGCTGGCGAGATTTCATTTGATACATTATTGAAGAGCGAGACATTCCTCAGCTTCGCAAAACACGATTCTGCCATTCAGACAGCTGGCAAGCACTAAGTGCTGACCTACATACAAATTGCAACACACACCAAGGGACAATACAAAATTCACTCAGAATTCAACCTATGAAGGCAGAATGCATTCAAACCTTTCACATCCGGTTCTCAGCTCTGCCTAAATACAACATAGTGAGTTAGAGAGGACCAGTCACCTACAAAACAAAAACCCGAAGTGTATTAAAGAGACCCCACCAAGATAGAAATGCATTGGTAGAGTATAAACAATATAAGCACCCATTTTACATAGCTATACCTGCAAAAGGGTACAGCAACAAGTAATCTATGAGGACTTACTTTTCTGACTATAGTTGCACTTTAAGGCCTTGTTTACATGGAGCATACTACCGCATATACCGGTGCAAGGACTATGTTTACCTGCACCGGGATGTACAGGTGTTCCATGCATCCTGTGCAGGCAGTCCTGCTGATGTCAACTGAGATATAGCAGATGTACACCCCCGTGTTGGTAAACATGGCCCTGAAGGGGGGAGGGAACAAGGCCTAACACTGGGAGAGAAAATGGCAGTATTAATCTTCCACTGTCAACTCCACAGGCTGGGGGGTAGGGAGAGGACACCATTGTTTTTCCCATTTATACCTGAGCAGAGCAATTTTTAGGCATTTTTATATGAGAGTTTTGCATGCATTTTAATGTATTATAAGCGTTTTATATCTGTATTCAAGCTTCAGGTGTTTTTGTTTTAGCCAATAGAGAGCACTAGGGGGGGGGGGGGGGAGATCAGGAGTGGAGAGCTGCTGTTTGGCTGGAAAACACGCAACTCTTAAAATGTGCTTTCCATTGAAGTCTATAGGGCCAAAAATGCTCTAATCGGCCTGAAAAGTAGCTTATGTACTTTTTTGAGCAACAGGAGACATGACGCTCAGATGTGAATAGGGGCCACTGAAATAAATGGGATTTGGTTGGTTGAGCATTTTGGAGCTTTGAGCTCCAAAACGCTCAGGTGTGAATGAGGCTTTTGTAACAGAAACTGGACAGGCTTCCTCATCTTAAAGCGGAACTAAACCCTCTTATTGTTTTAACCCAAGGAAGCTGTCATCTTGGTCTCTGCTGATCTTCAACTGCCATGATGCTACACGTGATCAGTTAAGACACCTGCCATTTGATGGTCTTAGGCCCCTTTCACGCGATCGGTTCACTTGTCTGTTTTTCAGGTGGATCCGAATGGGTCACCCATTTGACTTTTATGGGCAAGCGGATATCAGTGGAGATGTGTCCACTAACACCCGCCTGCCATCCGATCCGACAAGATCCACTCAAAACAGACAGATGGACATATGTTCGCCATCCATCCAGCGGATCAGATGAAAATGGACAGGCTGTCCATTTTTTTCTGATCTCGCCATAGGACAGCGGAGCTCTGACAGGTTCGTCCCTGCAAAGTGAGCAGAGATGGACCGGTCATCCTCCTGTTCAGCGGGGGATCAACAGAGCAATCCCAGATGAGCTAGTGGAGTCCATTAAAATGGATCCACTCCATGTGAAAAAGGGGCCTAATGCCACGTACACACGATTGGAATTTTGGCCAGCAAAAGACCGTTGAGAGCGTTTCATCGGAAAATGCGACCGCGTGTATGCAATTCCAACGCATGCTCAGATTCAACTACGGGATGGAAGCTATTGGCTACTAGCTAGTGAACTTCTTTTCTAGTCCCATCCTACGTGTTGTATGTCACTGTGTTCTTGGCGGTCGGAATTTGGTGTGACCATGTGTAGGCAAGACAGTTTGAACGGAATTCCGTCGGAATTCCGACAGGAAAACCATCAGAGCTTTTTCCGATGAGAATTCCGATCGTGTGGTTGAGAAAACAACCAATGAGAGTTATATTCCTGGCACATGCCAAAAACGTAACTGTTTTTTGAAACGGTTAAATCAATGGGTTTAGTTCCGCAAGACTGGATAGACAGAAATACAAAGCCTCTGTCAGGTGCATAAAATGTGTTTAACCCGATTACTTAGCTGTTTGCCGAGAATTCATCTTTAAGTAAAATATATGAATAAATATAAGGAAATGGAAGGAAAAAAAAAAAACCCTGACTGTTCAGAGCATGATGAGACAAGGCTAATCTCCGCTTTACCAAACGAGGACACAGAGACATTTTGCTTTGGAGCTTGAAAAAAGCACCAGAGGAGGAGCTGCTGCAGGTGCGAATGCTGCGTTCTATTATCAGTGATAATTGCTGTATGAAACCCACTCATGCAGAGTTTTCTTACTCCCTCAGACATCTATTGTACTGGGTATATGAGCATAGAGGTGTGTATATGGGATAATTATAATTTTACGGCAAAAGAAGAAAACTTGTGTAACTGTATCCCAGACGGCATTGATTGTTATACGTGCTCCATCGTAATCAGCTCACAGCAGCATAACAATAGAAGATTCTGGGGAAAAATAGCATGATCGCTTTAAAAGACATTTCGATTGCTGTAGCCATCCTAGAACAGAGAACACCCACTCTCAGAATGGAACATTTCCCACCTTATAAGCCATCTCTTACGATACTTCCAATTAAGCAGCAGGAAGTATCGCTAACGCATACAATTTCAGAGCACTGCCAGTGGTACAGACATACTGGGAGAGGAATCAAAGAGTATGATTAATGGAAACACCAATCTTTCAAATCAGTATTTCAAAGGATCTGTATGGCACATGCACATTAACCACTTAAGCCCCGGACCAATTTGCAGCCAAAGGACCAGGCCCCTTTTTGTGATTCGGCACTGCGTCACTTTAACTGACAATTGTGCGGTCGTGCGAAGTGGCTTCCAAGCAAAAATTGCCGCCCTTTTTTTCCCCCCCATAAATAGAGCTTAATTTTTGGTGGTATTTGATCACCTCTGTGTTTTTTTTTTTTTTGCGCTATAAACAAAAATAGAGCGACCATTTTGAAAAAAAAAAAAAAAAAAGCATTATTTTTTAAATTTTTGCTATAATAAACAAACATCACCCAAAAAAATATATAAAAATTATTTTTTTTCCTCAGTTTATGCCGATACGTATTCTTCTACATATTTTAATAAAAAAAAGAAAATAAAAAAAAAAAAAAAAAAAAAAAAAAATCGCAATTATCGATTGCAAAAGTTAGTGTTTAAAAAAATAGGGGATAGTTTTATAGCATTTTTATTCATTTTTTTTTTTTTTACTAGTAATGGTGTCTATCAGCGATTTTTATTGTGACTGCAACATCATGGCGGAAACAGCAAATTTTTGACACATTTTTGGGACCATTGTCATTTATAAAGCAATCAGTGCTATTTAAATGCACTGATTCCTGTGTAAAATGACACTGGCAGTGAAGGAGTTAACCACTAGGGGGCAGTGTAGGTGTTATGTATGACGTTATGCGTTTTATTGTAGGGGGGCGTGACCTGGCATGTGATTGTCTTTCCCTATAACAGGGGACAGACGATCGGTGACAGCCACACTAGGAAGCACGGGGAGAGCCTTGTTTACACAGACCTCTCCTCGTTCTTTAGCTCTGTGACCCGATCGTGGGACACCATCGGCGATTGGGTCCGCTGGTCCCGCGGCCACAGTCACGGAGCTCAGCACCGGGTCTGGAGCACGCCACCAGCGGCATTCTCCCGACCCATGGCTGGGCACATGAAGAGCCACGTACAGGTACGTGATTGTATCCAGCCGTGCCATTCTGCCGACGTATATCGGCGTGAGGCGGTCCTTAAGTGGTTAAAGTACTTGTTTCAACTCACATACCAACGATTCCTACTCCTTATGACTTTATCTATAATTGCCTTCATAGTTCCGGGAGTACAACAGAAGGTAATGGAAAACAACTTTTTTTTTTTAAGACAATTTATTGTATGCCACAAGAAAAGCAGCAGAAAATGTATGTATGTGTTCTCATTTAGGCTAGGTTCACATTGCTGCGATGCGGGAACGCCGCGAATCCGCGGCGTTTTCCCGCATCGCATACCTCCCGCCGGCAGTTCACACTGCCCTATGCGGACGGCTGGGGGTGTCAATGTTATGTTAATGACACCCCCAGATCCGTCGGCATATCGCAGTGCGATCTGCCGACTCGCACAGGAATCGGATCGCATGGTGTGAACCCCCATGCGATCCGATTCCGTTGCGGACCCAAAAAAGGGTCCCGTGCGAGTTTGCTGCGGGACCGCTGCGAGTTCAGCCATACTATCTGTATGGCTGAACTCGCAGCGCTACGGAGATCGGATGTGATTTGCTGTGCGAATCACATCCGGTTCTCCCCCCGCAGCAGTGTGAACCCAGCCTTACAAATAAACTGTAATGAAGTCACTGCCACCTTAAAAAAGGAAAAAGTACAGCCAAATCTTGTTTGGCTGTGCTTTTCCTGTGGATCACAGGTTTTCAGTTCTTTCTGCACTCCTCTGACCCATTTCAGCAGACAGCGAGCTGCTGGGCTGTGGAGGGGGCAGGAGTTGGCGGTTCAGCCTCTCGGCGGCTCACTGAGAGGCTGAGCTGGGTGCCGGTCCAGGCATGTGGGTGGATCCCAAACCATATGGTTGCAATCTTTCCAAAGCCTGGACTGGCACCCAGCTTCTGCCTTTCAGCGAGCTACTAAGAGCCTGAGCCAAAAGCTCCTACCCCCTCCGCAGCCCAGCGCTTCAGTTAGCGCGAGGGGGGCAGAGCAGAGAACAGGTGACTGAGCTCTGAGCAATCGGCGGTGTTTGATCGCTCGGTTCTCAGCCTTAGACCTGGCAGGGGACAGTTCCGATGCTGCATCCACCTGGGTAAGATAATAAATAAAAATTAATACTTATCTAAAAAGTGACTGTAAACTTCGTGAAATATCAACAAAGTGTATCCCTCTCTAAATGTGTGCTGGTCTCAATCCAGTGTCATTTCTCTCTGTATTTTTGCTCCTCTGTTACTGCATGAGTCCCTTCTGACAAGTTTTTCCAATGCCGAGAAAAAAAAAAAAAAAGAGAGACAAACACACACACACAAATTGTGATGGGCAGGGAGCTTCAGGTGATTGACAGCCTCAACTCTGTTCCTGTATGAATAAAGGTGTGTCCCTTCCCTCCAATCAACTCTCAGTGCCCTCCTCATTCCGCTCTGCAATGTGTAATTTTAGCTCTCCATCCCCTGTTTTCTGACAACTCAGACAAGCGTTACAAATTCTCAACTTTGAACAGATGTAGAGAAGAGAAGACAGCAGGTAAACCAGTGCCACTTACATAGGCGGATTTGTTTCATCTCTTTGTATCACCTGAGGCCAGACACTTTACTAAAATGTATGTAAGGGTTTACAATCCTTTTTAAGTCTCCTGTACCTCTGGTGTATTAAGCCGTCTCACAAAATAAAATACCAAAAGATTATATTATATTAATTGCAAAAAAACATACACAAATGTGTCAGAGTGCTATTCTTATATATTTTCATAGAAAATAAATAAAATAATATTATTATTATTATTTCTTCCCCTTTTCAATATAAAATATATATTATTTCTATTGAAAAGGGGAAAAAAATAAATAATATTATTTACATTATTATTATTTTTTTTCCCCTTTTCAAGTGTCAGACAGTTTGGCCGTAACTGGAGGCATTCGCTGACAGATGACCTCCCCTTCTAAAATGGCTAGTCCCCGCCTGCATTGCTGGTCCAATATCTTCCGTACTAATTAGACCCGTTGTAGCTATAAATCATTTTTTGTGTTGTGTAGCGCACATGTCAACCATAAAAATCAGAAAAAATGTCCACACCACCAGTACTTCCATTGGAGCCATTACAGTTCTAGCCCAGGGAAAAAAAAAAAAAAAAAGAAAAAAAAAGAAAGCTGGCATGCTCTGCCCATATGGCACTCTTCTTTACAAGTACTTGTGGCTCAAAATGCTCCCACGTTAAAACGTTAAAAGTCACAGCAGACCTCTAAACAGAGCATTCCTAATACCATGCTAGAAGGCACGAAGAGCGAGATGGAAAAAGCAATGTAGCTCAAGTCCCAAGATATATGACCTAACAGGATCTTGCAATACATCCATGTCCTAGATTCAGTTCTCAGTACAAAATGATGATTTCCAATGTCAACAATTCTGTGCAGAAAGCTACTAAGAAAAGCCTCCAAAAAACGTGGCCAAGAAAAATGAATTTTACCCAAATTTATAACGAGGGGGAATTAGGGCTGCCCACACATTATACAATTTTCCTTTAGATTTACTAAAACCATGTAATAAGATCAAACCTAAACACTTTCAATTTGTATGCAATCAGGCAGGCCCTTGCACTACATAGCTGAAGGTAAATCTAAAGGAAATTGAAAAAGAAAATGTTATAATGTATGGCCAGCTTTAGACGTTCATTATCTACATAAGGACCAGCCGTCGCAGTTTTACTGTGGCAATGTGGCTTGATCCCACGAATTGCCAATGTATGTCGGCTTGCACATGGCGATTTATGGGCGTGCGTGCCAGCGGGGGGGGGGGGAGCCAATCAGCAGGTGGGGCGGACTCAATGTCCGCTGGCCACCCGCGATCGTTCCACGCAGTGACAGAACAGGGATCTACCTGTGTAAACAAGGCAAATCCCCATTCTGACAGGTGAGATCAGGTAGATCCTGTCTTTCGGCTATGCAGGAAGATGGATCTGCGTTTCCTCAGTCACACAGTCCCCCATACAGTTAGTAAACACACCCAGAGAACACATTTAACCCCTTTCCTGCCAGTGTCCTTAGTACAACAGTGCATATTTTTAGCACTGATTACTGTAATAATGTCACTGGTTCCCCAAAACGTGTTATAAACGTCAGGTGTCAGATCTGACCGCCACAATGTCGCAAAAAAAAAATAAAAAAAAATAATAAAAACACAATAAATCTATCCCCTATTTTGCAGACGATATAGCTTTTGAGCAAACCAATCAATATACGCTTATAGCAAAAAAATGTTACTGAATATTCGTAGAAGAATTGCGGTACATATTGGCCTAAACTAATGAAGAAATTTGTTTTTTTTACATTTTAAAAATAGATTTTGTTTTTTCAAAACTTAAAAATAAAAAACCGCAGAAGGTGATCAAATACCACCACAAGAAAGCTCTATTTGTGTGTGTGTGTGTGTGTGTGTGTGTGTGTGTGTGTGTGTGTCCGCTTTAAGTGATGGTGACCACCTGACATGTCCTTTTTTTGGGGGGAGTGGATACCCTCTTTTTTAGAGGGATCCAGCTCCCACTTCCTCACGGGGCCCTGCACCACCAGAAGGAAGTTCACACCTTCACCATCCCTGCAATCTTCTGGGACGCATCACAAGTCCCAGAAGACTGCCCGGCCATTCACATCACGGCCCGCGCATGCACAGTGCAAATGCTGGCGCCGTGGAGAGGACATTTGGGGGCTTCGTACACCCGTATTGCTGAACCGTGGGGCAGGCGGGTGCCCGATTTTTAAAAAACAGCAGCTACACTTTTTGTAGCGGACTTAAGTTTAATTTTTTTTATTCGGCAGAACTCCGCTTTAACTTCACACTGTGCGGGAATCAAAAGGGCACATATTCCAAAATGACAACATACCATTTTTAGTACACATTCACATTTTGAATCACAGGCAGATTCTGCCCTTGATTTCAAAGTGCAGAGGCATGAATGACAAATTGTAGAAACATTTAAGATGCCATTCATCTGAATAGCACCTAAAATCGCAGTGCGATTCTGTCACCATTGTTGCGTGATAAGTCGTGCTGCAATCGCAGCTACCTGCATCGGGTGAAGCTTGTCGCAGAAAAAAAAAGTTCAGGAGCTACTTTTGGGCAACATGCTTCATGCAATGTGGGTTGCTGTGATTGCAGCGCAATTCATCGTGTGACTTTTAGTAGCAAGGGTCTGCATTGAAATTTTAGAGGTTTTTTTTTTTTATAAAAGTAAGCGGGGATCCTCCTCTCCTCGGGTCCCCTGGGGGCACTCCAGGCCCCTCCCTCCTGCCAAGATCCCCCAGAGCAAGCAGCTTACTGTGGGGGCACCCAAGGAGGCCTGCTCCCGAGCCACTGCTCTGTGTGTCCATTCACACACACATAGCAGCGGCTCAGCTCCACCCCCCCCCCCCCCCCTCTTCTCATTGACTCACTAGCTGTGATTGACAATCAATGAGGGGTGAGAGTCCCTGGAGAGCCCAGGATGTTGTGCACATTGATGGATCGCAGGCAAGTATTGGGAGGGGGCAGGCTGCTGCACAGAGAAGGTTTTTTACCTTCAAGCAAGGAAGGC
The DNA here is from genome assembly GCF_037356315.1 of Lithobates pipiens. Classification (NCBI taxonomy): domain Eukaryota; kingdom Metazoa; phylum Chordata; class Amphibia; order Anura; family Ranidae; genus Lithobates; species Lithobates pipiens. Next base: position 194,209,337 of record NW_027507748.1, on the reverse strand, counting down.
ATGAAGGTAAAGAACCTTCAGCCTTTAGAACCACTTGAAGTCCTCAGTTTGCATTTAAGTTACAGTTCTGGACATCCAATACCTTCATCTGCCTATCCAAATTCATCCCCTAATAAACGAAACACAAAATCCCAGACTAGTATTGGCTACTGTGCGGGTGCTGGAAAATTTCAAAATTGAATAGAAAATTATATTTATATATATTAAATATACATACATATATACACACACACACACACACACACACACACACACACACACACACTTACCAAAGGAAGAGACAATAGCACATTATTTGGCTATAACTCAAAGTTAAATAGAAGATTAAAGTGGAAGCCCATGCTAAGACTAAAAGTCCTGCATCTATAGCCATCAACATTGTAACACTAACCTATCTAGCCCTGAAAAGAAAAGAAAAAAAAAAATGTATCTGTATTCGTACCTTTTCTGCAGGCGATCTGACCAGATCTCCAGTGACGGAAGCTCTGCAGAGGACATTCGACAATAGCTGTAAAACGAATGGGAAGTGACATCACCCATAGAGTTACTATGGGGCTTCCGCTGTCAAATATGTATTCAAACACCCGTCTACAGAGTAAAGCCACGGCTGACAGCTCAATATGGGATCAGAGCTTCCGCCACTGGAGATCGGGTTGGATCGCCTGCAGAAAAAAGGTATGTATACTGATCTTTTCTTTTCAGGGCTAGATAGGTTAGTGTTAGAATGTTGGTGGCTATGGATGCAAGGATTTTCATTCTAGCATGGACTTCCACTTCAACTATAGAATATTTTTCTAAAATGGTTACTTAAAGTGCTTGTTACCCCAATATTTCATATTCCCGATATGTACCTGCTGTACCATGTACTTGTATGGAAAAGGATCCTGTTCTATTTATATTGCTTCCTTTGTATGAAATCTCTGGTGATCCTGCTAGTCCTTCTGCTCCCCTATTATAGACTGACCACACTAAGCAGGAGCACACATCGTGGTCAGTTCTCTAGCTGGGCTGGGAACTCAGCCTGCTCTCCTCCAATGATCAGACTTGTCCTGACACGCCACCCACAGCCACTCACAGGAGAGTTCAGTGTGCTGCTGCTTCTCCTCCCCTAGTTCTTATGCAGCTGAGAACAAAGATTATGTGATCACTTAATTAAAAAAAAAAAAAAAAAAAAAAAAAAAAAGGAAGGAGGAGAAGGAGAAGGAGAAGGAGAAGAAGGAGAAGGACGAGGACGAGAAGAAGGAGAAGAAGGAGAAGGACGAGGATTTAGGTTTTGATTTTCATTTCAGTTTTAAACTGAATGGGTTGTTTTACAAGGTAATCGTTTACAATTTTGAAACCATACAGATATTAGACAGCATGTGAAGGCGTCTTTCTTTCAGAGTAACATCAGAATCTCGTGTTTTGGCAGAGAATATACGAGATGCACTACTCGCCTTTAAATAACAGCAGCCCACACAATGCTTTATCATCTTGCTTTATGGATTGTACTTTGTTTTATGGTTAGGAGTTTCCGAATGTGATCAGTTCCGCTACTGTAATACAATGAGCGTTTCACATCTGCCTGACTACATTAAAGGCGCAATACATCATTCACCAATACAAAGAACAAAAATGAGCAAAATGCAGGATGCAGCAAAAGAAAAAAAAAAAAAAAAAAGAAGTTTATATATAAAAAAATAAAATAAAAAAATCACAGAATATAAATGCTCCATAAAAGGAGGTATTTATGCCACCGATTTAGTCCAGAAGAACGACATTATACGCAGACAATTTTATTTGAAAGAAGAGTTAGGCTTCATGTACACGGGATGTTTTTACAACCTCTCCTGAACCATTTAAATGTCCTTTTGCCGTGTTTAGAAGCATTTAAATAAATAAATAAAAAGATATGCCGTTGCATGAACACAGCCCCTGTTAGCTACACTGACCCTTATGCTGCTATAAAAATAGTTTTGTCCATAAAAGAGTGTTAGCTAGAGTTCAGCTTTAATTTGTTAGTCAAGTCCATGTAAATCTACCAGTGCATCTAAACACTACCCTCTCCCCAGATTGACAATGCTGGGGACTCTGTTGCTCCCCCCCCCCCATTGGTACATAGACACCCCAAGACAGGATCTGTGTTACTAGCGACATCATAAAAAACACTTTGTCTCAGGCTCCATTGGGTGACTTTGGGAGATCAGAGTCGCATGACAAGTCGTAGCCCATTCTTTTCAATGGCGCCCTTTAAAAAAATAAAAATAAAAAAAATAAAAAAAATCGGGCTTAGCCACTTCAGCCCCAGAAGATTTTACCCACTTCCTGACCAGAGCACTTTTTGCAATTCGGCACTGCGTCACTTTAACTGACAATTGCGTGGTTGTGCAACGTTACACCCAAGCAAAAAAAAAAAAAAAAAAAAAAAACCTTTACGTCCTTTTTTTTCCCCCCCCCACAGACAGGGGATAGTTTTATGGCTTTTTTATTATTACTATTATTTTTATTTTATTTTTTAATGGTAATGCTGGAGATCTCCAATTTTTATCATTATGGCGGACACGGACAATTTTGACACATTTTTGGGACCATTGGCATTTTTTACAGCGATCAATGCTATAAAAATTGCATTGATTACTGTAAAAATTTCACTGGCAGTGAAGGGGTCATGTGTGTTCTAACTGAAGCGGGGAGGGGACTGTGCAGGGGAGATGACAGATAGTTTATTCATACTCTGTATGAACAGATGATCTGTCTGTTCTCCCCTCAGAGAACTGGAAACTGTGTGTTTACACACACACAGGGCCCGATTCTCGGGGTGCCGTGAGCAATCATGGGAGTCAGGCGGTGATCGCGCCCCCTAGTGGCCGTCTATGGTCCCGACGTACCAGGATGGCGATTTGCACAGCCGAGCCATGTTGCCACAGTACAACTGCGGAGGCTGGTCGGTATGCCGTTAGTCGCAGCGACTTTGAAAAAGGTGCCTACACTACTTTTACGCGACTTTGATCCGGAGAATGTAAAGTTGGAAAAAAAGTCACACACAAAAGTCACACTAATAATTATGCGGCTCTGAAGTGTGAAGTCTTAGTATGGAAATAAAAAATTGGCGCACTTAGTAGTGAAAGAATTATTTTTGCCCAGCTTGGCCCAATTACACCAATTAAAGTGAAATGAAAGTTTTTTTTTTTTTACCTTTTGGGATAAAGATTTATGTAAATACATAAAAGCAGCTTTTAACCACCCCTGCCAGTGTTAAATGCTTTGTCTCATCCTCGTAAACTGATACAGTCTGCTAGAGAGCTTGAGGTTTTGAAAGACAAGAAAAACTTGCTGGCTGGATCACTAGCTGAAAATAGAGGTAAGAAAAAAAAAAAATAATAATAATAATGCAAAAAAAAAAAAAACGAATACAGCCATCGCATCTAAGATTTGGTAAGCTACAATGGAATAAAGGCTTGCCTTTGGGTTTAATACTGCTTTAAAGTGGTTCCAAAAGGTAAAACATGTTTTACCATAATGCATACCCTGCATTAAGGTTAAAAAAAAAAAAAAAAGTAGTTGTATCGTTTTCCCACCTCTCTAAATACTCGATCCATGATGCAGACACCATGTCTGCAGTGGCTCTCTCCTCTCTCCCCGCTCTCACAGGACACAGAGGCTACAGCGGAAGCCATTGGCTCTTGCTGATTTCAGTCAAATCTTATGAGCACAGAGTAGGGGCAGGGCTGAGTTGTATTGTGCAAGTCTATGGATGCATACAACATGGCTCGGGAGCACACTGCACGTGTGCCCCATAACAGAAAGCTTGTTATGCCGGGCACATACAAGGAAGAAGGAGTGGAAGGGTACTCCAGCAGAGAAGATAATGGACAGCTTTGTGAAATATAACAGGTTTATTATTTTTTTTAAAGTGCAACCTATGGTAAAATTTTGGGTACCAAAGTTTCATGTGGTCTCATGGGCAAGCACAATTTGACATGTTAAATGCTTGACATGTTGGGTATCTGTTTACTTGGCACAACCTCGTCTATTATTTTTTTGATAAATATAAAATATGGGTAAAACATTGTGCTGGTGTACACTAGAATTAACTAGTCTATTTTTTTTTTTACTGAAAGCTTGTTGGAATACTGTTAATTACTATATCCAGAACGGTTTTGATGAATATACAGGATTATAATTGTTGGTGTGATAGATGTAATCTGGGCATTAACTGTTTCGTGAATGGAAAACGTTTTAGAAGTGTTTATTTTTTGTAATAACATATGTTGCATTTTTATACTTCGTGTATTGTGGTGCCTATGAAGTCCATTTTCGATATCCTATTTAGTGTCTCAATTTAGGATGTGGCACTTTTACTGTCCTTGTATCCACAGTGTCACCATCTGGTGATACAAAAAAAAAAAAAAAAAATATTATACATATATATACATATATATATATATATATATATATATATATTTTGTTCTTTTTTTTACTGAGCATTTGTTCTTGATAAACTGTTGCGCAAATACCTAGTGACAGAAGAAAAATTGGAACTACCACCATCCTAAATAATATATATATATATATCCCCCCATCTATCAATATCACTCACACACATTATACATACACAGTATCTCACAAAATAGTACACCCCTCACATTTTTGTAAATCTTTTCATGTAAAAACACTGAAGAAATGACACTTTGCTACAATGTAAAGTAGTGAGTGTACAGCTTGTATAACAGTAAATCTGCCGTCTCAAAATAACTCAACACAAAGCCATTAATGTCTAAACTTCTAGCAACAAAAGTACACCCCTAAGTGAAAATGTCCAAATTGGGCCCAAAGTGTCAATATTTTGTGTGGCCAACATTATTTTCCAGCACTGTCTTAACCCTCTTGGGCATAGAGTTCATCAGAGCTTCACAGGTTGCCACTGGAGTCCTGGATGACATCACGGAGCCAGCGGATGTTAGAGACCTTGAGCTCCTACACCTTCCATTTGAGGATGCCCCACAGATGCTCAATAGGGTTTAGGTCTGGAGACACTTGGCCAGTCCATCGCCTTTACACCCAGCTTCTTTAAAAAAGGCAGTGCTCATCTTGGAGGTGTGTTTGGAATCATTATGTTGGAATACTGCCCTGCAGCTCAGTCTTCGAAAGGAGAGGATCATGCTCTGCTTTTGTATGTCACAGTACATGTTGGCATTCATGGTTGCCTCAATGAGCTGTAGCTCCCCAGTGCTGGAAGCACTCATGCAGCCCCAGACCATGACACTCCCACCTCCATGCTTGACTGTAGGCAAGAGACTTTCACTTAGGGGTGTACTTACTTTTGTTGCCAGCAGTTTAGACATTAATGGCTGTGTGTTGTTGGGGAAAGCAAATTTACACTGTTATACACGCTGTATACTCACTACTTTACATTGTAGCAAAGTGTCATTTCTTCAGTGTTGTCACATGAAAAGATAGAAGAAAAAAAGATTTACAAAAAATGTGAGGGGTGTACTCACTTTTGTGAGTCTCTCTCGATATAGACACACACACACACACACACACACACACACACACACACTTCCACCCAGATCTGTCTAATGTGCAGATAATCAAACAAGTCAAAGATCCAGACAACCATGCCTTATAAACTGTAAAATGTTCTTCATGAATATATCTAGGCCAATTAAAATGCTAAATTTTCAGTTTGTCAGGCTTGTTAATTGATTTTCTTGCCTCTAGCTAGAATACCCCTCAGGCCATCTACTGTATATGCCTGCTGTGTAGATGACTGTGTGGTCATAAAGGAAATGAAATATCTACACACAGAATTAAAACTGTTACACAGTTTGACCCTTCCCCACTCTTTCCAGTACAAAAACACTGGGGTTATTATGGCCCCTTTGGATTCCCCCATTCACCCCTATGGACCAACAGGTGTAAAATATTTTTTTTTTTAAATAAGAGTTTATACCCACCTACTTCCAATCCGATCCGGTTCCCTAAAAAATAAAAACAGAAAGGGATCTGTCCTTCTACATCTAGGTGGATCGAATCAGAAGTTAGACAGGTGTAAACAGGCAGAGCTAATTTACACCCTGCCGCTCATAGGAGCAGAAACTGAGCGGCCACAGATCCGTTATCTGCCCTGCTCTGATCAGCAGTGGATCAGCACACAGAGCCCCTGCTGATATAAAACCGTATTCGCCCCATGTGAAAGGAGCCTAAGGCTACAGCAGTGGCCTAAAGCCCGCATCACATGGATTAAAATTTGGCTGGTTCAGCAGGGACCAGACAAATCTTGATCCATGTATAGGTAGCCTGATTGTACTCAAGTGGATCCATTAATCGATGGGTACAACCAGCCTGTCAGATTTATCTTCATGCAATTACGAACAGCGGCTATAGCCGTTAGCAGTAACCATTGTGTTACACCTGCCGGGAAGGCTCCTGGCGCTCCCACCTGGCAGAATACGATAGCACTGCAGGAGGCATCCCTACATCAACACTGAAGGTATTGATAGGGGAATCCAGCTATCCTTCCGCCCATAACCCAGAGAGTAAACTACAGCCTGCTTAAGGGAGACTATTTTATGCACACTGTGGCCCACCCATTAGAGAGCCCAGTTATTGTGGAATGGCAAGTCATGTCACTGATCCCCAGTTTCTACTTCTAGTTTTTGCTTTAAGGCCCATCTCCAGGTTAAATGAAATGTAACTAGTGCAACGATGGTCTTACTCCTCAGTCTTGATTCCAAACCCCTCTTAACCACTTACAGACTGGACCATTTTGCTGGTCAAAGACCAGACCACTTTTTGCGATTTGGCACTGCATCGCTTTAACTGACAATTGCGCGGTCGTGCGACGTGGCTCCCAAACAAAATTGACGTCCTTTTTTTCCCCACAAATAGAGCTTTTGGTGGTATTTGATCACCCCTGCGGTTTTTATTTTTTGCACTATAAACAAAAATAGAGCGACAATTTTGCAAAAAACGCATTATTTTTTTACTTTGTTATAATAAATATCCCCCAAAAATATATATAAAATTTTTTTTTCCCTCGGTTTAGGCCAATACGTATTCTTCTACATATTTTTGGTAAAAAAAATAAAAATAAAATCGCAATAAGCGATTATTGATTGGTTTGCGCAAAAGTTATAGCATTTACAAAATAGGGATAGTTTTATAGCATTTTTATTAATAATTTTTTATTATTTTTTTTTTTTACTAGTAATGGCGGCAATCAGCGATTTTTATTGTGACTGCGACATTGTGGGGGACCCATCGGACATTTTTGACACATTTTTGGGACCATTGTCATTTATACAGTAATCACTGCTATATAAATGCAGTGATTCCTGTGTAAATGACACTGGCAGTGAAGGGGTTAACCAGTGGGTGGCAGTGTAGGGGTTAAGTGTTCCTAGGGGTGTGTTACTAACTGTGGGGGGGTTGGGCTTTCATTTAGTGAACACTGATCTCTGCTCCAATCACATGGAGCAGAGATCAGCGTCACTAGTTGCTAGGCAGAATGGAGAAATGCTGTTTACACTGCATTTCCTCCATTCAGCCGTCCCGTGAGACGATCACGGGTATACCTGCGGCGATCGAGTCCGCGGGTCCCGCGACCGGACTCACGGGGGTCCCAACCAGCGCGGGAGCGCGCCGCCAGCGGCGCGCTCCAGATGGCAGGGCGGCATTGAAGATTGGATGTACCTATACGCCAATATGCCTGCCCGTGCCATTCTGTCGACGTACATCGTCGTGCGCTGGTCGGGAACCGGTTAAACAATCCTGCAGTGTAATGGATCAAAGCATCAGGCCTACCCCTAGTGTAGATGTTCAGGCACTATAGCTGGCTTCTGTGTTCTTTGCCTATAGCAGCCCCCTTTCTCTTATGTATTCAGTTGCCCTGAGATCGTATACACAATGCTATAGTACCTGGCTACCATGCCAGGAGGGTATGTGTGACATTATCACTAGCCAGAGACTGCAGGCTTGGCTGGCTTAAAATTAGGTTTGGTCTCCATCCAGGGAATAGCTACATCAATCACCTTGCAGGTGGACAAGCAGACTGCATCACAGCTATAACCAGAATGCTGGAATGAGACTAGCAGCTGCCATGGAACGGGAGTGTTACATACTTGTGACGCAAAGTCACAGTTTCCTCTATTAGCCAAGCTAATTTCCCCATTTTCAGGAGCACACCTTTTTCCTGCTCATTATCTGCTCAAGTACTGGTCCTAAACCAATCCTGTAGGTTCTACTGCTTCCGAGGTTTAGAAAAGGAATCCTTGGCACTGGAAGTGTTGCCTCAAGGGAATGTTCAGTTTAAGCAGGCAGTAATGTGGACACTCACAGAGCACTCCCATGAAGTAAACAGAAGAGGGAAGGATTGTCACATCACAAGGCTTCAGGTAAGCAAACTGGACGAGATAGAGACACAGACACACACACACACACACACACACACACACACACACACACACACACACACACACACACAGCTATAGAAATGAAAAGGACAGGAAGATCACGTCCAAAAGATCCTAATGGAAGGTGCACGCTGACAACCAATTACTCTGGGTGTGTGGTTTAGGAAAGCATCCAGATGACATACTTAATATTCCCAGCTTCAGAAACTAGGACAATATTAATTCTATGTTACATAAATAGCTCAACCACTAGAAACTACAAATGTTTTGTTTGGATTTGAGATTTTCTTTAAGTGCTGGCTCATGCTGGTGTGGTTTCTGATATATGACTCGAGTCGCACAGAACCGCACAAGGGAAATTACATTTTGAATGGCGCCCATTTACGTCAATGTGACTGTGTGGTGCGATTTTGTAAAAAGTTCCTGTGCTACTTCAATTTCAGTGCAATTTTGCTCCATATAAAATAGGCTAACAACAACAACAACATACAACGTTGCAGCAAAGTCTTACTACATAAAAAAAAAAAAAAAAAAAAAAAAAAAAACCACAAAAAAAAAAAAACACACCAATAAATGCAGTTACAAGTGGGCCAAAATGCACCTTACTGAACAAAAAGAAGAACCTGCATGTTCTCAAAAAAAATGAATACAAATCGCACTGCACCATGTTGCATTGATATGAATGAGAAGAACCATAGAAAATAATGTGATAAAAAACGCAGGAGAAATTTATTGCACTGGCGTAACCTAATTGCAAACTTGGTCATTTTAGATGGAGACTAAGGGGCAGTGGTGGCTGTCCAGGTGTTTTACAATAGCGAGACGGACCCCCCCCCCCCAAAAAAAATAAAAAAAACACCCCACACACCTGCAAGACAAAGGCATAATGAGCTTAATGTGCTAGCATGCATAGCAAGACTGGAGCCTACGGTAACAGCACAGTCTAACTGTAGCAACGGCACGTGCTGCCATTGCTTCAGAGCGCATGTGCCGATGATGTTGGCACATGCAAATACAGGGGATATCTCCTAAACCATGCAGGTTTAGAAGATATCCAGTGTAGCTACAGGTAAGCCTAATTATAGGCTTACCTGTTGCAAAAAGTGGTTGTAAAGGGTTTACAACCACTTTGACACTGATCTACAGACCAAGGTGTGTATTTACTAAAGCCAAAGAGACTGTGCACTTTACAAAGTGCAGTTGCACTCTACAAGTACATTTGCTTTAGAGCTTAGCAAATTAGATTTTGCACCCTTTTAGCTACATATAAACAAAGTAGCTTTAACTAACCCAAGTCACTTTTATTTTATGAAACAGAGCCTAAAAATAGGTATAGGGCAGGTATAGAGTTTAAGGGCAATTATCACACTAGTCTATTGTTGTAACTATATGGGAATACATTTCTGATAGCATAAAATGTTTTTTTTTTGTTTTTTTACATGCCTTTATAAATTATTTCTTCACCTTTTTTATGTAGGCCAGGCTGTCTAGCAAAAAGTGAGTTACAGGGGTTGGAACAAACTATAATACTGACAGTGGTGCTTTCAGCGGTCAGCATTATGAATGAAATTAAAAGAAACACTAATAACATTAAAGAAAATAGAAGCATGTGCAATGAAATACAGCTGACAAAATGTGATATGGAAAAAGATTTATGAACACTGCAGCTGCCGGACTTTCAGTCAGAAAAAAGTCAGACAGAATCATTTAAATCGGATGTTCCGATTGTGTGTGGGCTTCAGTGGCTTTTTTTTTTATTTTTTGTAATTCTGTATTCTATGACAATTTGAGCTATGCAGGGAGAAATTCAATAAATCACATATGACCCTTGTGTAATGGTGATTGAAGTATCTGGTGAGCGCAAATATGCATTTTGTAAAAAAAAAATAAAAAAATAATAATAATATGCATAGGTGTGTACCAGGCCTAAAATGTTGTTGAAACCAAAAGGAAAATGCACGCAATATTGTGGAAAGACTTCTTCAGTAAGGAAGAGCAAATGGCAGTATGGATGTGCAAAGTCTGGTAACCCAAACCATCCAAATTTCATTTTATTGAAACAAAAAATAAATGATTTAATAAATACTGTGGGACGCTGCACTTTGTTGCTTTGCTAAGAAACCCATAGATTGATAAATGTAAAAGGGACTTTTTTTTTTTTTTTTTTTTTTTTTACAAAATACAAGTCCCTTTAAAAACAAGATGTGCCCAATTAAGGACAGCCTGAATAGGAGTATTGTTGAAATATGGTCAGATCTTTGTGCTGACATCTCCATACTTGGGGTCATATAGTGAGTGATAAGTCACATTTATCAATCTATGGGTTTCTTAGCAAAGCAACAAAGTGCAGCGTCCCACAGTATTTATTCAATCATTTATTTTTTGTTTCAATAAAATGAAATTTGGATGGTTTGGGTTACCAGACTTTGCACATCCGTACTGCCATTTGCTCTTCCTTACTGAAGAAGTCTTTCTGCCATCTTGCGTGTATTTTCCTTTGGTTTCAAGAACATTTAGGCCTGGTACACACCTATGCATTTTTTTTATTTATTTATTTTTTCAGCAAGTTTTCAGTTTGTGCAGAAACGCACTACAGTCCATATAACATGGTTTCCTACAGATGTAGTTCACATCTGTGCATTTTATAGAAAGGGCCAGGGACTTTTCTGGTTTTTGGTTCCATTAGACATCAATAGATGAAAAGCACATAAAAAAAAAAAAAAAAAAAAAAAAAAAAAGCCAAAATGCAAAATATACCTGCAATATACAAACTACAACCTGCATAAGTGTGAGTCAGGCCTAAGGAAAGAAAGTCTTTGCTAAAACGTGCCCTGTTGCCCTTATGTAAATTTTTCTTCTCTGCACACAGTATAATTATATAATTGCCTATTGCAGTTGTGTCTACGCCTATTCACAGTGAGAAACTGAAGCGACTGCTCAGTTAAAAACAGTCACATGTTGTGGTGTGCGCTTCCATTTCTAAATATTACAACAGGCATTTCATAACAGTAATTAAGACGCATGATTTAGGTGCTCCTCGTCTGATAGGGTACACAAGGGTGGAACTCATCAAATCCTTGTGATAATCCCTTTTATACGCCCTGACAGTTGCTCACACAGATTATCTGTTGAATAAGATAGTAAATCTCCACAAGAGGAATGCACAATCCTTCAACAAAAAGGGCTACGGCCTGACACGACGCAGACTTCTTGGACGGAGCATTAAGTGCTTCAGAATCTGAATCATTAGTTAGAAAGCACCTCAAAATTTAAAATGATCAAGGTGTGTGTTTGTGTGTATGCAATATTTATATATATATATATATATATATATATATATATATATATATATATATATATATATATATATATATATATATATATATATATATACACACACACATATACACACACACACACACACACACACACACACACTATATTAGTAATAGAAAGAATAAAAAGGGGCGTTCCAGGTACTAGAGAGGTAGTCCATGTAAGACATAAAAGGGCCTCATTATAGCACCCGGTCATTTATTAGCTTCCAGTTATTTCAATCATGTAGGCTCAACATCACCTGTGGATGTTGTCTTTGGTGGTCTGTGTCCAAATATCATCTGTCTAAAAATGCTCACTGCTCCAAAATGACACCCAACCATGTAGACGCTTTGATATTTGCACAACTCCCCCCAGGATCCAGCCTACTGCTATTACCAGGGCTGAGGGCTCTTCAGAGACGGGATGAGCTCAGGTGGATTATAACACATATCTGAACCCACCTGAGCTATCCCACGAGGAAGCTGTCAAAGCTGACAGCCCATCATAGGTGGCAGAGACACCTGAGAGTCGCCATTTTTTTAGGATTTTAAGCTCTAATGAACAGGGCCCTCCGATTCCTCTTGTACCAAATTATAATGTCTGCCTTTATTTTGTTAAGCGCTGCTCAAACTGTTGGCTATATAAAGCCTGTATAAAAATAATAATATTTCCCGCTGCACCGCCACCCATATGTACACTCCTATACGTGCAACTGCAAAGGAGGAAATACCTCCGCCACCTATGATTGGCTGTTTGCTTTGACAGCTTCCTGGTGGGATATCTCAGGAAGGTTCGGACTCATGCCCAAATGCACCTAAGCTTATCCCAACTTCAGAGGAGTACTGACTGGCAGGGTGCTAGAATGAGGGCAGGAAGCACCCTGCTGGTTCCTTCCACTGGCCATGATCTGTCTGCATTGCACTTAAAAGCACAGAGACCCAGTAATGACATCTTTGTGTCTAAAATAAGCTATGCAATAGAAAAAAGGATCTAATTTTTGTAAAGTCTATTAGCATGTCGTTGAGGGGGAGGCTAAGATGTGATGATCCAGGGAAGGCAAAATACAAGCAGATTATGTTAAGCTTTAAATAGCTGATATGGTTTTCCGAACGAATACTAGACACAAATTTGTCAATAGTCTTTATCAGTCTGATGTGGTGGAGAAAAAAAAAAAAAAGCCTATTTTGACCTCAGCTTATGTGATGCTGGCCAAAGACTTTAATGTGATTAAATGCAGCGAATATTGAGCCCTGCATCAGCTGCCAAGACACTTTCTGCAGCTTCTTTGGTTGAAGTAAAATCTGCTGACAACAGACATCAAGTTCAAGTTCAATCAGCCTGATTAATTGAACTGCAAAGCACAATGGCCATAATACCCTGTACACACGGTCGGACTTTGACGGAAAATGTGCGATCGGGTCGTGTGTGGGCTCCCTCAGAATTTCCGACACACAAAAGTTTGAAAGCAGGATCTAAAATTTTCCGACAACAAAATCATTTAAATTCCAATTGTGTGTAGACAATTCCGACGGACAAAGTACCACACATGCTCAGAATAAAATTACGAGACGAAAGCTATTGGCTACTGCGCTCTTTATAGTCCTGTCATACGTGTTCTACATCACCATGTTCTGAGCGATCAGATTTTCTGTCAACTTTGTGCAACCGTGTGTATGCAAGACAAGTTTGGGCCAAAAGCTGTCGGAAAAAAATTCGACAGATTTTGTCGTCGGAATGTCCGACCGTGTGTACAGGGCATAAGAGTATATATGGAACTAGGACTGTTCAATGTGTATAACAGTGCCAACATACCAAATACAAGTACATTATTGTACTTCATTTGGTAGGTAATGCAAGATATTCCCACTTACTATGGTTCCTGAAAACGATCTTAACTCGCTGCATGAAAAGGCCATCAGTTACCCTCCAGGAACTTCCTCCTTTCTCCTCCCTGTTATCTTTGGGCATTATGGTTTCTAGGCATTAAGGCATAAGCGTGGGAAAGTGTTTGCTCAAACTATGTGTAAAATATGGAGTCATATTGGTGCATGCAAAAACTTTGATGAATGTTTTTTTTAACACGTGCAAACTATTGTGGTTTTGCAACATTTTTTTAATATATATATATATATATATATATAATTTTTTTTTTTTTTTAAGAAAAAAGGGGACGTTCAAGGTACTAGAGGAGAGAGGTCATAAAATACAAACAATGTAATAAAAATTGATTGTTCGAACAGTCATAATGTTGTACACAACCAAGCTCAATATAGCAAGACTCACATACTGTATAGTAAACCATCTTAGGTCAGAAGGTTGCAACAGTTATTAGTAGGGCTCATTCACACAAATGTACTGTTCTGTACATCTGTGCCAAGGGCCGTCTTCATCTGCACAGGTAAGCTTATCTTGATTACTCACAGAAGATACTACTGGCCAGTGACCTTCTTGATCCAGCAGTTAGCCTTCATACAGATTCACACATGAAAGCTCTAAATTTGAGTCCATCCAAGGTTCTTATCTTAACCACTGGGCATTAAATCCCCTTCCTAACCAAACCAATTTTCAGCTTTTGGTGCGCTCACATTTTGAATGACAATTACTCAGTCATGTAACACTGTACCCATATGTAATTTTTGTTCTTTTTTCCCCCCCACACAAATAGAACTTTCTTTTGGTGGATTTTAATCCCTAATGGGTTTTTTATTTTTTGCTCTATAAATCAACAGCTGGGTATTGCTGAGTGTGGGTGGCCAAGCATGAATGGATGAGTATGACAGAGAGATGGATGAGGCTGCAATGGGCAGAGAGCAGTGCTGTGGGCACTACAGATACAGCCCACAGCGCTGCTGCAACCGATCTCTCTCCTCTCCCTGTACCGAACGGTACAGAGAGGGGAGAGAGGAACCAGATTCCGGTTTGTTTACAAGCGATCGCGCCGTCATTTGATGGAGTGATCATGTGATAAACGGCCACTGTCAGCGGCCAGTTACCGTGATTCCTGATGTGGCCACGGATACTCCCCTGTGCACGCTCTAGGAGGCATGCAAAATTGAAATTCTGGGAGGACGTCAATGTATGCCCTCCCAGAGTTATCGAGCCGAGCTGTAGCCATCATTTGGCTATGGCCCAGTGGTTAAAGCCATCATTTGGCAGTGGCCCAGTGGTTAAAGTAAAACTAAAAGAGGCAAAACTTTTTTTTTTTTGTTTTGGATAGAGTGGAGAGGGATTAGAACACCTGTCAGTATTTATTGCTGCCCATGTCCCCGTTAGGGAGAGTCACCCTTTCACCCTTTGTCCTGTTTACCATCATCATGGAAAGTAAAAAAAAAACAAAAAAAAACAAAAAAAAAAAAAACACAGCAGCGTTGCCTGTAGTTTTACTTTGAAGCTCTGATGAAGTGTTTTTTCGGACCCCATTTGGTTGCTTTTTAATCTAAACTAATAAATTCAATTAATCTGGACTCTTATCCTTAGGTCTGATGCTCCCTTGACTAGTGCAGGAATTCTTCTAGAGGGGCACCTCCCCATGGTCATCCCCAAATGTACTTCTGTGCAGGACTGATGCACGGACATGAACAAAGGCGGCCTACATTCTGATTAATGCATCAGTCCCGCACCGATGGATCTGTCCTCATACTTCAAGAATGTGTTTATTTCAGCTGTCTTACATACTTGGAAATCATTTTGCCCAGATATGGGCTTTTAAACATAGCAGATAATCAGCAAGGTAAATAATTAGGACCAGCAAATACAATGACTGAAAAATTGCCTATGTGTCATTTCCCTTAAAGGTATTTTATTTCTAACAAAAGCTGGAAGAATAAGGTCTATAAAACTCATTCTATCCTAAGCAAAAATAAAATGGAGAAAAAAGTAATTTTGTCAGCATACCGTTAAGACTAGGAAAAATCCTTTATCAGCTAGTCCTGTAAAATATACCGTATGCTTGACTGCATGGAATTTACATAGCACAGATTCATGTTATACTTCATCCTAGTGCAAAGAGAAGATATGCAAATAAATCTGAATCAGCAGATTTGCAAAATGTGTATTTTATGTGGCCTGGAAATGCTACTCAAAGGCTAAAATAAAAATAAAAAACAGAATCTAAATATTCTTCCTCAGCACACAGTCTTCCATCTGAGTGCATTACAGGGTGAACACTCTATACTTATGTCCGCACAGTGATGGTTAATCAACATCAGATTTCCACCACCAACCCCAAATTAAATTTTACAAAAATGTGTGTGTGTGTGTGTGTGTGTGTGTGTGTGTGTATATATATATATATATATAATATATATTTAATGTTTTTGTATTCCTGTCACTGCTGTTAGTGAGTTATGGGTAATGGGCAAAAAGATGACATCGCAGGAGAAAGTAGAAAATTAAGAATCTGTTGGCGCAAAAGTGTCTAGAAGCAGAGTCAATTGTCCTTTTCAATATTTTTTTAACAAGTGAGATGGCTTGGGTATCTGATACAGATGTTCCTTGGAAGTCTACTGCAGAAAAAAAAAAAAAAAAAAAAAAAGGTACATCCAACTGGAAGGAAGCCCCAGACCACATTGGTGGGATTACATTTCTCTAGTCTGTAAAGGTCTTGGAATTCTTCTAGGGATGCCTTGTAAATAATTGCTGAAGTCTCCCTTACAAGGGGAGAAATATAGGAAAGGTCATAGTTCACTTGTTTATGATGGTGCAGGATGACATCTATATATGCCCATTTACAGGGTCACATCTCTGGAACAATCATGGACAGATCAGGAGTGCAGACACCCGAGACAGATGAACCTCTGATTTATTCTACAACAGAGGCTCATTAAGTAGCTAAGCACGCCCTGAAACCCGCACCTTTATAACCAATTCAAAAATGATATCTTCTGAAGCAAAAAAACTGAAACTCTAACCAAAAATGTGCCTTTATGGGTTACTGCTACATAATAAATTTGGTCAATTAAAGAAGACAGATTTTTTTTTTTTAACTATTATTAAAACACCACACACACACCCTATTAGAATACTTTTTTGTAGCCGTAGAGATCTGCTAAAGTCCTTAGTAAGCAGATCATGAATTTTAGGCTGAATGTTTTTATTAATTGTTAAAAAAAATGTTTTCCTTATAAAAAGGAAAAAACAATTCTACAGTACATGAGGTTCCATATATCCATAGTGACAAGCCAATAATTAAAAAAAAAAAAAAAAAAAAAAAGAAGTATACAGTATCATTGAATTGTAGGGACAATTGGAAGCGAGTATGTACCCATTTAGGGAAAAGAATTGAAAAAAGAAAGAAAAAAAAAAAATAAATAGATAAAAAAAAAAAAAAAAAAAGGGGGGGGGGGGAAGAAAAGAGGAAGAAGGAAGGGAAAAATAAATAAACCCCACATAACACACACACACACACACCACAGCAGGGTATCCTAAACTGGAGAGGACATCCCAGGTAGTGTCCATAGAGCGAATAGCAACCACCACTCCAAGACATGGAAATGTAGGCCGCACCTATCCCTCCTTTAATAGCAAAATTTACCTTCTAATGAATAAAGACAATTGACGACGTAATTTGGTGTATAATTGGCCGTGGCACGTTTATTGGTGTAAACTGTAAATAACTTCAATCAATGAATACATAAAACACACTTGTAAGTAATAAATATAAATAGCTCAGTCTTCAGGACTCGAGCAATACCGCATAACAATAAAACAAATCCCCCCTTTAAAGGCAAAGGGTGACGAAACCACATAACATGCCTGCGACAAGGGTGGGGAGCTTATTGCTGTACTCTGACCAGCTGTGAGGAAAATTCCTACGGGAGGCCCCCCCTTATATAGATGAGTCCCGCTTCCAGAATGTTCCCGCTGGTCATGTGACATTCCCCAACGTCACATGGCCCCGATTTTCCTACCAGACATACTAGTAACCTTCTTAAGGGTGGCTACATGTCCATGCTATTCAGGCCAAAATGCTTTAGCCCTCTCAGTCCAATCTTGAGGGAGGGAACCCAGGCAAGAACTAAAGAGAAGTGACTCAATGGGCAAGCCTATTCTGCAATTTGTCAGAAGCAGAATAATGCATCTAAATATACCATAAAATGGTAAACTTATCCCAAGAGTCAGACTCTCTGGCCTGCATCTCCTCCATTAGCACAGTGTCCTTCAATATCAACCTAGCAGGATAGGAGGAGGTGCGGATGTGGACTTCCAAAGTCTAGAGAAGAATGGTCTAGTGGCGAAAAAAAACAAAAAATAAAAAAAATACAACTTGAGACAAAGGAAATATTCTTGTTTGGAGGAAAACAAGGGATGTGGGGGGGGGGGGGGGGTGATCTTTTCTTGCATAACTTGGTTGCTGCCAGACCAAATATCCACAGAAGAAGGCGAAGCAACAAAGACCTAAAAGATTTCAGTTTATTTCTGCACCTTAGAAACTGTTGGAGCCATAAAACAGGATTTTAAAAATATAAATCCTCTTCCCTCATTTTCCTTCCCTCACAGAAGCAAGCCATTTCTCTAAAACTGCAGTGGTAATGGTTTTTAAAGGTGACATTTTAGATACAAGCATTGCTTCCTGGAGTGCTTTTATAGTGTTATTAAAAGTACCTCCCCCATTTCAATTTTCAGCCAGCAAGGATGCTCTACAACTGACAAAATTTTCAACTGCCGCTTCTTTTGTAACCATGAAAACACAGGCAGAATTCCGCAAACTGCACAGCCCTTGAAACGCGCAAGCCATTTGGATCCTAGGTGACATCACCCCAAGCCCAGGAGCACGTGGCGTGGGTGAACTGATTGCACTTCAAGGTTGCACAAACATGTTGTCTATCAGATAAATTTACAATTTTTTTTTAAATAAACAGTTTTACAGATAACGTGCTAGGAGGGTGTGCCCTCTCTCGCGTTTTTCTCTAAGACTTTATACTCCAACAAAGATGAGTTGATGTAGAAAAAAAGTGCTGGTGAGCTACTGAGTAAGTAGCTGGAGAATAAGGCTCCATGCACACTAGCTTATTTTTATTTCCAATAATTTTGTATTGAAATTTTCAAAAGAACAAGCAAGTACAGAACAGTACAATTACTTGTTTGGTCCATCTCAGCATATAAGACTGGTTAAACAAAAAAGGGTAGTATAGTATCAATCAGTAGCATAAAATTTGTAAGTGACCCATTATGTTGTCAGGTAGCCAAGCCATAATTTACATGAATACTTAACAGGGTATGGATTACTTGAACATGTTCTCCAAAGAACAGGTCCTCTGAAGAAAAAAAAAAAAACCCTACAAGAACAAAACCCATGTCATTGTATACCATATTTAATCGGCGTATAAACACACACAGGCATATACCACGCACATTAATTTTAAGAGGAAAGTTTCAGGAAAAAAACAAACTTTGGAACTTTGAAGCAAAATAATGGTGAGGCGGCAGATGGGCACTGACCCTTGCCATCAGTGCAGCCTGATCAATGCCCATCTGCAGCCTCACCATTGCCTTCAATGCAGCAGCCTCAATGCAGCCTGATCGATGCCCATCTGCAGCCTAGAGGGGACAGGGATGTGTGCCGACAGATTACATACAGTGAGAATCTCCTATGATAGACAAAACAGCCGTCCAATGGCGGCCCAGAAGACGGGACTTCCTATTACAGAGGCCGCCAAGTAAACAGGAGATTCTCACTGTATGTAATTTGACAGCGCTCATCCCTCCCCCATCCCTGTCCCCTCTGAGTCAGCTAAAATGTAAGTATTGGCGTATAACACCCACACGCTATTTGCACCCAATTTTCATGGTGAAAAAGTGAGTGTTATACGCCAATAAATACCAAACATCACCTTATCCATAGACCTGTTCAAATACCTTCACCAATTTATCTGGTGATGAGGTTGCACTGGACCACCAATTGCTT
This sequence comes from Lithobates pipiens, assembly GCF_037356315.1. Lineage (NCBI taxonomy): Eukaryota > Metazoa > Chordata > Amphibia > Anura > Ranidae > Lithobates > Lithobates pipiens. The sequence goes on along the minus strand of NW_027507748.1, from coordinate 194,189,717 downwards.
AGAGGTTATACCAGTGTTGGAAAAGAAGAGATAGAAAGTGAAAAGAATAGAATAGAGGAAAAGGAAAAGAAAAAGAAAAAAAAAAAAAAAAAAAAGCAGAAAAGAAAGGTGCAAAAAAAGGACTATGTACAAGGTGTGCACCCTATGTGCGTTGTAAAAGAAGTATTCCCTCTGATTACGAGGGTCCGGAAATGTATTTTTTCCATGGATCCCATGCCTCCTCAAAATAGGTCAGCTTATCCCAGAGAATAGCCACCATGCTTTCACCGATTATGATCAACGTCAAAAAAAAAAAAAAAAAAAAGGGGGGGGGGGTCATAAAATCCTAGCTGCAGTGAATATAAAATGCGATCAAGCCTCGCACGTATCCCAGTATATCCTCCACCGGCCTCCCTTGAAGGACCTATTGTGGGTTTTTGGTTAGCTTCACTTTGGTGAGGGAATAGATAAAGTTATATGTGCGGATCCAAAACCACCTCTTTGCTGCATGTCCACCAGGTATGGCGGACTTTTCACTCCGCAGCCACGAAAGCATCCAGGAGGCCCCCAGGACAGAGGAGCCAAACAGGCTGGTACTAGATACCACCCTAGGGAAAACCTTATAAAATTTCACACAAGCTTGTTTTTAAGCTCCTAGCAGCTGCATCAAGGGTTTTTTTTTTCTGCTCCTAGAAGAAAATAACGTTATTCTATCCCTGCACTGCTGGTGACTTCTATCCACAGCAATCATACTTACTAGTTTACTGACGACGTTAACAGCTCTCCTGCTACCTGCCCTCGACTTAGTCACACTTTATGTTAGGATCAATTACACCATTGTCCCAAATAACATTGCCAGGGGTTAGAAAGAGGTCGCCGAGGGGCTCCATCAAAAGTTTTCTATGGTGCCCCATGCCTGTAGTTACGCCTCTGCTTAATGTAGAAGCCCAACACAAAGTAAGCCCTAACACTAATACCTATTCGGCATGCTTATTACATCCTGCTCCAAAACGTTCTTGTGCCGCATCACGCAGAGCTGAGATTCCACCAGCAGAATAAACAAATTCATAAAAAAATAAATAGGTATAGTATTTTGTTCAGTCCCCCTTGATTCAGCACCATGCCCTCTTTGGCAAGACTGGAATGGAGAACAAAAAAATTTTTTATAAAAACACAACTATCAGATTTTACCCCAAATACAGAAATACAGTTTCCCGCTTGTTTCAATGAAACAAGTTCTAAAAGTTTTATTTAAGACATCAGTTAAATTGCTTAGACGTTACAATTTAGTGGTTAATGATCTTTGGTTAATTAAAATCATGTTAGGCAGTTCTTTCTGGAAATGAAAAACAAGTCAAGCAGTAGCTTTTATTAAAACAATGATTTGTTTTCTAAAGAGAAAATTGCATTCTCTTTGCTATAGCTACAGGCAAAAAATATCTGAAGGCCTTCCAATTACCTACAACAAGCTGTCATGATGAAAATACTGATCATCGTTTGTGGTTGTGTGAAGGCCAAAGCGAATGGATAATAAGAACAAATTTTAGGTAAAATGTTCCATTATTTTCTGCTAAACACATTATATGCAAGCCAACTAAAGAAAGAACCATTAATATTCTGTATCTTAAACATCTGAGGGAACTGTTTTAAAGCGGAACTAAACCCTACTGTCCTTTACAGCCAAGGAAGCTGCCATCTTAGCTTGGTCTGTTTGATTTACAGTTGCCATGGTGCTGCACATGTGATAGGTTTCCAACCAGCCATTTGATAGCTTAACAGTTCGGATAAAATAAAAATTTTATAAAAGAAGAGAAGTTGATTTGGACAGAATTTGGGGAGCTCATCACTTATTTCGGACTCTGAATTACCACAAAATTGTCTCGTCAGCCCTGCACAGGCAACCTTTGTGATCTAGAGAACGCCTCCCTCCTTCTCATTTCCATTACATTTAAACATTTAGGGGGAGTGTTCTTTAGTCTAAACATACCTCCTCTCCTAGGGAGACATCACTGTCCCTCCATCAACATAGTGCAGCGAGTGATGTCACCGCAAGACAGGAAGTTTGACAGAAGACAGCCACTACCATCTGAAAATAAGCTGCAAATTATAAAAAAAAAAAAAAAAAAAAAAAAAAATAAATTCCACACCCCTACTGTGTAACAGAATTCCCCCCCCCCCCCCCCGCACACTTACCTGAGGCCATTAACGATCCAGTGCTGTGCATGTGGGCTGAGGCGTCCTGTCCCTTCTCTCTAGGCAGATTCATAGCCAATGGCTCCTGCTGCTGTTAATTCAAATGCTGTGGCGAGGGGTGGGGCCGAGCTGCCCGGTCTACGTCAATAGATGCAGACAGGGGAGCTCGGAAACGAGCCAACACGAGTGCCCCCATAGGAAGCTGCTCTCTATGGGGGCACTCGCCAAAAAGGAGGAGCCAAGAGTGCCAGCGAGGGACCTGAGAAGAAGAGTATCAGTGCTGCTCTGTGATAAACCATTGTACAAGGTAAGGATGACATGTTTATTATTTTAATTAAAAAAAAGGAACCGTTTAATATCACTTTAAGCTAGCAAAGCTTTACCAAGCAGAAAATTAAAAAAAAAAAAAAAAAAAAAAAAAAAAGGGGGGGGGGGGGGGTCTGCAGGTAACATGTCTGGAGTTCCACATGCACACCACATCTTATCTTACAGAATAACTGCACCTTATGTGGATACTATATAAAACAATTGGGCGCATCTTAAAGTGGTTGTAAACCTAGTTACGCCACTTGTACCTACAGGTAAGCCTATAATAAGGCTTACCTGTACATACTGTAAATATCTCCTAAACCTGCACGGTTTAGGAGATATTTACCATATACGTTTGCGCCAATGTCATCAACGCCTGCGCACTGAAGAAATGACTCACTCGTGCCATTACCAACAGCTCCTGTGCGACGTCATTGCGGCTCCGGCCAATCACAGCCCCGGAGCTCGCAAATAACTCTGGGAGACATGTCGCTGGTCACATCGGTGTGTGGGGCCACTGCAGCAGCTTCGATCTAAGGTAAATATTTCATGAGTTAGTATTCGATGCATATTAGCTCATTATGCCTTTGTCTTACAGGGGTTCCCCCCCCCCCCCTTCTTCTTCTTTCAGGTTTACAAACACTTTAAACTGCATACAACAATTGGCCAGAGCCTTTAATTCAAAGCTGAACCCCAACACTTATGTATTGTTTAAAAAGATTCCATATCTTTTAAATTACAACTATTGTTAATGTATTAACCTAAATTAGTTTGGATATCAGCCTACTGTAATCCTTTGCAGAACAGCACTCAGACTAGGACAGAGAGGAACAATAAAAGGCTATGCTGGAGGTGTATATGCTGACAGCAAGCATGATGACCGGGGGTTGGGGAGCAGAGTGGTGACTTATCAGTTTTCTACTGATCCTTCCTTGCCCAGTCAACAGTTCTGACCAAGCTGCTGGGGCTTTAAGTCCTGACTTTTCTATAGGCCATCGCATTGCACAGTATTGGTACATAAGGAGGTATATACACACAATCAGACTGGGACATATTTAAGCAGATTTAACTAGCTTAATAAAATTGCACCAATACTACCATTGAGCTGCTGCCACAAAATTAAGTTAGTAGAGTGCATTAGTGCTGAAACATTTGCTGCAGAATTTGTGGCCAGGAAAATTGGCCGTATTCATTCAAGGATCAATGTAGTTAAATGGTCTGTTAGCAATCTAATATACCAAGTGTAGCATTTTAAAAACCTTACTCAGATACAGCTACACCATTTATTTTCCGATGTGTATCCCATTTCGTCTATAAAAAGTGTAAAATCCCTGAAGGAAAACAAACAGAGTATAAAATTATATACGCGGCTGCTGCCTATATCCTAATATATTATATATATATATATACATATACATATACATATACACACACACACACACATACATACATACATACACACACATTTAGGGATTTTCACTCGCTTCCTGTTTCTGTGACAATGTTGCAATTAGCACAAGTGAGGGGAAAGTTCTCTAGCAGAGACATTGAAAAGAAAACACTTTTTGGTCCCTTTCACCGTGATGACCAATCGAGTCCACCTGTCAGTTTTTCAGGCAGACCCAATCGGACCATCCATTGCTCTATATATGGAGGAGAGGCAGAGGTCAGCAGTGTGTGTGTGTGTGTGTGTGTGTATAATAAATTATATATACATACATACATATACACACACACACACACACACACACACACACACACACACACCAGGCAGAGCTGTTTAAAGGCCCGTACACATGATGAGAACACCAATGTGATCATTAGTACATACAGCTTTCGAGAACTGATCATGACATTCATGCAAAAATATCCAAAAAGGGACAACAAGTTTTTTCTCGTAGGATAACAGAACAAACCATTTTTGTGAAGTTATTATAGCATTTGTGCAAAAAATAAAATATAAATTAAGACCAAGCATGCTTGGAAACTAAGGAATACCTCCATAAAATCATTCTCTGCAGTTATTACCTTTTGTACCACCACCGACTCCCTTTAGAATGTAAGCTCTATGAGCAGGGCCCTCCTGTACCTTTTGTATTGAACTGTACTGTAGGGGGCGTGACCGGAAGTGCTGGGGAAAGGTCGCATCCCTGCTGAGCTCCGCCGGCCGAGACACAATCTTCACCCATCCGCCGCTACCAAGCGGGATTTTGGCCGGCGGACACCTCATCTCGCTCCCCACGAGTCCCGGGAGCACAACCGCCGCCTTATTGCGGCTCCGGATCGGCCGTACGTCCTACGATCGGGCCCGAGGCCTACTACACCTGGCGAGCGCCAGCCACCATCTTGCGGCCTACAAGGCCTCCGGAGCCTCCGCGCTCGCGTACCGCGGGCCGCGCGGATAGCGGCGCTGCACACGCACCATCAGCGGAGCCTCTCTAAGGCCTGGGAGAAAACTTGGCAGAGAGCACTGGAACCAACAGGCAGCTCGTCACAGCGGAGGACATATGGAAGACAGAGGTAGGCGGCCATCTTGGTACACCTAGTCCTCCATTACAGGCCCCTCACACACTCCCAAGGACGGATTCTGCTCCCCCCCTGTACTACACGCCATCCACAAAGACCATAGTGGCCCTGGAGGGCCTACAGATGGAAGTGTAATCATATATATCCTGCCTGGGGGTGCATACGCGGTCGCAGGGGAAAATGACAGCGTAATTCCCTAGCACCGCGCCGTCGGACCATTCCACTTGGCGGATAAGGCATATTCAGCTCACAACTCTCGTCACATCTACCCCAACCACTGCATGCGCTATTTGGCAACCGGCGGGTATGTATAATACGCCCCGGAACCGTCCCCGCAACAGATCACAACTGAAATCCACTCCGGTCCTGGGGAAGGCGAAGGGGAAGGGCAGGATGGCGCCTGAACCGCCGGAACCTGATGACACCACACAGCATTCTGATGATAGCCTGTCACAGTTCCCCTCTAACCTGGCAAGCCCAGCGGACACTAACTCTGAAGCTTTGCTACAAAAGTTCCGCACCATAGTAAGGGACGAGATCACTGTGGCCTCTCGCAAGCTGTCTGCTGAACTGGTGAAGGGTCTTAAAGAACTAGGCCACCGCACTAATCAGTTGGAGGAACGGATGGACTTAACAACCACGGTACTTGAGGGTCATGAGGAAGAGGTGGAGAAACTGAATGCAGAACTTGTGACGCTCCAGGACAAACTTGAGGACTCAGAAAATAGAGCTCGCAGAGGTAATTTGCGTATACGCGGCCTCCCGGAAACCATCACAGACCTACAGGGTACAGCCACAGCGTTCTTCCAGGAGCTTGCACCCGATATTCCTACGGAACGCCTGGAGTTCGACCGTATCCATAGGTCCCTCGCTCCCAAGCCAACTGAGGGCCCCCCTAGAGATGTGATCATAAAATTTCACTTCTATAGAACCAAGGAACGGCTTCTCCAGGCGGCCAGAGAGTTGCCGGACATTACATTCCAGGGAAACTCCCTCCAATTGTTTGCTGATCTTTCCCCGGTCACTATCGCTAAAAGGCGGAATATGAAGCCCTATCTGCAAATCCTACAAGCCAGAAACATCCGCTATCGGTGGGGCTTCCCCTTTAAACTCTCTTTTTATCATCTGGGACGTCAGTTTCATGCCTCGTCTTTGCCGGATCTGAGGCGACAATTCCAGGAGCTGCAATTTGACCTCCCTCCTTCTCAACCCGAAACAGCTTTGGCCCGCCCGGGTCCCTCCCGGGCCCCACCGAGATCCTCTCAATCCTCACAACACGGATCCCAAGCCCTCCGCTCTCTCAAGGCTCAGAGGTTTCAAGAAGTTTCTACAGCCGGGCATCGTTAGAAAAGTGTTGCTCCTGCCCTTTGCTAAATTTGATTGTGCTTTGTTTTTTTTTTTTTTTGTTTTTTTTTTTCTTCTTCTTTTCCCCTGCCTTTGCACAGCAGGCTCGCCTCAGGCTCTTGAACAAGCAGCAACTACTGCCACCAGGAGACTAGAACGGGACACCTCTGAACTGCAACTCTGAGGATTGGTAAGCTAGTCATTATTTGCTTACAGGCAGACTGTGCTGGTCTTTAACCCTGGACTGTGGCGGCCCACCTTACTGGTTGCAGATGAATGGCAGGGGAATTGTTTTGTTTTGACCCTTCCTTTTTTTTTATTTTTATTTTTTATTTATTATTTTTTTCTTGTACAATTAGTGCACTCAGGTAATGACTGCCGTACCCCCCCCCCCCCCAATTGCATAAGCTGTTTTGATTCCCCACCTCCTTTTTATCCTTTTCAATTTTTTTTTTTCCCCTCCCACTGTGTGAGTTAAGAGGGGGTGTACGCACTGTGGACTGGACCCCTGCCTACTATTGGCCGAATGGGGGGAGGCCTTGCGCCCATCCCGCGGTTAATAGGCACACCTGCTTTGTTTTTGTTTTTTTTTTTGCTTTGGGTTCCTTTCAGATGTTGCTGGGTTCATGCTGTTTTTTCATGGGCGGGGGGTCACCCCATGTACTGCCCTGTGTTTTTTGGGGGGGTAGGGGATGGGGACGGTGACATTTTTTTTTTTTCTGCTTTTCTACAGTTTTTCATTTGTTCTTGGGGTTTATTTCGATATGCCATTGTTGACATGTTCTATTATATTTATGGTTATTGTTACTGTTATGCCGAGTGGTCTCCGACGGACCACTGCACCCTCATCCTGTGGTACTTGATCCGAACTAACGTTCGAGTCAACACCCGACCAGGTAGTGGGATGTTTAACCCACGACTCATAGCAATCTTACTGTTACAGAGTTATATGTTCGCAGCATTGCATGTTTCTACTACCTTTTCTGATGTGATACAATATTTCTCTCTTCCTTCTCCCTCTTCACTGCTTCTATCCCTTTTTTCCCCCTCTGGGTTCGCAGGGTGTGTACGCTGGTTCAAGGTTGATGGCCGCCTACAGCTGCCCCAATGACAATTAAATGGTTGTCCCTGAATGTTCAGGGCATGAACTCTCCCCATAAGAGGGTGAAGGTTTTTAAGTATCTGCGCAAACGACAAGTTGACATTGCTTGCTTACAGGAGACACATTTTTCTGAGACCTCCCATCCTAGGTACTTCGATGCTCAGTTCCCTCAGGTATTTTTTGCAAATGCTTCAACTAAACAAAGGGGGGTCCTCGTGGCTTTTCGCAAATCTGTTCCATTTAGTTGCACTAAACAGATCGCAGACCCTGATGGGCGGTACCTGTTGCTCCAAGGCACTATTCATGACATGGAGGTTACCGTACTAACGTACTATGCCCCGAATGTAAATCCGGGGCCCTTCTTGACCCATGTCTGCACCCTACTTATGTCCCACGGCAAGGGCACCCTCCTTCTTGCGGGTGACTCTAACCTTCTACTAAATCCCAAACTAGATAAGCAGCCGCCCGAGAGAAACGGACAGTCGGCAGGGGCTAAAAAATTCATGTCCTCCTTGCAAACACTTGACTTGGTTGACCTGTGGAGGGAATGTCATCCTCAGGGCAAGGACTACACCCATTACTCCCATCCCCATCAGGTCCACTCAAGGATTGACCATATGTTTATGCTCAGACATCACCTTCCGTTAGTGGTATCGGCCTCAATCTTGGCTGTTCCTTGGTCAGATCACGACCCGGTGCTAGTTGTTTGTCACTCTATTCTGGATAGACCTAGATTTTCTCCCTGGGTGATGAATGATTCCCTTCTTTCGCATGCAGATGTGACAGCGGATATTGTTAAGGCTTCGGAGGACTACTTTCGTGAAAACTTGGGCTCGGTGCAGTCACCAGTGGTCCTTTGGGAGGCTTATAAAGCGGTGTTACGGGGTCGGATAATTAGTCTGGCTTCGGCCCGTAAGAGGGCAAGAGAGAAAAAACAAAAAGAGCTTGAGTCCCGATTGGAGTCACTATCCGAGAAGTTTAAACAGTTTCCCACCCCGAACAACCGTAAGCTGTTGGACATGGCCAGATCGGAGCTTGACCTATGCCTTACCGAGGGTGCTGAGCGTATACTGCGCTGGTCCCGCCAGCGGTGGTATGTGAGAGCAAATAAACCAAACCGTATGTTAGCTAACAGACTCCGCACCTTTGCCCCTAAATTTAACCCGATTACCCTACGTGATCGAAACAATGTCCTATCAGGGAACCCGAAGCATGTTCTGGAGGAATTTGGGTTTCGCCTTGCGAAGCTATATGCGGCACCAGAGGATAATGCGGCTCAGAGCACGGCAGACTTCCTGGAAAGCCTTTCGCTCCCATCCTTAACGGGGGCTCACATTGCCCTCATGGATAGGGATATTCAGATCACCGAAGTTCTACAAGCCATAAAGAAACTTAAGGTGGAAAAACGTCCTGGGCCTGATGGGTACACCGCGCTTTACTATAGGAAGCTGGCATCGGTAGTAGCCCCTCATCTGGTGGCAATGTACAATTCGGTCAAAAACGGCAGCCCTCTCTCCCCAGATCTTCTGACTGCAAATGTGGTGATGATTCCTAAACCGGACCGTGACCACTCATCTTGGGCAAATTTCAGGCCGATCTCGCTCATCAATGTTGATATGAAACTCTTGACAAAAATCTTGGCGACTCGACTAAACTCTTTCCTCCCCCGTTTAATAAAAAAGGACCAGGTTGGCTTCGTACCACAGAGACAGGCGGGAGATGCAATTCGACGTATAGTTCAACTCCAGCATATAGCCCAGGCTCGCTCCCAGGAGTCCATGCTTCTCTCCCTCGATGTGAATAAGGCCTTTGACTCCTTGTCTTGGCCCTATCTCATGTCTGTCCTACGGCACTATGGATTTGGGACCTCATTTATGACTTGGATGTCGGCCCTATATGATTCCCCCCGAGCAAAAATTTAATATTACGGATTTGAATCCCCCATTTTTACTATCCACAGGGGAACCCGCCAGGGATGTCCGCTGTCACCCCTTCTTTTTGTGTTGGCACTGGAACCTCTGGCGGAGGCAATAAGAGCTCACCCAGATATCCGGGGCATAGAAATAGCAGGTTGCCCCCATAAGATTTCCTTATTCGCTGATGACATTCTCCTCTCTGTCACCTCTCCTAGAACTTCCCTGCCAAACTTACACACACTGTTGCAATCCTTTGCATCTCTCTCAGGACTCCAAATTAACTCATCTAAATCGAAGGCATTGTCGACTAATCTCTCTGTGGAGTTACTGGGGGACTTGCAGTCGGCCTTTCCTTACCAATGGGTTTCCTCTTTGCCTTATTTAGGAATCCGTCTCACATCAACATACCAGGCTTTATATCAGGCGAATTATCCACCATTATTCAAAAAATTAACGGATATGTTGTCGGCGTGGTCCTCCTTACCTCTTTCATGGTTTGGGAGAATAACGGCCATTAGGATGGCATATCTCCCAAAATTACTTTATTATTTTAGGGTTCTCCCCATCCCAATTCCCTCCCATGTCCTCAATATCCATCAGCGTAGGATCCTGCAATTTATCTGGGGATCGTCTCGCCCCCGTATTAATAAACAAATCCTGTTCGCCAACAAAAGTAGTGGGGGCCTCTCGGTCCCGAATATAAGAGACTACTACGTGGCTGCTGCCATTGCTCCGCTCTCTCACCTTCATGAGACGTATCAACTCCCGCTCTGGGCGACTATTGATTTGCTTGAGACGGACCCTGTCCCAATCTCTTCATTACCGTGGCTCCCACCTGCACATCGCCCTAAGATTACAGGGCCTTGTATGATTCATACGTTACGAGTTTGGGACTCTGTGAAGTACTCGGCGGGGCTGGCTTCTCCCCACCTCCCGCTGCTGCGACTTCTACGTTGCCCACTTTTCCCTCCAGGCCTTCATGACTCCGTGCAATTCAAGTGGTGGACCATGAATGGCTTCGGCGATGTACACTCCTTGCTTACTCCCACAAAAATTTTACCATATGATGTATTACGTTCATCACACGATATACCTCTACGGGAGTATTTCAGGTATCTCCAGATCCGTCATTTCCTCCAGAGTCTCATTAAATCTCAGGACGCCCCGTACAGGTTGACACCGTTTGAGAGCATCTGCAGATCCAGGCCCCACTCTCCTGGTCTGATATCTATGATATACTCAGCTCTGGTTTCTAGGCGGAGACCTCCTGTGCGGTCTTATCATTTGCAATGGGAGAGGGAGTTGGGGAAGAAGCTGGACCCGGAGGAATGGCAGGCAATGACCCTAGCCATATCCAAATGCTCGCGCAATGTGATAATTCTGGAAAATGCATATAAGGTGTTATACCGGTGGTATTATACCCCGACGCGTCTGGCTCGCTTTGTTCCAACCTGTTCCCCACTTTGTTTTAGAGAATGTGCCCAAGAGGGCACTATGGCCCATATTTGGTGGACCTGCCCGCGGGTGTGCAGACTATGGGTCAGGGTGTACGCATTGCTCCGTAGCCTACTTCGAGTAAATCTTAAAAAGGATCCATTTGAGGCACTCCTTGGCAAACCAATCACTGAGCTGTTACGCCCAGAGCGCCAATTGGCGCAACATCTCTTTACTGCAACTAAGTTGACAATAGCCAAAGCATGGAGAACCCCGGCTCTGAGTTTCGAGGCAGTCAAGAACCGCCTGAATGATGTTATGGTCAATGAAAAATTGTCTTCTGTTCTTTCAGACACTCACGCCAAGTTCCTGCGTGTCTGGCAGCCCTGGATAGCATATAATTATTCTCCTAGATTTGATGTTGCTTTATTATCGATGTAGGGACCGGTGGTGCGCACCCTGTGAACCCATTCTCTTCCCTCCCTCCCCTCTCTCTTCCTCGACCCCCCCTTCTTCTCTCTTTTGATCCTCCCTACTCCTCCCCTGCTTCTCATTCAACAACCTCTTTTCATCCTCCCTTGACTCACTCTACATCTTCTTTTCCCCTTCTCTCTCTTGTCTCACCAATTACCAGTAGATGATTACTATGGGCTGTTAATGCACTGTATGACATGCTTCTGTTGCAGTCATGTGAAAACCCGGGTTCACCCGAACGCAGGGCACATTGGAATCGTTCGGGCAACAGCCTGCTTTAATTACTACCATGCAGTGAATCACCTGTACTGTTATTTGTACGACAGCCTATTGTATTGGAATGTAAACTTGTTCTTTAATATTAATAAAAACCTTTGTAAAAGAACTGTACTGTAACTGTGTTGCCCCCCCCCAAATACGTTGTAAAGCGATGCGTAAACTGTTGGCGCTATATAAATTGTGTAGAATAATACTACTACTACTACTACATGACAATACATCAAGTTGTTCCCTGTCCTATGAGAACCTTCATAACTACTACCCTGTTGGTTTTCAATGAGACTAGCATGCGATATTCTTATTGTGTGCACTAGGTTTAAAAGGGCAAGTTTCACTGTAACAAAAACAGCAAGCAGGCAGGCTTTTATTAGACAAGCAATGTCTCTTCTGCAATAAAATGCCCATATCTGCCTTCTTGTGGTCTTCTCCAGTGCTGTAAACTGAGCTGCACAGCGCCAGAGCGGTCTGTGTGTGTCAGGTTGGTCTCTGTGTGACGTCATCGCGCACTGATCAATGAAGAGGGCAGACTGGCACACAGGAGAAGATCCCGGTGCCAGCGAGGGACCGTTGGAAGGGCGAGCAAGAACCCCCTTAGTACCGCATTAAAACTCTGGACTTGAATACAAATCCTTTGTAAAGTAAAACAGCTCCCATGTATGTTTTTTTTTTTTTTATATATCTGTGTATTTAGCTCTGGCCTTGATTTCAGCTTAATTGATAAAAGTAAATAATCTTTAAAACACCTTATTTTAATTTTTTTTTCCCCCCGGGGCATGCTTCCTTTATGCTAAACTAAAAAAATTGCCTAATCAGTAGAACGTGATCAGGTCCATGACGGAAGGGAGAGTTTAAGATATTACCATCCCACTGATCGTATTGTGGTTTGTACCATTAGGGAAACCACAGAGATGAAGCAAAAACAAGTAGCATTTCTTGCGAACAGAAAAACCACAATATACTGTAGATATGATATAACCGTGCACTCAGACCTTGAACACGGAATCCACTCATGGTATAGACAAGACAGAGAAAGGTTAAGCATGACCCATTTTTAAAGCAGTTTAAAACCAAAAACTTAGTATATTGCCACTTAATCATTAGATGTGGTGGCGGCATTTATTTTTTCTTTAGGCTGTTTTTGCCTGGAGATCTGGTCAGTAACACACTTCCTGTATTAGAGTGCCTCCACTCTGGATAAATGAGTACCGGGGGCACCTTTGGACAGCAGCAATCTGTTAATCTGGAGGGGGGGGGGGGGGGGGAGCTGTCCATGCATTTGCAGTTTTATACACTAATAAATTAAAGCTAAACTCCAAATAATACATTATAAAACAGTTACAGCAAGCAGTCCCTCTTCCAACTCGCGGGATTCAAACAGCTGCTACGTGTTTCGCAAATCGGTAATTGCATCTTCGAGAGATTCATGCATCCACGGGACACCACTGAAGGCTGTGAACGGAGGGTGAGGTAGAATTTGTTTCCCACGTCCATGTACATTGCTGGACAAGCTTAGTGCCGGCTGGGGCACTGGTCCATGTGAGTGCACATCTGATTGATTTTAAACGTTATTTTAAATAAATTTGCATTTACTTGCTACACTATGATGGTCCTTTGCATGTCTTTGAGCCATATCAGTACGAGAAATTATTACTTTCCTTGGGGAGAAATCATTGATGTGACCAGTGAAGGAATGGTTATCCTTAACCACTACAATACAGGGCACTTTTGCCCCCTTCCTTCCCAGCCCAATTTTCAGCTTTCATCGCTCTCGCACTTTCAATGACAATTGCGCGGTCATGCTACACTGTACCCAAATGAAATTTTTATAATTTTGTTCGCACAAATAGAGCTTTATTTTGGTGGTATTTATTCACGACTCCGTTTTTTATTTTTTGCAATATAAGCGGAAATTTGGAAAAAAAAAAAAAAAAAACACACAATATTTTATTTTTTCCATTTTAAAAGAAATCCAATCAAATCAAATTTTGTCATAAATTTAAGCCAAAATGTATTCTGCTACATGTTTTTCTTAAAAAAAATTCTGTTAAGTGTATAATAATTGGTTTGTGTGATCAGGGACATATGTAAGCAAATGATCATGTACATATGTGTGCAGATAATCATTGGAACATGTGATTTTAGTGGGACATGTCTTTTTATTATTTGGGGACATGTGTGGTGACGTGTGTTTACACTAGACAGGTGATCAGTAAAAACAGCTCATACTCACTGATCACCAGCCGGCTGCAGCGATCTGCTCTCCTCAGCAATGACTTCTGTGTGAGGAGAGGATGAGCCGATTGCCTAGCAACTGGCTGTTTGTTTACATCACATGACGGCCATGATTGGACACGGCCGTCATGTGATCAGGAGGGCCAATCACAGAGCCCTCCTGCCGATCCGAGATGCGCCGTGTCCGGGTGACATGAGCACATCGGGATCGCACTGCTGCGCGGGCACACGCGCGATCCCCCCCTCCTTCTGAAGGACGTTCCTGAACGTCCTCTCAGAAGTAGAGAGCTTCCACCCGGCCGTATATGTACATTGGCCGGGTGGGAAGTGGTTAATGAACCAAAGGCAAAAACACAGACTAGGTCTGGTGAGTGGCCAATCTTTCCGGTGGTGGTGAAGCACTTGGTCTTTGTCCCTGGTTGACACTTTGGGTGGAGATAGAAGCATTATCAAGAAAATCTTAAGCACTGAAGAGACTGTTTAGATTTATGTACTATATGCACGTAGCACTTTTTCTTACAGGAGATATTTAAGCACTTTGGTGACAACAATACAGGAGTTAAGGGCCTGGCCAACAGACACAAACTGCAGTGGTGTCACCACATACATATTTATACACATTTTTTTCTTCTTTTTTGGTTTTATCACCTGCAAAAGTGGTGGTTTAGCTGGTAGTGATAGTGTATTTTATGGTCCCTGCAACGCCTTCACTGCCATGCACTGGTCGCCAACTTTTTTGACCACTAAACTCACAATTTTAAATCCCACGGACCACTAACATTAATTTTACATGTCTTATACACACACACACACACACACACACACACACACACACACACACAATGCTCCGGGTCTCTGCTCCTCCCCCCCCCCCCCCCGCATCACACTGCTGCCAAATTTCACTCCCTTATGCAGCCATGTACGCGAGCTCTGTGCTCCCTCCCACAGTCTGTGATTAGTGCCGCCATTGGAAGTCGCCTCCATCACCCCCCGCTCTTTGCAGTACTCCTGGCACCTCGCTCTGAGTTCACAAGAGCCAGAACTACAGGAGGAGGCATCATCGTGCGCTAATAGCATTGACTCTCAGTGCACACCGAAAACACTGGGTGGTATAAATCCCACACAATGTTCATTTGCGGCAGAACCCCTGGGACCAACAACGTTTTTTTTTCCATGGACCATCAGGGGTCCATGGACCACTGGTTGGCGACTGCTGCTATAAGGTCTTCAAGTCACGAAGGCTGATGAAAGCGCCATAGCGCTGCATTGGACATGATGCCACTGAGGAAATTCAACCAATGGAGCATAGGGGGAAGGCTGTCTGCCAGGGAGTGAAGAATCAGGTAGTTAGTGTGCTTTTACTCCCTCCTAGAGAGTTGGGCTCAGTACCCAGTCTGGTCAGAAACCAGCGACCACCATAAGAAAAAAAATAAAAAAAAAAAAAAAAATAAAAATAAATAAATAGCCCCCCCTTTGCCAAATTCTTACGAGATTTCATTAAATCTCATCAGATCTTAAAGTCTAGACAAGAGATGTTCCTTGAAGGCACTGGTGACGTAGCCATCCCAGGGAGTAACATTAAGAATGTCAGTAAAAGGAATAAATTGTTTATTGTACATATGACTTAGGGCAGCGTTTCTCAACCTTTTCAACACAGAGGAACCCTTGAAATAACGTTCTGCTCTCGGGGAACCCCTGCTAAATATTACTATATCCACAACTCATGGTACATTAGTGTGATGGTCAGTGGGAAGACGGCTCCTTACACTTGTGGGGTTTGGGAAGAATTACCCCCTTAAAAGATAGCGAAAAAGATCAGTGGGAACTTATCAGAGGCAGAAATTGCTTAAGGAACCCTTAGGAACCTCTGGAGGAACCCTAGTTGAGAAACCCTGACTTAGAGATTTTATCTTTGGAGGGATAAATCTATTTCAAGGAGATTCATGGAACACATTCAGTAAAGTACATCACCTTACAAAAACGTGGTACAAGCAACTAAAAGCATAACCTAAAAAAAATAAAAATTATTATATATAACACACAAAACACATAATTATATGTAGCAGTGTAAATGAAACCTGGAATTCTGATATAGGATGAATTGACATTAATTATGTTTCTAGGACCGCAGAGAATGAAGAATATATTGTAGTGCATAATAAAAAGAAAGAGTAATATCCAACTATACTCTGACACACTTCAACACTTCCTGTTTGTGTGAAGAGCTTCCCAATTTACTTCCTGAGGTTTGACACAGAATACTAGCACAGTGGGCTTAGATCATTTCCACAGATGGTTGGGAATAGGCACCACGCCAAGAAACACTTGACAACGATCATATCAATGTGACCTGAGCCTAGAATCTGCTGACTATACTGCACAATTTGCTGAAATCAGCACTGACAATTTTTATTCTATTAACATTTTTATAAGTCTCGCACACAAGACACTTGTGAACATATTGCATTTTAAATTAAGTGGAAAACCCAATAGAAGTCTTGCACTGAATACAATGTATAGATGCAGTTAGGCCAGGCAGGCACATAATTACCACTGAGGGATAGGGCCCCGGTTATTTTCATTTAGGGTTTTAAAATATCCCATAATATGCACTCCTGTCCCTTAAAGTGGTTGTAAACCTCAGATATGAAATATGAACAAAACAAATCCCTCTATAGTGAGTACTCAATCCAGAGCACTAAGTGTAATTTCTGTCTGCTGCTTCTTTCCTCTGCCATCAGCATGATCAATTCTGAAGAGTTTCCCTGACACCAAGAGAAAAAAGGTGACGGGGGGGGGGGGGGGGGGGATCTCCAGCTGAGTGGCAGCCTCAGCTCTGTTCCTGTGAGCTTTGTGGGGGGGGGGGGGGGCACCTTTCCCTCCAATCAGCTTAGACCTCTGTAACTTCAGCTGTCCGCCCCCTGCTTTTCAGAGCTAAGAGATCCTGTGAAAATTCTGCACTTTAAATGGATGTAAGAGAAAAACCAGGTACAACTTGTGCAGGGAGATTTGTTTCATCTCTACGTATCACCTCAGGCCAGTCACTTCACTGGGTATATGTGAAGGTTTACAACCTCTTTAATCTTGTGCCGCCAGTCCTCGAAATAGGCCGCGATTCCAGAGGGCAGTAGGCAGGCCTGCTGCTTATGCGGTCACTGTGAAGTGGGTTTAGTGACGCCATCACTAGGCTCCAATTATTAAAAACGGTCAGTCCATGATGTATAAAATGCTGTTTATACTCAGTCACAGAGGGATTCACTTTCAGTATTCTGTAAAAACAAAAAAACCCTGGCTGATCCTGCTGTTCACTGTCCCTCCCTCCTTGTCCATGTCCCTGTTGCAGCCTTAAATTGTGTAGGCCAGCTGTTGCCACATCTACTGAGCATACTCTAGTTTCAGTTCCCTTCTAAGCTGTTAATTTCCTTATTTTTCTTATGTGTGCAGCCTTTGACTATAGAGTCGCACATGTGGGCGTATACACAGTGGTAAATGACAGCGCACTCCTTCCATCCTCCATGCCCACTAAACACTATGGCAGAAGGATATTACATGTTGATTGATGAAGGCTTCACCTCCCCGTGATTCTAAGCATATACAAACAATAAACACAAGTCTAAGGGGCATGAAACAGGTTGTGATTGGTAGAACCTCCTCCTAGGTGGCCCACACCATGTTTTTGCTCAAAAAATAAAGATTTAAAGTTCAAATACATATTTGTAGGACGATGTAAAAAACATTTGATATTAATTATTTTTCTTCTGTATTCCAAAGGCTTTTTTTTTTTTTATTTAACATGTGACCAGCAGCAGAGGACTAGAAGCTTATGAAAAAAAAGGTACATAGATTTTTCATTAAAAATAAATACAGTGCCATCATCCATATACATAAAGGGAACGGATAATGTAAATTAAACAAATTTTTACGTTGGTAACAATATGCCTTTAATACAAGTCATTAAAATACATTTAGTAGAATGGCAGTGGGCCTTGAAGTGGTATTTAACCCAAAACCAAAAATATAAGTTAGTTACAGAAAACAGGTTTTTTTCCTTTGGAGATATAAGGTTTTATAGAAATAAAAGCTGATCACTGTAAGCACCCCCTGTCAGTGTTACATGGTTTGTCTTATCCCTGTACCTGCTACATCTACATCTTTTGCAAAACAGACTTAGTGGCTGGATCACTAGATAAAAATAAGAGAAAAACTAATGCAGCCACCACATCTAAGAATTTGTAAGCTGCAGTATAAAAATAAATAAATAAAAAGATATTTGCTTTTGGGTTTATTATCGATAGATATACGGTAGATATATTCTGGTTGAATTGCACCCAGCACAGCAAAACATGTAGATACTCCTGGTCACTGTTAAATGATCATTCGTGGGATGGGCTCCCATCAACATGATCACTGTGACAGCCAGCCAATCACTGTGTTCCAATGACTGCCGGGATTGGTTGTTGCAAACTTTTAAAGTGGAGCTGCAGTTCTAATACAGTGAAGGAATCCTATTGTTTATCCTCCCTTTCCTCTACTCCAAGAATACAAGGTGTTCTGTGAATAAGAGCTGCACCCCTTGTCCATTCACAGAACACCTTGTATTGAAAGAACAAGGGGAGAGGAGCAGCCGCATAAATTGCCAGATCCCTCCATAGCTCTCAGACGTAGTGCCAGAAGTACAGTGCCAAATGTACTTTCCGACATGAATTAAACTACACAGCAACAACCAGGGTGTAGGATATAAAAAATAAAAATCTATAATAAATAAGATAGATAGATAAAATTTAATTCATAGAAGTGCAATGCCATAAAAACGTCCATGAGCAATCTTTGCAATCGCACACAAGCAATCAGGATGGAAAAGTAATGAAGGTACGATAGGAAAAGGGTCACCAGCCAAAAATCACAACCGCGCTTACCAGAGGAAGTGTGACCCCTTTATAAAAGAGCGGTCTATTGCGTTCCTTCCCCCCATAACCAAGCAGGAGATCCGGACCTTCAAGATATCCTTGCCTGTCACTGGATAATATGCACCATAGAGATGAATGGATAAGTGCCAGGAAGCAAAGTCCTCTGAATTTAACTCCCCCACAGGGATGATCACGAGTCGCCAGACATGAAACAGATAGGTAATTGACATGACATGAAATCGTATAAACAATTTATTGACAAAATAAGAGTAACACTTGCATAGGTAGGTTTTAAAAAATAAAAAAAATAAAAAAAAAAAGAAGGGGGAAGGGTATTGTTACGAGTGATCGTTCTCCCAAGATTGCCGACCATCAATCACGCAAGCATGGTAGCGGGCGTAACTCCAACCAAAGCGTTTTGTCATATGTGACGTCATCAGGGGCACCACTGTAGGCGTGTAGGACAGGGGTAGGCAACCTCGGACCTCCAGCTGTGATGAAACTACAAATCCCATCATGCCTCTGCCTCTAGGAGTCATGCCTGTGATTGTCAGGGTCTTGCAAGGTCTCATGGGGACTTGTAGTTTCACCACAGCTGGAAGGCAGAGGCTGCCTACCCCTGGTGTAGGATATACTTCATTACAGTTATTCTGTTGCACAAAAAAACTGTTCTGTTTGTGGTTCCACTTTAAACCTTTCCAAATGCTTGGGAACCTCTTTAAGAAGATATTATGTACAGGCTCAGTTGTGGTCTTCTTAGGCCCCATGGACACTGGGTGTTCAACTCCGGTGCATGAGGTTCTGGCATTTAGTTGGGTACAGGTGCACCATCCAGCCCTGCTTCCAGCAGCCTATCACATGCCATGACAGGCTGACAGCTGCATGGTGCTGGACACTGCAACTAAGGCCCCTTTAGCGCTAAAAATAGCACCTGCAAAGCGTCCTGAAACAGCCACTGCTGTCTCTCCAGTGTGAAAGACAGAAGGCCTTCACACTGGAGTGGTGCGCTTGCAGGACAGTCAAAAAAGTCCTGCAAGCCGCATCTTTGGAGCACTGTATTTACCGCTCCTAGAGCACCCCTACCCATAGAAAACAACGGGGTTAAAACTGCCCCGCTAGCAGCCACATAGTGCCGCTAAATATAGCGCCGCTTTACCGCCAGCACCTGCAATGCCCCAGTGTGAAAGTAGCCTAATGGTACTTCTGTTTAGAGCAGTATTGGCGAATGCAGAGATGAATGCTCAGAACTCTGGGCATTTGTCCCTGAGCACATACTAACCCAAGTATTCATATGGCTAGGTGCACTGTGCACCCACAGCAGCTGTCAGCTTCTTCGAGTTTGACAGGTTGGTGCCAGCAGTGGAGCTGGATAAGGCACCTGTGCTCTCCATCTACAGCTAAGCATCAGAGCCCCATGCACCAGGTAAAAACATGCATAATGCATGGGGCCTTACCATTTAAATTATAGACTGTCCATTAATGGATGGACAGATGGATAAAATAGCATCTCCTCTCCTGTCTCTAGTGCGAGTGCTTTCACACTGGAGCGGTGCGCTTGCAGGATGGTAAAATAGTCCTGCAAGCCGCATCTTTGCAGCTCTGTAGGAGTGGGGTATACACCGCTCCTAAAGCGCCCCTGCCCATTGAAAACACTGGGGCAGCGGCGCTTTGCGGGCGATTTTAACACTTATTTTTTCTGAAACCGCCCCGCTAGCGGCCGAATAACACCGATAAATCAATGGTAACGTTCAACGGTTACCGCCGACGCCCACCCCAGTGTCAAAGTAGTCTAAAAAGGTTAAATTAGAACTCAGAAAATATTTTTTACAATGTCCATACTTACATAATGGCTAAGATAGCATCAGCGTTCTTACATTTTCATACTGAGGTGCTTTTCAGGCACTTAAAAAATAAAATAATAAAATAAAAAAAAGGAGCCTGAAAAGCTCACGAAAACCTATTTCCATTAAAATCAATGGATGCTCTCACACTGGGCCAGTGGGCTGGCAAGAATGTGAAAAAACGCCTCTCTCCATTGAAATTAACGGACAGCTCTTCAAGAGCGCTCAACTGTTTTGCTAGCAATTTAGATGCGCCTCAATGTGAAAGGGGCCTAAGGCTACTTTCACACTGGGGCGTTGGTAGTAAAGCGCTGCTATTTTTACCGGCGCTTTAGGAGCGGAGTATACAGCGCTGCAAAGATGCTGCTTGCAGGACTTTTTTTTTTTCCGTCCTGCAAGCGCACCGCTCCAGTGTGAAAGCATTCAGGCTTTCACACTGGAAAAACAGGAGAGGCTCTTTACAAGCGCTATTTTGAGCGCTGTAGCGCCTGAAAAGCACCTCACCTTACAGCCCACCCACAGAAAACATGAGACATACTGCCTACGTAAACTTTCCTAAGCATTACCTGCTCTGACTCCTCTCAGAAGAAGATTCACCATTATTGCAACTCATTATATATATATATATATATATATATATATATATATATATATATATATATATATATATATATATATATATATATATATATATATATATATATATATATATATATTTATTAAAAAAAATATAAAAACAAACACACACCAAATGAAAATATTTTTGTAATACAACTCAAGCATTAGTACGACCCTAGGTATCTGGACTGAAGCCAACCCCTTATCAGCACCAGAAAACAAAATGTAAACATACAGAGATGAATACTAATTTTAAACCCATCAGAACATTTGAATAAGCCATCATAGGAAAAAAAAAAAAAAAAAAAAAAAAAAAACACACAAAATGCCCATCAAACAATCCATAGGTCTTCTAAATCACCATAGATTTCTAATAAAAATTAAATCCTGTCTGGCTCTAGCAGTTGTTCTCTTCCTGTGTTTTAGAAGACATACTAGAAGCGATCATGTTGAAAATGACAAGAATGGACAAAATCCGGAGTCGTGGGTAGGGTGGAATCTCCCTGTGGCATTTTGCTAGGAATACTGCATTACAAGCACTAAATACACAGCCAACCTTTTGCAGCAGTTGATTATCTCTGCCCATAGACTTCCCTTCTCCTAGAATAAACCTGGGTCCTTAGCAACACTGGATCCAGACATAATCTCTCTGAATGATCAGAGCGGCTGATCCCATTAATGAAAGCTTCTATGAATTGACTGATCGGGGACAGGGTGTGCAAAGACGCAGAGGGAAGGGTTAATCACACTTTGCAATGTATAAGGGAGGTAATAATTATATTATAATATATATATCTTCCAGTAACTGATCAGGGATAAAATGTGCAGAGACGTAAACAGAAGGGTTAATCGCAAACGCAGTATATAAAAGGGGGAAGCTTATGTCTACATATAATGATCTCAGAAATTAAAGCTTCTATGAACTGATTGGGGACAGTGTATACAGGGACACATAAGGAAGGGTTAATGGGTCCTTGTAGTGTATAAGGGGGGGGGGGGGGGGGTAGCTAAAGTCTACATACAGTACAATGATCCTATTAATGAAGACTTCTATGAGTTGATCAGGGGCAGGGAAGCAGAAAGAAGGGTTAATCGGTAATTGCAATGTAGAAGGGGAGTAGTTTGTTTCTTCATTTAATTATCTCATTAATGAAAGCATCCATAAACTAATCAGAGAAGTGTGCGTAGGGAGCAGACTGAAGGGTTAATCTGTCCTTGCAATATACAAGAGGATATTTTCTTTCTATGTACAATGACTATAATAGAAAGTGGATGTGATCAGGAACAGTGATCAATGCAATACATATAGGAGGATCTTTTACATATAATGACTATAATAGCAAGTGGGTGAGATCAGGGGTAGTGTGTGCAGGGGTCAGTGCAATAGATAGAAGGATCTTTTACATATAAAGAGTATAATAGCAGGTAGATGTAATTGGGGACATTGTATGCAGGGTTAAGTCATCATTGCAATGTATAAGGGGATATCTGAGTGCGTCCAACTACAATGGCTCTAATAGCATCTAGATGTGATCAGGGACAGGGTGCGCAGGGGTCAATATGGGGGGGGGGGGGGGGTAGCTTAGGTCTACACACAATGATCCCAATTATGAAGCTTCCATGAACTGATCGGGGACAGGGTGTGCAGGGTTCAGTGATCATTGCAACGTATAAGGGAGAAGTAGGTGATGTCTCCATACAATAATGAAGCTTCCATGAACTGATAGGGGACATTGTTTGCAGGTTTCAGCAATCATTGCAATGTATAGGGAGATCTTCTACATAGGACTATAATATTGTGTAGACGTGTTGGGGGACAATGCGTGCAGGTAAGCTGAATAAAAGGTTTATCGGTCTGTGCAATATATGGAGGGAGGTAGGTTATGTTTTCATACAATGATTCTATGAAGCCTCTATTAACTGATGTGCAGGGTTCAATAATCGTTGCAATGTATAGGGGGGGAATCTTCTACATATAATAAGAGGTAGACCTGATCAGGGATGGTATTTGCAGGGATGCTGAAGAAAGGGTTAAATCAATCCTTACAATGTATAAAGGGGAGGTAGGTGATATCTCCATACAATGATTCTATAAATGAAGCTTTCATGAACTGATGTGCAATGTTCAGCAGTCATTGCAATGTATAGGGAGCTAGCTAGGTGTTTCTACATACAACGCCTATAAAAACGGGTAGATATGATTGGGGACAGTGTGTAGAAGGGTTAATCGGTCCTTGCAATGTAGAAGGGGGAAGCAAGTGACGTCTCCATACAATGATCCCATTACGCTTGATTCACACCTATGCATTTTTTGTGCTTTTTTGCAGATTTGTACTACACTCAATTTAACATGGTTTCCTATGGAACACTTTCTGTAGAGCAAATCTGCAAAAAGTACTAAAAGTGCATAGGTGTGAATTAAGCCTTAATGAAGCTACCATGAACAGGTCGGTACAGGGCGTGCATGATTCAGTGATCATCTCAATGTAGAGGCAGAATTTCTACATATATTGACTAGAATAACAGGTAGACCTGATTGGGGGATAGTGTTTGCAGGGAATCTGAAAAAAGGGTTAATCGTTCCCTACAATATATAAATGGAGGTAGATTATGTCATCATACCACAAGCCTATTAATGAAGCTTTCATTAACTGATGTGGAGAGTTCAGTGATTATTGCAATGTGCATGGGGGGGGGGGTCTCCTATAATGTCAGGTAGATGTGATCATGGACAATAATGTACAGGAACGCAGAGGAAAGGGTTAAAATCGATCATTGTACTCTATTAGGAAGCTAGCTTATTTTCCCAATGATCCCCTGAACGAGGCGTTCATGAACAGATTGGGGCAGGGTACAGTGATGGATTAGGTGGGATCAGCTACATACAATGACAGGTAGATGTGATCAGGGTCAGTGTGTGCAGAGGGAAGGGTTAATCTCTTGGCAATTTATTAAGAAGACAGGTCATGTATACAGTGATCCCAATAATGAATATTCTATGATGTGATGGACTGTGATTAACTCTTCCTCTGCACATTCCATCACTGTTCCCCCCCATTACGTCATAGAATATTTGTTAGGTCATGTATAAAATGATCCCAATAACAAATATTCTATGACGTAATGGGGGGGGGGGGGGGGGGGGGGAGACAGTGATGGGATGTGCAGAGGAAGAGTTAATCAGACTGTCCATCACATCATAGAATATTCATTATTGGGATCATTGTATACATGACCTGTTTTCTTAATAAATTGCCAGGAGCGATTAACCCTTCCTCTGCCCACCCTGTCCCCATCACATAAGCCTCATTATTGGGGGGGGGGGGTCATTGAATACATGACCTGGCTTCTTGATAGATTAACCCTTCCTCTGCACACCCTGTCCCCATCTTATCATAGAAGTCTCATTATTGGGATCATGCAATACATGACCTGGCTTCCTGATAGATTAACCCTTCCTTTGCACACCCTATCGGGAAGATAGGTCAAGTATACAATGATCCTAGTAATGAGGCTCCTATTATGTGATGGGGACAGACAGGGTGTGCAGAGGAAGGGTTAATCGGGAAGATAAGTCATCTATACAACGATCCCAATAATGAGGCTTCTAAGATATGATGGGGACAGGGTGTGCAGATGAAGGGTTAATCGGGAAGATAAGTCATGTATACAATGATCCCAGTAATGAAGCTCCTATGATGTGATGGGGACAGTCAGGGTGTGCAGAGGAAGGGTTAATCATGAAGGCAGGTCATGTATACAATGATCCCAGCACTGAGGCTCCTATGATGTGATGGGGACAGGGGGTGTACAGGGTGATGACTGCCATGTACATAGCCGGGTGCCCCCCATACAATGACTGTGCTGTCAGGTAGACGTGATCGGACAGCCAATGATCTGAGTGCGCACACTGCCTGGCACTGATTTCCCCTTTGGTGAAATGGAGCCCGGGCTCTCATGTGTCCCATCATGTCCCCGGACTGTCACAACAAGCCGCTGTCATTTTGCGCAGTAAACACGATGAGAGCAGAAGGAGTGGAGGGAAAGGGGAGGGATGAAAAGCCCAGAACATCGAGGCGATTAATGGGGATGTATGGACCTCTCACCCCCCCAACCCGGGACCCCCCATCCCCGGGGACACTCATCATCACCCCCAGCCCGGTGCCACTCACCCAGAAGACGAAGGAGTAGATAATCAGGAGGGTTTTCAGACACGTTATAACTGGCTTGGTCTCCATTCTCCTTGATGCCATGCTACTGAGATCCGGTAGCCGGGTGTTACTGTTGCTGCTCACAGCCCCTCCTGCTTGCAGTTTATCCCCAATCCGCAAGAGGAGAGACAAGCAATGGAATCACCTCCCCAGTAAGATGTGTTATATGAAGGGCAGCATCCCCGGCATCCCTCTACCTGGGCCCGAGCCTGGCCCCGCCTACCTGTCAATGGTCTGTCACTGTGCTCCGCCCACTACAGCTCCCAGCACCGGCTGATCGGATTCCAGCCCCACTCAACGTCCAATGATCACCAACTACAGCCATTCCTGGGGATCATTCTCCAATCGCATACACGCTGTGTTGTCTATGACGCCTTTTCTCCTACATTTTAACCACCTCAATACAGGGCACTTACCCCTTCCTGCCCAGGCTATTTTTCAGCTTGACAATTGTCCGGTCATGCTACACTGTAACCATGTGACATTTTTTATCATTTTCTTCACATAATTAGAGCTTTCTTTTGGTGGTATTTAACCACTTCTGGGTTTTTAACTTTTTCTTAAAAAGAAAAAAAAAAGTTTTTCTTAGTTTCTGTCATTAAATTTTATAAATAAGTAAAATAAAAAAATAAAAAAGTTTTTCTTAGTTTCTGTCAGTACATTTTATAAATAAGTAATTTTTCTCCTTCACCTATGCTGCGCTGATGAGGTGGCACTGATTAGGTGGCACTGATGAGGAGGAGGCACAAATATACCACACTTATGGGCACTGATAGGTGGCACTGATATGTGACACTGATAAGCGGCACTGGGTGGCACTGGTGGGCACTGATAGGCGTCGCAGATAGATGGCTCTTATGGATGGCATTGATGGGCAGCACTGATAGCCAATACTGACTGCCATCACTTGTGAGCACTGATTGCTGGCACTTGTGGGCATTCATTGCTGCCACTGGTGGGCACTTATTGCTGGCACTTGTGGGGGCTTTATTGTAATCAGGGCACTGATGATCAGTTCCCTGATTACATACATGGATGTCCTCTGTGAGGAGATGCTGCTGATTGGCTCTCTTCTCCTCACACTCTGTCAGTGTGAGGAGGCGAGGAGCACCCATTACCGGCATCTCCGTGTTTACATGTGACCGGGTGTGATTGGACACAGCCGACCACATGGTTAAAGAGCCACGGCTCTTTACAGAGATCGGGGTCGCGTCATGTCTCCCTCCGTGACCCTGTCCACATGGGCGGCAAATGGTTAAAGAAGTTGTAAACTCTAAAAACAAAACAAAAAAAACCTGTAAAACAAAGGCATAATGAGCTAGTATGCATAGCATACTAGCTCATTATGAAATACTTTAGATCGAAGCTGTTGCAGCAGTTCCTTACACTGCTGTGAACAACAACATGTCTTCTGGAGTTATTTCCGGCACTGTGACTGGAGCCGCGATGACATAATTTGCGCGCGGGAGCCACCAATCACGGCACAGCTACTGAAGAAATGCCACAAGCCAGTCGTTTCTTCAGTTCACATATGCCGATGACATCGGCACATGGAGATACAGTGAATATGTTCTAAATGGTGCAAGTTTAGGAGATATTCACCACACCTACAGGTGGGTAAAAGTGGTAGTACAGGGTTTACAACCACTTTAAAGGTGGATACACACTATCGTGCGATAAAACGTGCTGTGATCGTGGCAACCCGCATTGCAGGACGCATGTCGCTCAAAAATAGTTCAGGAGCTACTTTTGGGCAACATGTGTCCCGGGATGTGGGTTGCCGCGATTGCAGCACGATTTATCGCTCAACAATTGCGGCAGACCAGCACACCGTGATTTGAGGTGTCATTGAAATGAATGGCATCTCGAATATGAGTCCCGCATTTTGTCAATCACACCTCAGCGCTGTCAAATCGTGGGCAGCTCTGCAGCAACTCCTTTTTTTTTTTTTTAGATGCCATTAAAACGAATGGCATCTGAAATTCATGTAGTGCTATTTGTGATTTTAGCAAAGCGTTTTGAAATCGCTGTGAATGTAGCAACTTGAAGCTCCAAAATGCTAGAGGAGAAAAAAATCTATTTTTCTTTATGGAGATGGTTCACATTGTAGAGATTCTGCCCACGATTCAAAATGCCCAGGTGTGAATGCCACCTCAAGCTACAAGGACTGTTTTTAAGCATTTTAGTGTGTTTTGGAAGAATGAAATAACAGTAAATAATAATAAATAATTAAATTAATAAATAAAATACATACATACATTTGAAAAACCATAAATAATACATTTTAAAAAATATATAAAAATAAATAAAATAACCCTAACCCCCAAGCCTCATATTAGCCCCTTATTATAACCCCTAACCCTAATAATAACCACTAACCCTAATATCCCTTAACCCTAATCCTAACTCTAATATTAACCCCTAACCTAACAATAAGTAAATTCAAAAATATTAATAAATTAAATAATTAAATAAACCCCTAACCCTTAACCCCTTACAAAAAACTAAAATCGTTAGTAAATAATACATTAATAATAAATATGGCTGAAAAATATTGCAACAAATTATGAAACGGTTGATATTTTTCTCTATTGTCTAAAAAAAAAAAAAAAAGAAAACAAAATAAAAATAAAAAACAAAGCTGATAAAAGGCTTTTAAAACATTGTACAAAAACACCCATACAAACACCCCAAAAAAAGCCTGATCACAACGTATTATCATAAAATCCGGTATTATATTGTGTTTGTAATCACTAAAATTCTTTAAATTGATTTTCAAAAAGTTTGTATTTAAAAAACTGCTATGCAAATACAGTGTGACATAAAAATTTGCAACAAACACCCACCATTTTATTCTCTAGGGCCTCGGCTTAAAAAATATGTATAATGTTTGGAGGTTTTAAGTTTATAACAAAAAAATAGATGATTTTTACATGTATGACAGAAATAGCAGAGTTGGCCTGGGTGGCAAGTGTTTAATGCTGAAAATGACTCCTGCTCTCTGTGTGAAAACTGATCTTTTTGCAGTGTTCCAACTCGCGTCTTCTGAGCCACAGCTAGAGCTCACCAATCAGCTGGGAGCATGAGCTTTGCTGATTGCAGAGTTATTCGTGTAGGCAGGGGCGGCCCGTCCTTTAGGGGCACGTGGGCGCTGCCCCCTTCTATCCAGGCCACCCCCCTATATGGTTAATGAATAGATTCATGCATCGCATGAATTTATCCATGGCCGCTGCGGCCACCCCCTTTCAGGACATCGGGTGCCTGAATTACAGAAGCGGGGTTGTTTTTTGAAGCACCTGATTAGAACCATAGGCTCTAATAGGCTTCAAAATAGGGTGAGCTCGGAGAGCAGAGCATTGAACTAGGAGCCCACCCAGGTGTGTTAGAAAAGCAAACTAATATTTGCTTTTCTAACACTGAATCGCCAATTAGGAAGCATGGGTCTGTTACCATTTCCCGAATGGCTGAAAGATCAGGCGATCCTATTGGACGCTGGAGGGGAGGAGACGCATGGCGGAAACCGCCGTGATCTCAGAAGAGAAGAGGACACAGAAGACACTGCCAGATGCCCGCAGCAGCCTGATTCCCTGCCCGATGTGCCCGCCGATCCCTGATGAGCCAGTCAATCCCAGCTGCCGATGGGGCAAGTGCTGGCGGACAGCGCGGGGGGGCAGTGGTTGTTTGCCCCCCGAGCTAAAAACCACCAGCTGCCATTAGGTGTAGGCCATTTAAGTACCTCATGACGTCTGACTGGAAAGCTCCCTTGACATAGCTAAGGACGTTGCTGAAAGATGCCTAGCCTAGCTGTTAGTGTTCACCATCACAGAAATTAGCTTTCAAAGCTGCCACTACATCAGGGTTAAGAAAGAGCATGTAAGGGGGTTTGAATCGGAGAAGGAGCTCGGTCCTGTGAGGGGTGCTGGTCAGCAGTAACAGCTAGGCACCTCTTAGCAATGTCCTTAATAATATCCTAGGAGTTTTCCAGTCAGGCTTCATGAGGTATGCAAAAGGCCTACACCTATAGAAAGGGCATTATTCAACAGCTTGTTTTTTATTTACAGACTTATCTCTATAAGCAGTTTTGTGGTAAAGATGAACTTTGCCTTTAAAGTGATATTAAAGCGGTAGTAAACCCGCAATTTATTTTTTTTTTTTTTTAAACCTGCAAAGCAAAATGCATAATGAGCTAGTATGCCCCGCATACTAGCTCATTATGAAATACTTACCTTAGAACGAGGCCCCGACATCTGGCCCGATCCACGCCGAGGGAGCCGACATGCTCCCTCGGCGTCTCTTCCGGGTATCGCGGCTCCGGCGCTGTGAGTGGCCGGAGCCGCGATATCGTCACTCCCGCGCATGCGCGCGGGAGATTTCAGTCCGGCCGCACGAGCGCTGCCGGATTTTCACGGAGAGAACCCCCTTGTGCGCATGCGCCGCTGCAGTCAGCGGCGCATACCGAGGGGAATATCTCCTAAACCGTACAGGTTTAGGAGATATTATTTTTACCTACAGGTAAGCCTTATTATAGGCTTTCCTGTAGGTAAAAGTTAAAAAATTGACCATACTACCACTTTAAAACCATCTGTTTTTTGTAAAATGAGCTGCTGATAGCAGAACGTACATGCTCCTCTGTGCTTGTTCCTCATCCCCTGGCCAGGCTGCCTGACTCCATAAAAAAACAAAAAAACAAAACAAAATGCCTTTAAAATCGCTTTAAAGTTGAACTCTGGCCAAAAACAATGTTTGTACACCCAAACATGGACTTATTTGCATTTAGAGGACATTTAGAAATGTAATGATTTTTCAATGGTGCCATTCAGACAGCATTTACCTGTATTTAGCAGCAGTGTAAACCTGCTGTACATCGGGAACATCTGGACACAGGAAAAAGTGATCTGGGAGGCATTAACGTTGTTTTATACTTCCCAGATCACTTCTGCCTGTGTGAATGAGGCCTAAAAATAAGTTACCTCTAATTGTGCCCCATTTCTGGCTTCACCCTAGAAACAAAAAATGAATGGCGTTCTTATCTCTAATGATGCGACCAAGTCAAACTGAAAGTCATACAAAAGTAGCGCAGGAACTTTTTTTTTCGCTGAGTTGTGGCAATTAAAGTGTCACTAAACCCACATCATAAAAGACTATCAATAAAAGTTGTATTCCATGCTGTTCGTACTCACTCAGTCACTATGGAATTTGTTTTCTATACTCTGCAAAAAAAACTGGTTGATCCTGCTGCTCTCTTTCTAAACGTTCCATTCATATCCCCAATTCAGCTAGGAATTTTGCAGCTGTGGTGAGAACTCTGCACATGCTCAGCTATCAGGGAGTTTCTATGGTGAGAATTTCCTCCCTATCACATCCGAGCAGCTCATGGGACTATGGTCACACATGGGGGTGTATACACAGTGGTAAATGACAGCCCATTCCCTCCCTCCTCCTCCATGCCTACTAACCAGCTAAACACATTGGAGGTGGGATATTTCATGTATATTGATGGAGGAATCGCCTCCCTGTCATTCTAAGACACAGGTTGGAGGGAGCTTTACGCAGCCTGTGGCTGACAGAAACCCGCCCAGACCACGTTATTGCCAAAAAATAATAATGATTTGATTTCAATTATATATTTGCATGACAATTTAAAATATTTTTTTTTATATTAATTATTTATTTTTACTCTGTATTCTAAAGGCTTTTTTTCCTTCTTTTTTTTTGGAACATGTGACCAGCAGCATAGGGGTAGACAGCCTTGCCCCTCCAGCTGTGAAACTATAAATCCCATCGTGCCTCTGCCTCTAGGAGTCATGCCTGTGATTGTCAGGGTCTTGCACTGTAAATTCCTCCTGCTTATGTTTCCCTGCAGACAGGCTGGGAAAGAGCTGGGTCATGTGACAACTGTATATTGATGTGGAAAAAGAGACTTGAATTTTTTTTTATTAAAATAATTACAGTGCCATCATCCGCATACAGAAATAGAGGGGGCAATGTAAAATAACCAGTTTGTGTTTAGTATCACTTTAAGAAACACCCATTGAAATACATGGGATGCAAATTCTCATGCGACTTTGAAGTCCAAATTCGCATGACACGCCACGTAGGTTTGAACCAGGGCTAAAGTCAACTCACTAAAAAACACACACATTTGTTATCTATCACCTGTTGTAAGAAGTAGGATTTACAATGAGGGGAACTCTGCGCTGGCCAGTAAATTAAAAGTATACAATGTATCCATGTGAAAATTTTCTACCCTGAGCTCAGGAATAATATTATATTGTAACATTTCACCAGAGGGAGATCATTCTCTGAATAAAACATGCTAGAATGTTTTCACTGTTTCACAATATTTCGGTGTGCCTTCCTTTTACAGAACAATCTTTTTCTGGTTCAGTGTTGGCATGTAAAAGAAAAAAACAAAAAAAACAACAAGTTCTGAAAAAAAAACAAAAAAAACCCACAAATTTTGTGTGCTAAATATAGAAAAACACAAATATGTAACACATTTGTTAAATAACACATGTTTTTTAGTGAATTGACTATTTTTGAGATAAATACTGCATGTGTTATTTTAACTGAGAAATTCATGCAGTATTTATCTCTTGGTGAATTGACCCCGTTGTTATTTTGGCATTACTAAAATACCGGCTGCACGCGCCAGGTGATAAAGAACGAACGTGTGTGTGTTTTTAGTGAATTGACTTTATTTGTCTTTTTTTTTTTTTTTTGCAGTATTTACCTTACATATAATATTTTATTTTGATGAATTGACTCTTTTTTTTATTATCTGATGTGATTTTTCTGAACAATGAGTCACGTGAACTTCATATCACATACGGAATCCTTTAGTGAATTGACCCCATTGATATACCTGAGAACTTGCTGAAACTGACCCAGCAGTACTGGAATTTAGCTCTAGTTGCCAAATCATTACTGGAATGGTTATCAATCATAGGCAGCTGAGGCACTGGTTGTATTTTTCATGTTTTTGTATGAAAAGTGTATGTATGTTGCGTGTATGCAGTATGTTGTATGGATATGAATGCAGTGTGTAGGTGGTACTACTGTGCTATGTACAGTATAAGAGGGTGGTAAAAGAATCACAGAGGATGTTGTTCACTGGGCTGAATATAATTCAGGCTCCTAAACTGTACATTACCCACTCCTTACCAGGGGCGGACTGACCATTGGGCCACTCGGGCATTGCCCGAGGGTCCCAAGCCACTAGGGGGCCCCATCAGGGTTTCCAGCCTCAGTAAAACCAGGGACAGTATGTAAAAATCTGTGTTTTTTTTACACCTGTCTCTGAAATGTCCCTTACCGACATCCTTTTGGTCTAAAAATCGCAAGATTATAGCTGCCCCACCTCTCCAGTACCTTCTCAGCCAACAGAAACATGTCTGTGTATTCTGTGTGTACATGTATGTGTATACTGTGTGTGTGTATACTGTGTGGCCCCATAATCTCGAATTGCCTGGGGGCCCCATGAGTTGTCAGTCCACCCCTGCTCCTTACCCCCACATTCTGTACATTACACACCTTACCTCTGCACTATGCCCATTGCCCAACAGACCCTTGCACTATAAGACCCCTTTCACACCATGGCGTTTTGCAGGTGCTATAGTGTTAGAAATAGCGCCTGCAATCCGCCCTAAAAAAGCTGCACCATTGTTTGTAGTGTGAAAGCCCGAGGGCTTTCACACTACAGCGGTGCGCTGGCAGGACGTCAGGGAAAAGTCCTACCAGCAGCTTCTTTGGAGCGGTGAAGGAGTGGTGTGTTTACCGCTCCTCCACTGCTGCTCCCCATTGAAATCAATGGGGCAGCGCTGTAATACCGCCGGCAAAACGGCGCTATTGCGGCGTATTGCCGGCATTTTTAACCCTTTCTCGGCTGCTAGCGGGGGGTAAAATCGCCCCGCTAGAGGCCAAAATGCCCCGCAAATCCGGTGCTAAAACACCGCTAAAACTAGCGGCATTTTACCGCCCATGCTATGGGCGGTGTGCTGTGAAGGGGGTCTAAAGGTTACCAAAACCAGAGCCCCGCACTATGTACTGTGTGCACTATGTATGATACAAAATTTGGATTCCCGCACTCTTTGCATAGGCTCAACATAAAGGCCCTGCCCACTGTTGGCTCAGTTTTGTCCACCATTTTCTGGCACTCAACACATGGACTAATATTAGTCCTGCCCACCACTTTGTCCCCCTATTCCACCCCCATCCTCAGTAATTCAGATTTTTTTTTTTAAAGTTCTCAAGTATGGACATTGTTTTACGTGTTGACCATGGCTTCAACGTTACTAAACACCTTTGGGATCAGATTGTGAGACAGTTCTTTTCATCCAACATCAGTACTTGGTCACAAATTCGCACAAACAAAATCTTTGTAAAGCTTTATCAGAGGAGTGTAGGCTGTTATAGCTGTGTAATAATGCACAGATTATTATTTATTATTTATTATTATTATTATTATTATTATTATTCAGGATTTATATAGCGACATCCGTTTCTATCTTTCTACTCCTCAACTCTCCCCTTCAGTCTCCTTGACTGTCACTTATTTACTGACACATGTCACACCCCTTCCTAAAACAAAATCTTGCTTTCTAGAGGGCTTCACAATCATTTTTTGTTTTAAAAAATGTATGTTGCGTTATGTGTGGTAAAACGCATGTCTTATGCCGCGTACACACAATCAGAAATTCAGCCAGCGAAAGACCAATGAGAGCTTTTGGTCGGAAAATGTGATCGTGTGTATGCTCCATCGGACTTTCGGCCAGCAAAAGATTGAGAGCATGTTCTGAATTTTTTCGGTCGGAAAAAGTTCATATCCAAAAATGCATTCGTGTGTATGCAATTCTGACACGCAAAAACTCACGCATGCTCAGATTCAACTATGAGACGGAAGCTATTGGCTAATGGCTATTGAACTTCCTTTTTCTAGGCCTGTCGTGCGTGTTGTACGTCACTGCGTTCTTGACGGTCAGAATTTGGTGTGATCATGTGTATGCAAGACAGCTTGAGCGAATTCCCTCGGGAAAAACCATCAGAGCTTATTCCGATCGCGTGTACGCTGCATTACCATGTGTTAGCGCAAGGCATGGTAACTTTGTGCACAGTTGTGCGTGTGTTGTGGTGCCAATAGTTTTTAATGACTTGCAAACTTGCTGTTACAGTAGTGGGCAAAGCACCAGGCCTGCAGCACACCATTATAAAGGAGATTGTATGGTGTATGGTCAGTTTAGAAACATTTGATTCAATTGTAAAGTTAAATTATCTTTTATCTAATGAGCACATTTCCAACCAGTTTCATACAACCTTGTGCAGTTGTTATTAATACATCTTGTGTGAGGCAGACACATATTTATCTTTCTGTTATTATGTAACATTTATTGATCAGCTTTTTAAATGTGCTGATGGTACACAATGACATTCCATGGATTATATTCGGAAAACTATGGCTGTGAAAAAATGGGATGGTGATCAGATACATATTCTGTGAAAGCTCTGCTGGGATAGGCAAAGAGACATTTATGTGATCGGGCAGAAGATGACTTGTGACTGATGAGTGGTGCCAGGCAGTGCAGGACAGCAAATTGTCTTTGCTGTCATTTAGTTGGGATGTTGGAGGTCTGCTGAAATGCAGGGAGGGGTGGACTGGGTGACAGGACCTGCCGATGTTCTATTTGCTGACAGGGTTACTCAGCGAGCACTCTATCTCTTGAGGCTCGTGCAATGTAAACAAGTGCCATACATAACTCCCAACTGTCCCTGATTTCGAGGGACTGTCCCTGATTTGGAGCAATGCTCCCTCTAAATTGCTGCATTTGTTTATTTTATCCACTTGCCGACCACCGCACGCCGATGTACATCGGCACAATGGCAGCGGTGGGCAAATGGGCATACTTGTACATCCCGTTTAATTGCCGGGGGGGGTAGCAGGCACCCGCATGGCGGTCTCCCGGCAATCGTGTCACTGAGCCGCAGAACAGGGAAGTGCCTATGTAAACAAGACATTTTCCTGATCTGCCATGTGACATGACAGAGATCACTGCTCCCTGTCATCGGGAGTAGTGATCGTTGTCATGGGAGTTGAAGCCCATCCTCCCCCCCACAGTTAGAATCACTCCCTAGGACACACTTAACCCCTTGATCGCCCCTTAGTGTTTAACCCCTTCACTGCCAGTGTCATTTACACAGTAATCGGTGCATTTTTATAGCACTGATCACTGTATAAATAACAATGGTCCCAAAATGGGGTCAAAAGTACCCGATGTGTCCGCCATAATGTCACAGTCACAATAAAAATTGCAGATCGCTGCGATTACTAATAAAAAATGTAATAATAAAAATGCCATAAATCTATCCCCTATTTGTAGACGCTATAACTTTTGTGCAAACCAATCAATATACGCTTATTGCGATTTTTTTTTTATTGATTTTTTTTTAACCAAAAATATGTAGAAGAATACATATTGACCTAAACTGAGTAAAAAAAATAGTTTTTTTTATATATTTTTGGGGGAGTAAAAGTAAAAAATAATGCGTTGTTTTCAAAATTGACGCTCTTTTTTTTGTTTATAGTGCAAAAAATGAAAACTGCAGAGGTGATCAAATACTACCAAAAGAAAGCTCTATTTGTGCGAAAAAAGGACCTAAATTTTGTTTGGGAGCCACAACGCACGACCGCGCAATTGTCAGTTAAAGCAACGCAGTGCCGAATCGCAAAAAGTGCTCTGGTCAGAGGTCAAAGTCAATATAAAGGAATTGCAGTGGTAAAAAAAAGTCCTTGTGGATTTAACTTTTTTTTTGGTTAATTCTCCTTTAAGTGACAGGGGTCATGTCCTATGCCTACATATGTTTGTTAATAGGTGTCCTTCATTCCCATCTCAAAATATTAGGAGGCATGGATAGTGATGTTCTGCATTGTGCTGGCATTATCTGCTGAACGTCCTAAAGCCCCCAGACCACTGTCACCTGATTAAAGGTCTGGAGCCCAGCAGGCTGCATGTTGGGTGCTGATGGGCTGCATGCTGCCAGTGGACTGCTTGTTGAGCACCAAGGCCTTAGATTGTAAGCTCTCACAAACAAGTCCCTCCTAACCCTCTTGTCATGAATTGTATTGTAACTGTATCATCTTCCTTTATGTTGTAAAGCACTGCACAAACTGTTGGAGCTATATAAATCCTGTATATTAAAAATAATAATAACAACATTATTCCCTAGGGAGGTTTATCCATGGTCACATTAACTTCTAGTCCCTGGGTGGGATGTTTCCTTGGACACTTTAAACCATTTAGGCCTTGGGTAAGATGTTCTTTTTTCTTGGCAGGCCTCCCACGTAGGGGAATACTTGATGGAAGGAGGAACAGATGTGTAAATCTTAAACAGTGTTGGCTTTTTATCTGTGCTTTTTACCGGTCTCTGTTTGTTGAGAAGGTGACGAGGGACATTTGTTTTTCTCATGTCGAGCTGAAAAATGCAAGGTCAGGTCAGAAAGATTGGAAGCCACTCTTCCCCGTCATGGAAGCATAAGGCAAATCTGTCTCATGTTTCCTAAGGCTTGGCATCTTTATTTGTGGGGGATGTGGGTACTGTGAATACATTAACAGCTCTACGCACCCAGATCTTCCAAATAGGATTAGATTTGATTAGATTTTTTTGCCAATTGTCGCACTCAAGGCGTTGCGTATTTGCTCCAGTATGACTGCTCCTGCTTTTACATTGGAAAGACCAAAATGGAATTTTGGCAAAGAACATATTGGCAAATCCGTAGTATGCAAGCATGCAATGCAGATCTGCCATTTGGACGGCATGTTACCCATTTCCATGGTGGCCTGTTCCCACGGATTACATTTTTATTATTGGATCGAGTTCACCCAGGCCTTAGAGGCAGTGACTGGAACAAGACACTCTTGCAGTGGGAGCAGCATTGAATTTTTGGACTCAACGCCACTATGTTTCCTGGCCTTAGCAAGACGATTTCCTACAAGCCTTTCTTAGAGGAATTTGTCCCGGGGGGGGGGGGGGGGGGAGGGTATGAATAAACAGTCATATAGGCATTTCCCCCCCAACCTATCCATGAATCTTTTAGTCTCTGCATGAATATTGCTGTTGTCATATTTGTTATATATGTTGCATGTGATTGAATCGAATTAATAGAATGAATTGCATTGATCGATTATGGTATAGTTTGAGATTGCATACTATACTGAATATGGCACAGACTGTACATTTTGTTTGTTTTTATTCCTGAGTGCAGTTGCATCATGTCCCAATCTTTTCAGTGCTCACCAACCATGTCCCTTTTTGCCCCCCGTGTTGTGTTTACTTGCTCTCCCATCTGACGCACACCTGACCGCCCCTTTTAGGGCCAGTGACTGCGGCTTGTTTGGGTTATGGTGCCTGGTTTACCATGAGCCTCTAAGCCCTGGATGCATCAGTGGGTGGACGATGCAGCACGCCGCGCCTTCACATGATCGGCTTCGGTGTCTGCTCGTGATGATCTCATTTGTGGTGATTCCCCGTGGCTCCGTTGGCATTTTGCAATGGCATTTCCTGATACCTTCTTGCAATGATGGGGTAATAGTAATGCTGGGATAATTTTCCCTGCACTATATAAATGCATATTACATTTGAATTTTTTTTGCTCTTAGGTTTGACTGCCGGTTATTTAGCCAGCCCCTTTATATCGGGGTACCAACCTTTAAGTATAGGATGTCTCTATGGTTTCATCTGGAGCAAAGCCTTATCTCAACATGTGGTCGACTATTGAGCGTCCCATTTATTATGTGGATTAGTCCATGATACTATTCCATTGTTTTCATTTTTTATTCAGATCAGTGTTGGTTTGTCCTCTGACCGCTCCGGCCCTCCTTTGGGAGGCAGTTCTCAGATGCTGGAGAGTTCCATATGGACATGGCTCATTTCCACCTTGCTCTGGCTTGCTTGACGCTAATTGGGTGTCTTGATTTCCCTCTTTCTGTGTTGAGCTTATGATCTCCATTGATTGAAACACGTAACACATGGGGTCATTACTGATACCAACATCTATGTTTTTTGCTTTATTTTTAAAAACAATAGTAAAAATGATTAGCTTAGAAATTTTGTAATATTTTGGAATTCTATGTGTAATTATGTTTATATTAATATTGTAGATTGTTTGTATTGAACTGGAAGTCCTTGGCCCATTTCCTTTCCCTGAAGAAGACCCTTAGCTTACCTCACATTAGCTTGATCTCTCAACCAAACTGTCAAACCGTCCAATGGCTGGTGTCATAACTGATCACATGTGCAGCATCATGCCAGTTAAGGATCAAACAGAGACGAAGATGGCAGCTTGCTTGACTGAAAACGATAGGAGGGTTTACTTCCACTTTAAGATTTTAAGAATAGCACAGTTTCTGGTGAACCTTTCTGTTCTTCTTTGTCTAAACCATGTAGCTTAAGCAGCTAAAATCTGCAAATGCTGACTGTTGTCAAAAATTGACAGCTAAGCTCTTATACTTTTCCAGCCACCTTCTTTGGCTGTCATTGCTAATTGTTAATACTTATTGTACTTTTGTGTAAAGAATTTAAACTCTATAAGAAATACATGGGGGAATTCATTAAGGGCGTTGT
The DNA here is from genome assembly GCF_037356315.1 of Lithobates pipiens. Taxonomy (NCBI): domain Eukaryota; kingdom Metazoa; phylum Chordata; class Amphibia; order Anura; family Ranidae; genus Lithobates; species Lithobates pipiens. The sequence goes on along the minus strand of NW_027507748.1, from coordinate 194,150,738 downwards.
AGACACCCTTTAGAATTCTGTCGGGGCAAAGCACAGAAAGTTTTGGGACTTGCGTTTAATTCATGTACCTGTCTGTGACGTGCTTGCACACTCTTTCCCCAGTGCACTCCCTCCTATCCTCACTCTCTGCCCACTGTGCCCATTGCCCTGACAGGCACAAAGCAAGGATTTTTTTTACCAGGGGTGGGCAGAGCCTGATGGGGAACTGAAAGACAAGTTCCATTCCATATTGGGTCCGCTTCACTTTTGATTGACAACACATGGCAGTGGGCGGATCCATAGCCGTTATTCCACCCATTGCTGTTCACTGTCATTCAGAAGTGGAGTGAACCTGATGGAAAAATAGTCTACTAGTTACCCCCATCAGGCTGCGTCGACCCAGTGACAATAAGTTTCCAAATTATGGGCATTGCCTTGTCACTACTGACAGTTTATGCCGACACCATATAATCCCAGGGACAGTAGTCCACACCCACAGCACACAGGAGGTGATTGACAGCCTCAGCTGTGCATGTTTCCTAATAAAACTGTAGAGGCTCCAGACGACGTCCAATGACGAAACGAGTAGGGTGTGGCCTAGCGTACATGCACTCTCTCTCATAAGGCGGCAGCGTTGTTTTTACTCCTTGTGAATATACAAACGTTTTAATCTACATATATGTGAGTAGCCACTTGTTTGTTTACAATAAAGGCATTGATTTATAATACAGTTTTGCACTATGGAAGTCTTTGTATCTCTTTTTATATGAGCAAATGAGGAACAATTGAACAGCATACCAGACCAGCTTTACATAGCGACACAGGGGCTCACACTGTGGAGGCGAATTAACCCCTGCAGGGGCAGGGGAGCTGGTGAGTGCGGCAACTTTCTTCATGCATGGGTAACGCATCGGTTGTTTTTCAATATACACCAAGGCACTGAGCACGAGGCACTTTGACGGTTTATGAAAAATTCTTGGAAGAATACAACTTTTTTCAGAGGGACTGTACTCTCCTTGAGGATTGTTTTTCCAAACAAAACTTTTCCTTTTTAAAAAAAAAAAATTTTTCTTTTTTTTTTATCTTTTAGAATTGTAATTTTTTTCAATTAATTAATTTTTTCAATTGTTTTTGGTTTCTTGATGCACTTTAAATTAAAAAAAAATAGTCTTGTTTATGCACAGTAAACGTAAGCTAATCAGGTACTGGATGCACCAATTCACACAGTAGCACCTTAACACTTTTTGCACAATCGTTGTTTAATGTTTTTTCATTTTTTTCTTGTATGTTTTTTTCACTTCTATATAAGTTTTGTATTTGGCTTATAAACCTTTTTTTTGCACCAATATATGTTATTTACACTGCGATTCAGCAACACTAAAAATTGAAGTGGCAATTCAACCCTTATGCGATTTCTATGTCATGCGATTTTCATTTACGAATAGCAAGCGATTTATTCTACTAGCATAGGAGAGCGCCGTAACTACCTCCTCATTTTCATATATATTTGTTCATTGTCTCAACAGTTGCTGGTTTTAAGTTCTTCTTTAAGGTAGGCTCAGTCAGACAAAATGATATCCTTTTTGTGTGCACAATGGAATAATTTTTTTTTGTCCTGAGGTTTATATATGTCTGTGTGGCTGTCAGTTGCAGTGGCGGCCGGTGGTAATTTTTTTTTGGGGGGGGGGGGAAGGCGGCAAACAGTACCACCCCCCCCCCCATTGGTCATTCGGTCGGCAGGCAGGTTGCTTCACCAGTGGCTTCCCTTGCTCGGTGGCGGCAACAGCTTTTCCTTTCTCTGCTCTCCACGGGCATCGGCGGCTTCTGTTTCCTCCCTCCTCCTCAGTGGCTGGTGGAAAATGGGTGGCAAATTTGTCTCAGACCTGCTTCTGATTGGCCAGTTTGAGGATCAGTGTTACAACAGAGAATATTAATTCGCTGTTGTAACACCTGGTGTCCTGAAAGGGGTCGAACACATGAATAGGGGGTGGCTGCGGCGCCCATGGATAGATTCATGCAATGCATGAATACATCCATTATTCATATAGGGGGTGGTGTGGATAGAAGGGGCTGGCGCCTGGGAACCCTTAATGGATGGGCCGCAACTGGTGAGTAGTGTGATAGTAATTAGAAGTTTTTATTTTTCTTTGGGTACAAGGACTGTGGTATATGTGTGCAGTGAACATAGCGACTAGGCACAGATTCCGTTTAATGATCCCCTTTTAAGCCCCTTTACTGTTTGGCCATGACCATGCATATAATTTGCCATGGTGTGCTACACAAGCCACAGAACCTATTTTTCTGTTTTGTCCAAGGGTGCCCCAGGTCATTCATAATCCTTGTCATGCTCACATTTTGTCACTGTGGTTTGAATTTTTAATTGTAAAGCCAGGCTGTTTTCATTCCTTTAAAACTGAACACATATTAATTACTGTGGCTGTTTAACCACTTAAGGGCCGAGCCTCTTTCTAAGATTTGTTGTTTCAAGATAAAAACAGTTTGTTTTTTTCCTAGAAAATTACTTTGAACCCCCAAACATTATATATTTTTTTTCTAACACCGTAGAGAATAAAATGGCAGTCGGTGCAATACTTTCTGTTACACCATATTTGTGCAGCGGTCTTACAAGAGCACTTAAAAAAAAAAAAATACACTTTTTTGAATTAAAAAATAAGACAACAGTAAAGTTTGCCCAATTTTTTTTTTTTATATTGTGAAAGATCATGTTACGCCAAGTAAATTGATAGACAACATGTCATGCTTCAAAATTGCGCCCGCTCGTCGAATGGCAACAAACTTTTACCCTTAAAAATCTCCATAGGCGACGTTTAAAAAATTCAACAGGTTGCATGCTTTTACAGACGAGGTCTAGGGCTAAAATTATTGCTCTCGCTCTACCGATCACGTATGCATTCGCTTCTGCATGTGAGCTCAGCGGGACAGGGCGTGTTTTCATATTTTTTTTTCTTATTTATTTAACCTTTTTATTTTTATTTTTACACTGTTCTTTAAAAAAAAAAATATTGTCACTTTTATTCCTATTACAAGGAATGTAAACATCCCTTGTAATAGAAAAAAAGCATGACAGGACCTCTTAAATATGACATCAGTGGTCAAAAAGACCTCAGATCTCATATTTACACAAAAATGCAATAAAAAAAAATTATATACAAATATATAAAAAATGCAACTTAAAAAAAGAGTCCACTTTCCATATATAGCAGCGCATAAACACTTTCAACCAAAGTGAATCATCATTAGTCCCATCCGGTGTTCAGAAAAAGATGGTGCTCAATCAACCAGTTCTTAATGTGATATAGGGTAGAGGGACAGCTTCCACCACGTAATACACCACTTGTGGATCCAAATGATCCCCCTTTGGGGATGCACTCACTGAACGCCTGAAATCATAAGTCTTCAAAATACCATTGAACATTTCTTCTTTGACCGCTAGATGTCTCTCTTATTGGTATGGGAATCCCGTTTTGTCATATAAAAGGAACAAAATGTCCAAACATAGCATAATACTGCTTTTCACCATTTATTATAAGAAACAAACCCAATACAAATATGCGTACCAAATAAAAGAATTGTTACAGCATTTTAAAAAAAGTACTATGCCTTGTTTCCTGGTCCTGGTTTGCCCAGAGGAGAAACGATCGTTTGCTCGATAGAGCAGCGGTTCACTTCCTGCTTCCTCGGCTAACTGGAATGCAGAGTTTGAGGCGCACACGTCACTTCCGGTATGATTACGTCCTGACGCGTTTCGTCACTTCCAACTTCATCTGCGGGCGTAATCATTGATACCGGAAGTGTTCTTTTATCTAAGTCATGGTCCAATCAGCACCGACCGCTGTGTGACGGACAGAGCACCCCCCTAATCATAAGTGATGCCTCCGAACGTTTGTATTCAATGCACCACAGCGGCTGTAAACAGTGCGGATCGTCCCATAACCTATTAAGCTATACAGGATGCGACATATTACATATAATTCATGTGAATATATACTATGTTTATGTCTCTATAATCCGAGTATTTCCCTCGCCCGCTCCACTCCAAGAACGAAAATAGTCAACCAATTCGCTACAATGAAAACCTTGTTCCCTATAAACGAGACTAAAAAACAAGATCCAATCTTTTAAAATGCTTTAAAGAATATATTTCTACTTTCTTATGTATATCTTATTCATGACCGATCATTGAGAAATTTGTTTCCTTAATTTGCCATGTTTTTTAATCTCAATAATGATATTAGATCGGCCGATTTGATCGTTCATCTATGAATAAACAAACGAGGTTCTAAAAATTATAAAAATTATATATACTTTAACTTGGGCTGATTGTAAAAAAATGATTATGCTGGTCTCTAATAGAAACAAGGTAACTGAATGGCAAGCAGGCTATGTGCACATCTAAAGGGATTCCAGGGATGCCCTGTTGCTTTATGATAGCTGCCTATCAGACACACAAGTCCCAGCCTCATATGCAGATAAGGCTTAAGGCGACAGCCAATCGTTTGCCTGCTGGGTGAGATGGTTGGTGCTCCTTAGTTGTGCAGGAGACGCTCAGGCATGTTGCTGTCCAACCTCTTTTGCAGCAAGCTGTGATTTTTGCTTTTGGTTAAACCACTTAGTAGAAATGTTATAAGCATTTTTAGAAGCAGCGCTTTTCCAAAAAAGAACCTGATGAGCTGCATCTGCTCAGCACAGTAATGAAAGGACATCGCTCTTCTTCTCCATCACACAAGCCTGGGAAGAGCATCAGCCCATTAACTACTTATTGGTGATGTTTATTCTGATCGCTTTTTCCAACATTTGTCTGATTGGAAGGGAGCGATCTCTTTTTAGTAAAGGAGGGGATTTTGCTGCAACGCAATGAGGGAGATTTACCAAAATTGGTGCACTCCAAATCTGGTGCAGCTGTATATGGTAGCCAATCCGCTTCTAACTTCAGCTTGTTTAATTAACCACTCCAGCCCCGGAAGGATTTACCCACTTCCTGACCGGGCCATTTTGTGCGATACGGCACTGTGTTGTTTTAACTGCGCGGTCGTGCGATGTTGTACTCAAACAAAATTGACGTCCTTTTTTTCCCCACAAATAAAGCTTTCTTTTGGTGGTATTTGATCACCTCTGTGGTTTTTATTTTTTGTGCTATAAACAAAAAAGTGCGACAATTGTGAAAAAAAACAACAATATTTTTTACGTTTTGCTATAATAAGTATCCCCCCAAAAAAATAAAAAATAAACAAGTTTCTTCCTCAGTTTAGGCCAATATGTATTCGGCTACATATTTTTGGTAAAAAAAAATCCCAATAAGCATATATTGATTGGTTTGTGCAAAAGTTATTGGATCTACAAAAAAGTGGATACATTTATGACATTTTTATCATTATTATTTTTTTAAGATCTGTGATTTTTAGTGGCACTGCGACATTACGATGGACAGATCGGACACGTTTGACACTTTTTTTGGGACCAGTGACATTTATACAGTGATCGGTGCTATAAAAATTGCTGTATATGACACTGGCAGGGAAGGGGTTAACACTAGTGGTGATCAAGGGGTTAAATGGGTTCCCTGGGAGGTGTTTCTAACTGTATGGGGGCTGGGTTGACTGGAGGAGGAGAGAGATCGCTGTTCCTAATCACTAGGAATAGACTATCACTCTACTATCACTCTACTACCTTGACAGAACAGGGATCTGTTTGTTTACACTGGCAGATCCCCATTCCGCCTCTCTCTGGAGTGATCGTGGGTAGCTGGCAGACATTGAGTCTGCCAGACCCGCTGGTTGGCTCCATCGCTAGCGAATGGGCATGCGTGGGCACCGCCCACAGATCTCCATGTACGCCCCCGACGTACAATGGTGGAAATTCACGCAGCTGAGCCAACCTGCCGCAGCAACTGCAGGGGCTGGTCAGCAAGTGGGTAAAGTTATACTAAAGTCTTGTTGTTTGTTATTTAAAAAAATAAAAATAAAATGTAATACTTGCCCGCTCTGTACAGTAGTTTTGCACAGAGCAGCCAGATCCTCCTCTTCTCAGCTCTCCCTCCGGCGCTCCTGGCCCCTCCCTTCTGCTTAGTGCCCCTACATCAAGCAGATTGCTATGGGGGCACCCAAGCAGAGCCGCTGCTCTGTGTGTCCATTCAGACAAGGAGCTGCAGCTCAGCCCAGCCCCCTCTCTCTACTCATTGGCTCACTGACTTTGACAGGAGCAGGGGCCACTGGTGCCCACTGTGTGCCTCAGCCAATCAGGAGGGAGAGTCCTGGACAGCTGAGTCTCTCACGCAGCATCGCTGGATGAAGATTGGAATCAGGTAAGTATTAGAGGGGCTGATGGGGGCTACTGCAAACTGAAGGTTTTTTTTATCTTAATGTATAAAATGCATTAAGGTAAAAATCCTTCTGCCTTTAGAACCACTTTAAGCTTTGACAAAGATAAAAAAATCTGGAAGCTGATTGGTTTCTTTGAAGACCTGCACTAGATTTTACACACTCCAATTTTAGTAAATCAAAACCATAAGTGGAAAATTGCTGTGGCTTTCAACCCCATGTGATATTTTATTCAATAAAAAGCTGATGGTAATTAATACCTGGAACAAGTGCAGGTCAGGAGTTCTGGTTTAGAAAGTACTGAATTTGGAAGTAGCCTGGCAACTGGCACACTCACACCCCCAAAGGAGCTGCTGGAAATATGCCCGGCTTCTTTTTTCCAGTACTTGCCCTACAGCCAGACACACGATCACAGCAGGGACATGTGGTGGGGTCAGTGGCTGGTGAGTCACTGGCTAGTATCAGAGCCAGATACACAAGTTACGTATTCAATTCTTATTATGTAGGCGATTGCAGTTCTATTAGTTATACTGTCTATAGCCCCTTCATTAGTTCGTAGTTAACCAGCATAAGGACTTGTTTTAGCATATGTAAACTGCGTTCAAACCACACAAGTGAGGTATCACCACGGACGTTAGAGCGAGAGCAATAATTCTAGCACTAGAGCTTCTCTCTAACTCTAAACATGTAACCTGTAAAAAAAGCATCGCCTATGGAAATTTTTAAGTACTGACGTTTGGCACCGTTCCACAAATGTGCGCAATTTTAAAGCTTGACATGTTCGGTATCTATTACTCGGCATAACATCATCTTTCACAATGTACAAAAAAAATCAGGCTAACTTTAGTTTTATTTTATTTTTTATACATGAAACTTTTTTTTCCCCAAAAAAAAGCATAAAAAATATTGCTGCGCAAATACCGTGTGAAATATAAAGTGGCAACAACAACCATTTTATTCCCTAGGGTGTCTCCAAAATATATATATATGTAATGTTTGGGGGTTCTGAATAATTTTCTAGCAAAAAAATTATGATTTATACATGTAAGAGAGAAGTGTTAGAATTGGCCTGGGTGGCAAGAGGGTTAACTACCATAAGTATGTAATCTAATTAATAATAATTATTATTATTATATATTGTTTTTAAGGTATTTTACTATATTTTCAAAAACAGCACTCAAGCAGGTGGCTTAACGGACAAATTACTGAAGTTTGAAGTTATAACTTCAAACCAGTAATTTCACCGTGTAGCGGCCACCACCCTTGCGGGGCGGCCTTGACTTATTGGGCTTACCATTTACCTTCTCTTGGCCTGCTCTTCCACGTCTAGGGGTTCCCAGGGTTGATACCCAACGACTTGAACACTGACCCGGATAAAGTCCTTTTTCAAAGGTTTTATTTCGCAGTAGTAACATCCAATAACACAGTCTCTCATGGGAACAGAGGGCACGGGTGAAGAACTCAGGCACCTTGAACTACAGGTCTAGCAAAGGCTTTAATTTCACCCAAAGAGTAGCCACTCGCAGCTGGGTACTTTAAGGCTGAACAGATCTCTAGCCAGAGATCATGGCAGTCAGCGCGTGGACTCAAAACTTGAAGCAATCCTATGAACATATACAGGTTGTAACTGGGGTTGAGCAGGAACCTTTTTCCTCAGTACCTGGAACGTTTCCCATCTCCTCAATAGTACTAGAAAAACGTGAATTCGTCAATGTCCTTCCCAACTCAGTAACCAGGCACTTCTCAGGATGCCACTTGTCGGCCCTCCTCTGAAGAGTCCTCCCCCGGTCACTTCCACAAGCTGTGGTGCCTCTCCAAGCCGAGAGCACACCCGGACACCTTGAATCCTCCCTCAGTTACTGTGCCTCGGACCAGCGAGTTCCGAGACTCGGGAACAGACGGATCCCTAACCCAGACCAGACGGTTCTACCAGGGGCCTCCAACAGGAACATGTTTCCGGAGTGGCGAACACCCCGTGACCGGGACCCCTCATGGGGCTACCCCGGTCCTGGAACCAGAACAGCCCACACGGGTCTCACAAACTCCTCTCCCTAAACACGTGACACACACATCTTAAGTACCCATTCCCAGACTCCTCAGCGGGGCCCGGCACTCCCACTGATTGTTTCCGAGAAGGTTGATACTCAAACTGTCCAACCAGGCCTGGTTCTGGCCTGTCATGTGCACCTCACTGCTCACATGACCAGGCAGAACTTTCAACACAGCCCGGCCAGACTGATGTCAAGGCCAACCTACGTAATTAACCCTCAGAACCCCTACTGTTCTGAGGCAAAAACTAAATTTGCACGCGTATGACATTTTGTCCAAAATGTCATCCGCTACAACAGTAAATAGATAAATAATAAATTATTATGTTATAACATATAGCATAATAATATATGAGTGAACAAATATTAACAGCGCTAGTGGAGTGATTTAAACATATACAATAACAATATAAAGTGCTCAAGTGGAATAGTGATACATCAAATAACAAAGTAAACGAACGGTTCGCCCGGCGGTCGTTTCGTGGCAAATTTCGGCTGTTCTCGGTCCGCCCGATCGGCGGACTATTGCTGCTGTTCGCCCGGCGGACTTCCATGTTTACTGTGTAAAAGAACTTTGACCTATGATGACACATCCATCATGGGGTACAGGACAGCCAATTGAGACATTACAGCACATGGACACTTGGACATTCCCCCTAACTTATAAATATACCCGATCCGGCGGCCATTTTACATTCTTTCTTCTGTCACTATAGGGAGAGGTTGCTGTGTGGAGCAGGGAGAGACTGCAGTGACCCAAATCGCTAGCTATTAGGTCCACAAAAGTTCTTTTTTTTTTTTTCAATTGTATTTTTATTGAAAAATTTTCCAGAGAGAATATACCAAGGGAAGTACAACAACAAATTATTGTCAGTGTCAACAATGTTACAGACAAAAGGCCAAAGAGCAAGAAAAAGAAAATAAACACAAAAAATGTGATGGTCAGGCAATATCTAGTCATAGGCACAATTAAAGCAGTAATTCATCCAATAACAGGGGGACGGGGGGGAAGAGTCAGGAGGAGGGAGGGGGGGGGGGTAGGAAAGAATCCAATGGGTGGGTAGGCCAGATACTTATGTGTCTGCAAAGAAAGCATAGCCAACCACCGGATCTGGGGTACGCTCATTTCCCGGAGGAGCCTATACCAGACTGAGGCAGCCTCAGGGAGAGACATATACAGGCGGGAGGGTAAGGGAAAACATCAAGTAATCTTGAACGGTCTATAGGTAGGAGGGTAATGGAACTGCCCCCTCCTACCTCCGCCCAAGGGCGTCAGCAATGTTAGGGGGGGCTGGAGGGAGTCCTGGATTAAGCTGGGAATGGTCCCATAAGTCCCAAACTCGGAAGAACCTAGGTAGTGTGTCGTGAATAACAGCGGTAAGGTGCTCCATTCTACGGATCTGTTCCAGAGTTTGTAATACCTGTGCGAGCGTTGGCGGAGACTGCGACAGCCATCTGACTGGTATGGCCCGTCTCGCTGCCAGTAGAATAAAACCTAAAAGTTTCTGGACATTTGCAGGCAGGTCAGGAAAGGGTAAGCCTAACAGAAAGTGGATTGGGGTTAGAGGGAGGATGGTGTCGGAAAGTTCTTGCAAATATGCATGGACAGAGGACCAAAAAGGTTGGATGACAGAACATTCCCAGAAAATGTGAAAAAGAGATCCAGTAGCCTTCCGACATCGCCAGCAGAGTGGGGAAACCCCGGGATCGTATTTATGTAGGATCTGTGGGGTCCTGTACCAAAACATTAGGATTTTATAGATTGTCTCTTTTTGTTCTACACATCGAGACGATTTAGAGGCAGTCTCCCAAATTTTCAGCCATTGGGGGGTGGTGATGGTCTGGCCAAGAAGCCGGGACCACTTGTGCATATAGAGGTGACCTGGGCCAGAAAGAGAGGGAGAGGCCTGTAAGTACTTGTAAATCTCAGAGATGAGTCTCGTTTGGTATGGACCTTGGGAGCAAAGAAGTTCAAAAGGGGTAGGGTTGTTCAAGGTAAGGGTGGGGTTTTTGGAGCTAAAGTAGTGTCTGATTTGAAGATAGGAGTAAAATAGACCCTTGGGGACCTGAAATTTACATTGAATGTCAGCGAAGGATAGAAGCGAATGTGTAAGTGGATGTACCAAGTTACGAAGTTGGAAGACACCCGCACGTGTCCAAGGGAGCATGCGCGAGTAAGACAGGCTGTCCGGAATGTCAGGGTTGAACAATACGTTTAATAATGGCGAGCACGGAGAGGTCAGGGAGAAACGCTGGGCACATTTCTTCCATATAGAAAGAGTAAAGAGCATGGGGCGCAGAGAAAGGTTCCTAAGTTGATGTATGGAAGTTTCCAATTCTGCCCAAATCATCGAGCAGGGGTGGACCGGGGTAGTAATGCTCATTTAAATCAGACCACACACTGGACGACATTCTATTGGACCATACTATGACCGACTTCAAGTGTGTAGCAAAATAATATTTAAGGAGGTTCGGGGCCCCCAGTCCAGCTCTGGGAGTGAGCACTACGGAACTAGCTATCCTGTGAGCCTTATAGCGCCAGATAAAGACGTCTTGGGATGTGTGGGTGGAGCTGGGCTCTTGTTCATGTTAAAGCATGTGCCTTGAATTGTGTATAAAAATACAATGTTGGTTTTTAATAAAGTCATTCCTACTACAGCAGAGACAGAGTGTGTCTCGTCTTTTTGCCAGAGGGATCGGCTCCTATAGGAAAGGGTCGTTTAGCTGTGGATATTGGTGCCGAGTGGATGTGTGTCTCGGAGAGGGAACATCGTAAACGGCGTTAACCCCCTTTATATTAGGGGAGCCGTTACAGTCCTTATAAGGACTGGTAAGGTATAGGGTACTACAGTACATAGGGTTGAGTGAGGTACAGTCTGCTATTCCTTAAGGACTGGTATAGGTCCACAATATATAAGGTTGAGGTGCACTACTGCTGACTGCTGCCTTATACTGCAGCAGTCCTTTATCAGTATAGGGACTGAGAGTTTTGTCACAGGGTCATTTAAAAAATGACAGGCAGAGGAAGAGGCAGGCCCTTCCGCAGGGGTGGTAGGGGTAGGGCAGGAACAACAGGCTTGAGCCAAAGTGGGAATTTGCAGAAGGTGCGTTCAATTACTTTAAAGGACGCACCAGACTTGGTTGAGTGGCTCACTCAGCCTTACTCTTCTGCACCCTCTTCTTCACTCTCTGCTATGTGCACCCCCAGAGACACTACCACCAACAACACCACCACCACCACATACCTTCCGCTTGAGTCACAGGAATTATTTTTCGATCCATATCAAGACATTTCTGATGCGCAGCCACTCTTGGCATTGGATCAGGAAGAGGAGGTAGCAAGAACCGCCACTCAGCAGTCTGACGACAGTACCCAGATCAGCCCAAGGAGGAGGTTGGTCCCCGGTGTTGCTGCCTACTCCGAGATCTCTACTTATAGCGTTGGGGAAGGTGACGTCGATGATGATGTGTCTAGTGATGCCACGTGGGTGCCCACAAGAGAGGAAGAGGAGGTGAGTTCAGAGGGAGATATGGACCAGCAGATAGGGAGGAGAAGCAAGAATAACTTACATTGCACAGGAGGGACAAAGCAGACTGCTAATGTATCAGGAGCGAGTCATCGACCATGTACGGTCACATCTGGCGCTCCCAGGATGCCGGCACATGGCTCCGCAGTGTGGGCTTTTTTTAACGTGTCTGCTGCTGACAATAGCGTTGCCATCTGCAATCTTTGCAGTCAACGCATTAGTCGCGGTAAGCCCAACACTCACCTAGGGACGACCGCCTTAAGAAGGCACATGAGTAGCCATCACCGAGCCCAGTGGGAGCAACGGAACACACAAAGCCACACTCCAGGCTCTCACCGTCCAGCCTCGTCTTCTACTTCTCCTTCTCCTCTCTCCTCACAATTGTCCTCCACTCCACCTTCCATCACGCCAAGCTCACATTTTTCTGCAAAAAGGCAGGCTTCCGTGGGCCTAATGTTCAAGAGTAAAAAAATGATGACGCCGGATAACCCTCTTGCCCAACGGTTGACGGCTGGCTTGTCAGAACTGATAGCCCGCCAACTACTGCCATATAAACTGGTGGACTCGGAGGCCTTTCAAAAATTTGTGGCCATTGGAACACCAAAATGGAAGGTCCCAGGAAGGAAGTATTTCTCAGAGAAGGGCATCCCAGAGCTATATGGCCATGTTCAGCGGCAAGTGAATGTATCTCTGGCACACAGTGTCGGTGCCAAGATACTTCTGACCACAGACATGTGGTCTAGCAAACACGGGCAGGGAAGGTATATCACTTTTACTGCCCACTGGGTGAACCTTCTGACGGCAGTCAAGCATGTAACCCGTGGCACCCGTGTAGATTTGGTTTTACCGCCACGGATTGCATGCAGGCCTGGCTCTTCTTCTCCTCCTCCTCCTCCTACTCCATCCTCCTCCCTCTCCTCCTCGGCTGACTCCTCCTTTTCCGCTGCCAGCGTCTCTTCCGCTGCGCCGCCCAAGCTCCCCAGAAAACTATTCGACATGCCAGGTGAGTCGTTGCCATGCCGTACTGCGTCTGTTGTGCCTGGAAGCCAAGAGCCACACTGGCCCGGCACTCCTTTCAGCTTTGCGTTCACAGGCAGATCAGTGGCTAACACCGCTCAATTTGACAGTTGGTAAAGTGGTATGTGACAACGGTGCCAATCTGCTTAGCGCACTGAAACATGGCAAAATCACACATGTGCCATGCATGGCACACGTCTTAAACTTGGTCGTGCAGCGATTCGTTGTCAAATACCCTGGGGTCCAGGACATCTTGCGGCAGGCAAGGAAAATCTCGGCCCATTTCAGAAGATCTTACACGGCCATGGCTCGCCTTGCTGACATTCAGCGGCGACACAATCTGCCGGTCAGACGTCTTATTTGCGATTGCCCGACGCGATGGAACTCAACCTTCTATATGCTTGATAGGCTGCTCCAGTAGAAACGTGCAGTTAACGTCTACCTGTATGAACTCTGCGGCAGATCAGGTTCTGGGGAGCTAGGTTTTTTTTCACTGTGCCAGTGGCTGCTCATGCGCAACGTATGCAGACTTCTGCGGCCATTTGAGATCACCAAACTGGTCAGTCGCAGCCATGGCGCCATCAGTGACATGGTACCTTATGCCTTCTTCAAGCTGTGGAGGAGCAGGAGCGGGAAGATGTGGAAGTCGCAATGCTGGATGAATTCCCAGGGGGGCTACTCTATCTGAGACAAGTGAACAACAGGAGTCTGAAGAAGAGTCAGAGGAAGATGGTGCCGGGGCGGATGAGGAGGAGCAAGAAGAGCATGCTTTAAACCTTTCTGGGATCCCTGTTGTTGTGCATGGATGGGGAGAGGAGAATGAAGAGGACGACATTATCCTGGATGATGAGCAGGAGCCAGGCCACGACACCGCTTCCAGTTTAGTGCAAATGGGGGCCTTCATGCTCCAGTGTTTTAATAGGGACCCGTCACAGAGGGCTGTTAGAATGGAGCACTTCCAGGCCCTGCTTCGAGAAATGCTGCATTCTGCTTTTGCATGTGCTGGCAGAGGAGCAATTCCCACTCCCAGAGAAATAGTTGCGGGTACCAATCCAACAGCGCCTGCAAGAAGAGGCCGGTTTGAAGATGTGTTGGTGACTTCTGATATGAGGTCATTCTTTCAGCCGATCCATCGACAGGTGTCATCCGGATCCAGCATCAGGGAACGCCTAGACCGTCAGGTGTCTGACTACATCGGGTTAACGGCCGATGTGGACGCTCTGAGGAGTGATGAACCCCTGGACTACTGGGTGGGCAGGCTTGACCTCTGGCCAGAGCTTGCCCAATTTGCAATCGAACTGTTGGCTTGCCCCTCATCCAGTGTCCTGTCCGAAAGGACGTTCAGCGCAGCAGGGGGGATCGTGACCGATAAGCGTACTCGCCTAGCTCACGACAGTGTTAACTACCTCACATTTCTAAAAATGAATGAGGCATGGATCTCGGAAGGAATTCAACATATGTGACCAGTAGACCATGTATATGTCTATAAATTATTTTTTTATTCGAGCACACAGACCTTCTTTCTTCATTTGGCTCACTTCCTTGTCCAAAAAAAGCAGACCGTACTATATGCCCATACCCTCCTGTTTGAAGAGGTTGAGCGGTGTCATATTCTACTGTGGCTGCTTATTATGAGGGGCTCCCACCATCCCTGTGCTTTGCTGACTTCCTCCTGGGGCTGCTTATTATGAGGGGCTCCCACCATCCCTGTGCTGTGCTGACTTCCTCCTGGGGCTGTACCTCTGCTGTGCATATTATGAGGGGCTCCCACCATCCCTGTGCTATGCCCATTATGAGGGGCTCCCACCATCCCTGTGCTATGCTCATTATGAGGGCTCCCACCATTCCTGTGCTGTGCTGACATTCTCCTGGGGCTGCTTATTATGAGGGGCTCCCACCATCCCTGTGCTGTGCTGGCTTCCTCCTGGGGCTGTACCTCTGCTGTGAATATTATGAGGGGCTCCCACCATCCCTGTGCTATGCTCATTATGAGGGGCTCCCACCATCCCTGTGCTATGCTGACTTCCTCCTGGGGCTGCTTACAGTGCAGGTGTCACTGCTGTATATCACGGTGCTGGTGTCAGTGCTGTATATCACGGTGCTGGTGTCAGTGCTGTATATCATGGTGCTGGTGTCAGTGCTGTATATCACGGTGCTGGTGTCAGTGCTTTATGTCACGCTGCTGATGTTGGTGCTCTCTATCATGGTGCTGGTGTCAGATCACTCTATCACGGTGCAGGTGTCATTGCTGTATGTCACGCTGCTGATGTCAGTGCTGTATATCACGGTGCTGGT
This sequence comes from Lithobates pipiens, assembly GCF_037356315.1. NCBI lineage: Eukaryota > Metazoa > Chordata > Amphibia > Anura > Ranidae > Lithobates > Lithobates pipiens. The sequence continues at coordinate 194,135,534 of NW_027507748.1, read as the reverse complement.
GTCAGTGCTTTATGTCACGCTGCTGATGTCAGTGCTGTATATCACGGTGCTGGTGTCAGTGCTTTATGTCACGCTGCTGATGTCAGTGCTCTCTATCGCAGTGCTGGTGTCAGATAACTCTATCACGGTGCAGGTGTCAGTGCTGTATATCACGGTGCAGCTGTCAGTGCTGTATATCACGGTGCTGGTGTCAGTGCTGTATATCACGGTGCTGGTGTCAGTGCTTTATGTCAGGCTGCTGATGTCAGTGCTCTCTATCACAGTGCTGGTGTCAGATCACTCTATCACAGTGCAGGTGTCAGTGCTCTCTATCACGGTGCTGCTGTCAGTGCTGTATATCACGGTGCTGGTGTCAGTGCTGTATATCACGGTGCTGGTGTCAGTGCTGTATATCACGGTGCTGGTGTCAGTGCTTTATGTCACGCTGCTGATGTCAGTGCTCTCTATCATAGTGCTGGTGTCAGATCACTCTATCACGGTGCAGGTGTCATTGCTGTATGTCACGCTGCTGATGTCAGTGCTCTCTATCACGGTGCTGCTGTCAGTGCTCTATATCACGGTGCTGGTGTCAGTGCTGTATATCACGGTGCTGGTGTCAGTGCTTTATGTCACGCTGCTGATGTCAGTGCTCTCTATCACGGTGCTGGTGTCAGATCACTCTATCACGGTGCAGGTGTCATTGCTGTATGTCACGCTGCTGCCAGTGCTCTCTATCACGTGCTGGTGTCAGATGACTCTATCACGGTGCAGGTGTCATTGCTGTATGTCACGCTGCTGGTGATCATCTCCTGCACCCTCTTCTTTGCCTACCCTGACCTTCCCTCTCCTCCATTGCCTTCATGCACTCCACAGTCCTGAATTGTCACAACAATTTCACATATAAAAAAGAATGCTTGTAGTTGTCGATCCCAGATTCACCTCATACATGTGTTATGTCATTGGCCATGTGGTGGGACTATGTTTGCACAGCTAGTAATTATTTTGTAGAAAGAAAAAAAGAAGAAAAACTGTGCTAAGGTGAAAATAAATATGTGAATATGTGAAATATATAAATATACGTGAATTTCTTATATATAAAAATATTCAGCTGCGGCTTCACTATGTCACATACATACAAATAGGTAAACAAAAAATCATAAGCCGCGCTAAACAAATACAAAAGCAAATGCAACCGATTACTTGTGCAATAGTATAAGAATAAATATTATATGGGGTATAGCAACCCCATATATATATATATATATATACGTGATACACAACGCATAAGTGTTAAAATTTCTAACCAAAAATCCCACCACTACAATTTAACACATGTAATAAAAGTTCATGAAATACACCTGCAATATAAAATTAATATATAAAATATAAACACCCAGTGTATAGACACAAGAGTAGGTTAACGTAAGACTGAATGAAAGTCCTCTGAATATAAACCACAATGTTCCTGGGGATCCAAATATGGGCAAAAATGTGTTCAATCCACCACCAACACACGATAACATTTACTGCTTACCAGATACAAATGACCCCCCACTACAGAGGGTCACACGGAGCTTTATGAAAATGGACGCCACTTCCAACCACGAGGGAAAGGGGTTCCTCGATGTCTTCCTGGCTTCGCTGTTTCAGGAAATCTTGGGAAGGAAACTCACTCCCGGACACTCAACTCAAAAGTCCAAAAAGACTCAGAGCCAGAGGCATCAAAACCATAGAGGAGAAATAAAACTCAAATAGTGTAAAACCCTTTTTATTTTAAGGATAAAAGTATAAAAATGCACTTACAAATGTGTAAAAGAAAAAGCGCCTTAAGTCCGTGGCGCCGGCCGGACGCACACGGACAGACCCGTTCTCCTGGAACCCGTCACAAACACGAGGTGATAAGTAGCGCTGTAAATTTGACCTGTAGGTTTGCAAAGTTTGCCTTCCATTGAAGTCAATGGGGCCCGCCGCAAACGTTACGGTTTGCGAACTATCGGCCACGTTCGCGGTTCGCGAAACGTCCCATCGGAAGTTCGTCCATCACTATAAACGATTGTTGGTAACAACAAAAATGAATAATAATTGTTGATGACAGTAAAAAATTCACAGCCAGGTGATAAGGAAACCTCAGGGATCATGCATCAAAGATACGCTCCCCTCCTGTGACCCCACTCATCAGAAATCATGGACCCTCGGCTTTGCAGTCCGGGGATCAAACAGCACTTGATGGGGTTGCGATGAATTAAAACCAGAACTTGGAAAGGCTTTCCCAGAGGTTGCAGTAAAAAGGATGGTAAGGCTACCACAAACAGTTTCCATACGGACCACAGAGGACTGGGTGACAGCAGGGCAGAGGACTGAGTGACAACAGGGGACTGGGTGACAGCAGAGGGCTGGGTGAACGAAGATCAGAGGACTGGGTGAACGCAGGGCAGAGGGCTGGGTGACAACAGGGGACTCGATGACAGCAGGGCAGAGGACTGGGTGACAACAGGGGACTGGGTGACAGCAGATGGCTGGGTGAACGAAGATCAGAGGACTGGGTGAACGCAGGGCAGAGGGCTGGGTGACATCAGAGGGCTGGGTGACATCAGAGGGATGGGTGACAGCAGAGGGCTGGGTGAACGCAGATCAGAGGACTGGGTGACAGCAGAGGGCTGGGTGAATGCAGGGCAGAAGACTGGGTGACAGCAGGGAGAGGACTGGGTGACAGCAGAGGGCTAGGAGAACGCAGGGCAGAGGGCTGGGAGAACGCAGGGCAGAGGACTGGGTGAACGCAGAGCTGAGAACTCGTAACAACAGGGCAGAGGACTGGGTGACAACAGGGCAGAGGACTGGGTGACAACAGGGCAGATGACTGGGTGAAATTGCATTGAAAACTGCTCTGCCTTATATCTCACAGTCAGGACTGGGTGACAACAGGGCAGATGACTGGGTGAAATTGCATTGAAAACTGCTCTGCCTTATATCTCACAGTCAGGACTGGGTGACAACAGGGCAGATGACTGGGTGAAATTGCATTGAAAACTGCTCTGCCTTATATCTCACAGTCAGGACTGGGTGACAACAGGGCAGATGACTGGGTGAAATTGCATTGAAAACTGCTCTGCCTAATATCTCACAGTCAGGACTGGGTGACAACAAGGCAGAGGACTGGGTGACAGCAGGCCAGATGACTGGGTGAAATTGGGTTGAAAAATGCTCTGCCCAATATCTCAAAGACAGGACAGTGCTACAGGAAACTCCAGATATCATCTTGATCTTTGTTAGCTAACAGCACTTTTTTACTTCTGTAAAAGTCTAAAGATAGAAGTAATAAAGTTGACAAAGATCAAGATTGTATCTGGTCTTTCCTGTAGCACTGTCCTGACTGATATATTGGGCAGAGCAATTTTCAACCCAATTTCTCTCAGTCCAGTGGCTGCAAAAAAAAAAAAAAACAGCAGAGGTTACATCCAGTGGGGATGAGGAGATGACAGACCATGGCTGCTCCCTAGGAGTCAGTGCGCCCTAAGCGGCTGCCTAGTCTGCCTAGTGGTAGAGCCGGTTCTGGGTCAATGTACATTGGCTTAAAAAAAAAGTTTTAGAGGCAGGAAAAAAAAAAACACCACACGCCTCTAGAAGCAGTTGAAAAAACATTCAGTGTGCATTGCACCCTTAGATAGACTGAGCTCTTCGGGACACCAGCCTATGTGCCCTTTACACAAACACACAGGTGGCTCTCTAGCACAAGAGGGGTGGCAGCAGCACAAAGTCTCTAAGATCTCTCAGAGCAGTCTGTACTCACAAATGTCCATGGAAAATTGGTTGCCTCCTTCCAACATCCATTCAACACCTTTCTCCTGTGATACCAGATTAGATCTTTAGATGACAGCTCCTTACTCAGCTCTCTGGAACTTCAGCAAGGCAGGCCCTCAGATAGTCCAGTAGCGGCCTCCTGAACAGCAAGCACATGGCAGGGTTGCCTAAGGGGGCAGCTTGCCCCCCTTAGGGTGCGCCCCTCTCCTGAAGGAAAACACCAGATTGCTCTGTGTCTCAGAGTATTTATACAGACTCCCAGCGGCCTTCACGACCACCCTCCCTGGGATTGGTCAGGGCTGTATAAATATTCAAGCTACCTATTTGCCTTGCTCCACACCTATGTTCTACAGCAGTGGTCCCCAAAATACAAATGTGGCCCTTAGCTTGCCTGTATGTTGCCCCTTAGGGCACTGTTCTGCACACTGATATGAGAGTTTATTGACTGACAGCAATGATGGGGCACTATTCCTCCCACTGACACCAATGATGGGGCACTATTCCTCCCACTGATACCGGTGATGGGGCACTATTCCTTCCACCGACACCAATGATGGGACACTATTCTTCCCACTGACTTCAATAGGACACCACTCCTCCCACAGACATCAATGATGGGGCACTGCTCGTCTCACTCATATCAATGATGGGACACTATTCATTTAACTGACACCGATTATGGGGCACTATTTCTCCTACTGACACCAATGATGGGGCACTATTCCTCCCGCTGACCCCAATCATGGGGCACTATTCCTTGCACTGATACCAATGATGGGGTACTATTCCTCCCACTGATAATGGTGATGGGGCACTATTCCTTCCGCCGACACCAATGATGAGACACTATTCTTCCCACTTACTTCAATAATAGGACACTACTCCTCTCACTGATATTAATGATGAGGCACTGCTCCTCTCACTGATAGCAATGATGGGACACTACTCTTCCCACTGACACCAATGATGGGACACTACTCTTCCCACTGACACCAATGCTGGGACACTATTCTCCCCACTGACTCAAATGATGGGGCACTACTCCTACCACTGGCACCAATGATGGGGCACTATTCCACTCACTGACACCAATGGTACAAAAAAGGAGGGCAGATGGGTGGGACTTTGAATCAAACACGTAGCAGCAACTAAGTATTGGGTGGACATGTAAAAAAGTATTTATTGGTACAAAACACTGATATACACACCTAATTTATATAAAGAAAAGTAGGGAAATGAATTCCACATAGTAACCATTGTATACAACCAGGATCTATGGGAATGGGAGACTGGAGGTGAAGGAAGGGAAGGAGAGGAAGGGAGACAGGGGAAGGATAGGATGGGGGGGGCGAGATGACGGGGGGGGGGAGGTAAAAGGAAATGGGAAGAAAGAGGGGGGAAGGGGAGGGAAAGGGGGAAGAAGGGGAAGAAGTCCCCCCCATCATATCCTTCCCCTGTCTCCCTTCCTCTCCTTCCCTTCCTTCACCTCCAGTCTCCCATTCCTCACCTGCTAGTGATCTTATATCTTATTTTTTGCTTGGGTCAATACTTACATTTTCACACTTTTTTGGATAGATCCTGGTTGCATAACCCCGTTTGGGCTCTTCTCAGCCAGCCTATCTGTATGCCACCCAGCGTCCGTTATCTACTTGGCTTAATATTAAAGCGCAGGTAAAAAGATCTTCATTTAGGTGGTCGATGGGTATTGGGCATGGCGGACAACAGCAAATCTTATATATATTTATTTTTTGTAATGTATCTAAAGTCATTGTAATGTTTCTAACTGTACTTTGTTTTATGCAGTACTACATCTAATTTTCAAAAACATGCCCAGAGGAAGCCTTAAAAGGCGAAACATGTCGGGATAAGTCACTCCAATGCTATTGTTGAGTCACCAATTCTTCTATCTGATTTGACTTTTGGATGTTGTTTTGTATCTGTGTACTTTATGTATAGACAATTCTTTTAATACTTGTCGTTTTATGTAATAAACTGCTATAATTTTTATACATTGGAGTATTGAAAGTAATTTCTTTGCCTGGCACCCCCAAAATCCCCCCCAAAAAACCTTCCCTTGTTTACATATATTTACAGGGATGCTGGTGCCATTTTTCTGACACTGTCACCTATCCATACCACCATTTTCTACTAACCTATAATAGTCTCCTTTTTTTTTTTATAGAGGGTATTCCTTTGTTTCTGATTGGACAAGATAGAGAGGTAGGGTGGTGACATCACAATCTCCACCTTGCCCTATCAGAGAATACTTTGGGTTGATTTACTTAAACTGGAGCATGCAAAATCTGGTGCAGCTCTGCATTGAAACCAATCGGCTTCCAGGTTTTTTTGTCAAAGCTTAACCACTTGAGATCCGCGCTATTGCCAAATGACGGCATTAGCGCGGACCTACATTTCCAGGACTACGTCTATTGACGTCGTCCTGGTTACGAGCGGCCTGCGCGCCCCCTGAGGGGCGCGCGCGGCGCGCTCTGTGATCGGCGAGTCCATGAGACTCGCCTGATCACCGATCCGTGTAAGGGGTCGATCCCGACCCCTTATCACGTGATCAGCTGTCAGCCAATGACAGCTGATCATGTGACAGAACGGAGCCGGTAATCGGCTATTATTCCTCCTCGCGCTGACAGCGCGAGGAGAGAAAAAAAAAGCCGATCACCGGCGGCCGTGATCGGGACATCAGTCCCGATCACGGCCAGCAATACAGCTGACCACCTGCCCCCTGCCAGTGCCCACCTGCCCACCGCAGTGCCATCCTGAATGAAAGTAAGTGCCCCCCATCAGTGCCACCCAGCAGTGCCCATAGTGCCCCCAGCGCCACCCACAGTGCCACCCACAATGCCACCCACAGTGCCATCCAGCAGTGCCACCAACAGTGCCACCCACAGTGCCCACAATCTGCCGCAAAGGTGCTGCACCCCAGTGCCGCCCATCAGTGCCCAGCAGTGCCGCCCATCAGTGCCCAGCAGTGCCGCCCATCAGTGCCCAGCAGTGCCACCTATCAGAGCCACCTATCAGTGCCACCTATCAGTGCCCATCAGTCCCATCTATCAGTGGTACCTATCAGTGCCCATCCGTGCCACTTATCTGTGCCACCCATCCATGCCATCTTATCTGTGCCCATCTTTGCCCATCAGTGCCGCCTTATCTGTGCCGATCGGTGCCGCCTTATCTGTGCCTATTAGTGCCGCCTTAACTATGCCTATCAGTGCCCACCAGTGCAGCCTATCAGTGCCCACCAATGCAGCCTATCAGTGCCCACCAATGCAGCCCATCAGTGCCCACCAATGCAGCCCATCAGTGCCCACCAATGCAGCCATCAGTGCCGCCTAATCAGCGCACTTCAATGAAGGAGAAAAATGACCCGTTTGCAAAATTGTATAACAAACTATTAAAACATGATTTTTTATTTTTATTTTTTTGCATCTTTTTTTGTTTGTTTAGCAAAAAATAAAACTCCGAGCTGTAACTAAATACCACCAAAAGAAAGCTCTATTTGTGGGAAAAAAATGATAAAAATTTCATTTGGGTACAGTGTTGTATGACCGCGCAATTGTCATTCAAAGTGCATCAGCGCTGAAAGCTGAAAATTGGTCTGGGACTGAGGGGGGTTTAAGTGCCCAGTAAGCAAGTGGTTAAATGAACAAGCTGAAGTTAGAAGCTGATTGGCTACTTTACACAGCTGTACCAGATTTTGCACGCTCCAGTTTTAGTAAATTAACCCCCATCTATTTACTGAGAAAATGCAAGGAATTCTCTGAATGGTGTCTGAGACAAGCAAGGACCTCCTGTATTCGTTAAATAACAGAGCATCTGCTCAGCACAGGACCCCAAAGCCAGCAGCAATCACTATATTAGCGGAGCCTACTTCAGTGGTTTCCAGCTTTCATGTGGATCCCACAGTATGACATTATACATACAGATTGGTCCAAGCTGTATTAATTGCTGTAGTAGACTTCACCTTTAAAGTGGTTGTAAACCTCAAACACGAAATATGAACAAAGCATATCCCTCAATAGTATGTAGTTGTCTCAATTAAGAGCACTTAGTGTCATTTCTGTCTGCTACCTCATTCCTCTGCTATCTGCATGAATCATTTCTGACAAGTTTTCCTGACACTAAGAGAAAAAAGGGGCTAGTATGCGATGCAGGTTACAGTTTTTCGTTTTTTTTTGTGTTTCTTTTTTAGGGTTTACAACCTCTTTAAAGCCCACCTCTAGGCTTAAGTCTTGTACACACGATCGGACTTTCTGACGGGAAATGTTCAATAACAGGCTGTTGGCGGTAAATCCGACCATGTGTATGCTCCGTCGGACAATTGTTGTCGGATTTTCCCCGGACAAATGTTGGAGGGCATGTTTTCAAATTTTCCACAGACAAATGTGTGTTGTCAGATTTTCCGATCGTGTGTACACAAGTCCATCGGAGAAAAGTCCAAAGTACAAACACGCATGCTCGGAAGCAAGGATGAGCCAGAAGCGGTCGGTCTTGTAAACTGGCGTTCGTAATGGAGAATTAACATTTGTGACGTGGCAAATTATGAAATCTCGAAATGCAGCGCACATTCTCTTCTTCTTTAATGGGATAATAATGAAGCTGCTTTGCTGGTGATACTGATGGAGTTATTGCAAACACATTTTCAAAGGCTTTTTTTCTAGTGATATCAAGAATAATATTATTATGTTTTTTTTTTTTTTTTAATTTGGGCAAGTTACCACAACACCATTATCCCCTAGTTTTTAATATCAAACATACAACTATGTTGGTGTCCCTTGTCAATTTTACATTGTATTTTTTTTAAATGTAATGGCCTACTCCCATACTGTCATTTGAAGTAAAACACATAGCCAAGTATTATTCTACACAATTTTTTTTTTTATTGTGCATTCTAAAAAGAAAACAAATAAAATTAGACATGCTATCTGCTAACAGAACTAAAAAGTGCATTCTATGCAGCCAAAAATATAGAAAATATACCAAATCAAATCATTATTCAACCAAAAAAATTATGTCAAAGAAATAACTCCAAGGCCAATAATAAATAACACGTCATCTCCTCCGATTCTGCAACATGGATGGTTGACGAACGGCAGTTCAGGAACAAACTGAAAAGCGCAAAATGAAAAGCGCCACACTCACTAAACTTCCACTAACACAAAATTAGCAGAAGTATCTCAAAGGGTGGCGCTAAAAAGCTGAAAAACAACGTAGTACTTCACTATGTTCGTATTTGTTGGCCAACAATTGTGTGGCCCTGTGTATGCAAGACAAGCTTAGTCCAATGTCCTTTGGACAAAATTCCACGGTTTTGTTGGCCAACAATCCGATTGTGTGTACGAGGCTTAAATATTTTTCAAATCCGGAGCTGACCCCTACAGTACCTCTTCTTTGCCACTATTTGTCCACGTCTTCTCAGGCCAGTTCCACTCAACCCAGAATACTGTAAGTGCAGGGTGCAATGGTCTCACCATTTGAGCAGGGTGCCCTGCTAACAGGGAGGTGCTAATGTAATCACTAAAAGGGAAGGCAAAAGGCTCACATGCAAAAAAATACCCAGGCTAGTTTCTACACTGATGTCATCACTAGTAGGGGGTCTGTTGAACTGCTGCCGTGAGACTCACACAAAGCACAGTGGCCAGCTCTGCAGCTGCAACCCAATATTTGTAAAGCAGCAGAAGACTCAGGATCTATAATAAGCGAGCCTGTACATACTGACTATTTTCAGAACTATTTATTTTAGGAAGGGTACAATTGTGTTTTAAAGCAGACCTTGCACTCCTGCTTTTCTTATTTAGGGCCCCCTCCCCTTACTTAAACCATTGCACAAACAGGGAAAAAAACTGGGTGGGGGAAGGGATGTACTTACCTTTCCCCCAGCATCTGTACTGCAGGAGGGACTTCACCATCCTTCCAATGAGATCTCAGGGAATGCTGAGTACCCACAATTTTGTGAGGTGACACTTCAGAATAGGGGAAGGAGCATCTTCTCATGAGATTTGCACTACGTTGCAACGGATCTCCCAAAAAAGATGGTGACCCTCGTCCAAGCACCAGGGGCATTTTGTGCACCGTCTTGAGATATAGGAGGGGGCCCTCACCAAATAAGAGGACCGTACTATTTTCTGCAAGGTTCACGTAGACAGTAGACAGAACCTAATATAAAAAACGCAGCCTATACTTTAAGAAAGACACAAAATGAAGGTCATGGTTTCCAGTGAGCAGTGGAATATGATCTACATTTTAAATTGGCCCCTAGATAGAAGTGGTGTGCGTATCCTGAAGTTGTTTTTCTATCCCAAAGCATGCATTCCATTCTATAGTCTATCTAACATAAACCGAAGCCTAGGGGTTAATTTACACCATGTCTTCTGAGCTGCGCTGATCTTCATTTACCACTTCAGTCCTGGAAGTTTTTAACCCCTTCGTGACCAGGCCATTTTTTGCTATTTGACACTGTGCTACTTTACCTGCCTATTGCGTCATGCAACCTTGTACCCAAGCGAAATTTATATAACTTTTTTCACACAAACAGAGCTTTCTTTTGATGGTATGTAATCACCACTGGGTTTTTATTTTTCACGATATAAACAAAAAAAAGACTGAAAATGTTGAAAAAAACCCAATATTTTTTACTTTCTGTTATAAATATAAATCAAACACAGTGCTACACTACCAGTGAATAATCAAATGAAATATCATACATCAATGAATAAACAAATTAATAAAACATTCTACAGTGATAAGTCCATAATCTTAAAGAGGAAGTAAACCCTGATGAGTTTACTTCCTCTTTCATTCCCTGCAAAGCATAATGCAAAGCATAATGGATTACTATGCATCGCATAGTAGTCCATTATGTGTCACTTACCTGACACAGGAGCCAGCGAAGTCACTGCTGTCCCCTGTAGTCCGGCGCATCCATCTTCTCGCTGCTCCGCCGCTGTCATTCAGCTAAGCCGCGATGACGTCACTCCTGTGCATGCGCACGGGAGCCGCCACTCGCGGCATATCGCCGTTGACCGCGGCGCGCTCAGTGCGCCTGCGCGCTGCTGTCTACTGCGCATGCGCCGTAGACAGCGGTGCCTGTCTTTCGGCAAATATCTCCTAAACCGTGTAGGTATATATATATATATATATATATATATATATATATATATATATATCCACAATAATCAAAAAATTCTCCACTTGCTCCACCAACTAGTGCAAAAATAAATCTCAAAAAGTTTAAGTGCTCGTCTCCACCAGTGTGCTCTGGCTGCTCGCCTCACAATCTGACCCCTGTTTTACCAGTGGGTCAGAATAAGCAGGTCCCTTTAAGGGTAATCGCTCTGGTGTCCTGCTGGCTTTACATTCCTCTGTGTGTCCCACTCCGCCTCGAGTCTCCCCCAGGGCAGCATATCGGGTGTATAGAGGAACAAAATACGAGATCTAGTGCTCTCTGTTTAAAATGTTATTGCTTCACAAAATAAAATTCGAACTACTCACTCAAGCAGTGCGGGCTATCTGGACAAAACAATTACAATGGAACCTTGGATTATGAGCACAATCCGTTCCAGGAGAATGCTTGTAATCCAAAGCACTCACACATCAAAGGGAGTTTTCCCCATAGAAGTCAATGGAAACGAAGATAATTCTTTCCACGTTAACTTCTATTGTATGCAGTACCGCATGTGGCCAGAGGTGGGCAGGCACTGGAGAGGCTCAGAGACCATTCGGAGTTGCTTGGATGCACTCGGAAAGCCTCGGAGAGGCTCAGAAAAACTCAAATGCGGTACTGCACATTGCTGAGGCTTGAATCCTGCTCGTTTTGCGAGACAACACTCTCTAACCGAGTCAGAATTCTTAAAAAATAATAGCTCGTATTTAGAAAACGCTTGTTAACCATGTTACTCGCAATCCGAGGTATTACTGTACATTTTCCGTGCAAATGAGATGGCCGCGGGATGACATCATAAAAGGCTCCTCTCCATATATGTGTTACGTCAATGGGCGTGCCTTCTTCAGTAGGGGTGGGGCCAGGACGTCTAATATAGGCTCCCTTGTCAATTATTGAGCAGTTCCTCTGCCCCTTCTCTCATCCCGATCAGCTGACGGCCACCACAGCCGTTCCGCTAATCAATATATTTGCCGGAGGAATGCTGTAGTCACTGCTCAAAATAAGCGGGGACACCTCAACATAAAGATGCCTACCAACATTTGGGAGGGTGACCCAATATCGTTCGAGGCATTTAGGAATAAAATGAATGGAATGTATTCATTTTCTTGATTTGGAAATTTTTAAAGAGGGAAACTGACTATATACAAGAAATAATTTCAAACCTACAGATAGGAACTCCTATTTACCATTGGACAGTTACGATGCATGCTAGCCTATTATGCTTTTACTTTGCAGGGGAAAAAAGAGGAAGTAAAACCCATCAGGATTTACTTCCTCTCTAACCGCTTGCCGACCAGCCACCACAGTTATACTGCAGCAGAATGGCACGGGCAGGCGAATTGCCATCCTGTTACGTCGCTCTTTAAGGCACCCGCAGCTCACCCCCGGAGCCAATGCAAGGACCTGACGGTCTCAATGACCAACAGGTTCCCGTGATCGCTCGTAACAAGGTGAGAACCGGGATCTCCCGGTTCTCTGAGGGGAGACGTGACAGATTGTCTGTTCATACGAAGTATGAACAGCGATCTGTCCTCTCCCCTAGTCAGTCCCCTTCCCCCTTCGGTTAGAACACACATTAGGGAACACAGTTAACCCCTTGATCACCCCCTGGTGTTAACTCCTTCAATGCCAGTGATATGTTTACAGTAACCAATGCATTTTTATAGCATTGATCACTGTATTAATGCCAATGGTCCCAAAAAATGTGCCAAAATTGTCCATTGTGTCTGCCATAATGCCGCAGTCCCAATAAAAATTGCAGATCACCGATATTACTAGTAAAATAAAAATAATAATAAAAATGCTATAACTCTATCCCCTATTTTGTAAATGCTATAACTTTTACGCAATCCAATCAATATACGCGTATTGAGATTTTTATTACCAAAAATTTGTAGAAGAATACATATTAACCTAAACTGAGAAAAAAATATCTTTAAAAAAAAAAAAATGGAGATATTTATTCTAGCAAATAGTACAAAATATTGGGGGTTATTTACGAAAGGCAAATCCACTTTGCGCTACAATGCAAACTACAAGTGCAAAGCACACTTGAAATTGCACTGAAAGTGCACTTGAAAGTGCAGTCGCTGTAAATCTGAGGGGTAGATCTGAAATGAGGGGAAGCTCTGCTGATTTCATTATCCAATCATGTGCAAGCTAAAATGCTGTTTTTTATTTTCCTTGTATGTCCCCCTCGGCTCTACAGCAACTGCACTTCCAAGTGCACTTTCAGTGCAATTTCAAGTGCACTTTGCACCTATAGTTTGCACTTGAAGTGCAAAGTGGATTTGCCTTTTGTAAATAACCCCCATTGTGTTTTCTTTTGTATCTCTTTTTTGTTTATACGCAGGGATGATCAAATACCATCAAAAGAAAGCTCTATTCTTGAGAAAAAAAGGACATCAATTTTCTTTGGGTACAACGTCGCACGATTGCGCAAATTGTCAGTTATAACGTGACATATTGCCGTATCGCAAAACGTGCTCTGGTCAGGAAGGGGGTAAAATCTTCCGGGGCTGAAGCAGTTAAGGAAAATAATATATGTTAGTAAAGTATGTAAGCATTACACCAGTACAACACATCTGCACTACATAAAAACTAATTATTTGTTTATATAACTGATTTTGGGTGTTTCTTGCAGGCATATTTTTACTGATCTGGGACAATTTCATGCACAACAGCAGGGACATGCTTATTATTTTTTTCCACACGGTTTCTGAACCGCTAGCATCTGAAGGGTAATTGAAACACACCAAGGTACTTAGTAAACATTGACTGTTATAAAGGAGTAGCTTAGTTTAATTACACAGCCAAACAATGCACTACAAGATTCATAGCCCTAAACACAAAAGCTTTTTTCTCTTCAGCCTCAATAACACCTTATGAATACCCCTCCACTGCATAGATTGCTATCGGCAAAGAAGATGAGTGCCCGACTGTCATAATTTGTAGATCGTATTTCCTGTTTAACTAATTTTGACCACATCAGCTTACAATATCATCAGATTTCTATTTATCTCTCCCACTGTACTAATGCTTCCACACCATACGACACTAAATTGACAAGCACAATACTTGCTTTGCAGGGTTTGCAGCCTTTATTGTGCTCATCATTTAGCACGGCCATCATTGTAAGAATAATGGCACGTACACATGAGCAAAACGTGTATATTCATTGTATATTCCGATTGTGTGTATGCCTCATTGGACTTTTTTTTTCTGACGGGCCTAGAAATAGAACATCTCGTCCGACGGACCAACAATGACGCATGCTCTGAAGCAAGTACGAGATGGAAACTATTGGCTACTGGCTATTGTACTTCCTTTTTCTAGTCCCGTCGTATGTGCTGTACGTTACGTCACCGCGTTCTTGACGATCGGACTTTGGTGTGATCGTGTGTACGCAAGACAGTTTCAGCGGAACTCCGTCGGAAAAAACTTCGGAGTTTATTCAGACTGGAAAACCGGTCGTGTGTACTTGGCATTAGTGGGGTCCAAGAGTAGGGATCAGAAATTTCATGAATCAGAATGGAATTGCTTTATCTAAAGATTGATTCCAGCACATGATTACTAGTGATCTATTCCGCCAATCAAGTATGAATTCCTTGTGACATTGGTGGGTCATCTTTCCTGATCCAGAAAACAGTTCTCCTGCTTTCTGCAATGGCCAATCAGAAGGGGAGAATTGAATGGGTAGTTTGCCATATAAAACCTCTGTTCTTCTGCTGTTATACTGTGGGCAGGGAAGAATAGTGTTTTTGGAGAGTAGTTACTATTAAAGGGATTGTAAAGACAGAAGGTTTTATTTTTTATTTTTTTATCTTAAGGCATTCTATGCATTAGGATACAAAACATTCTGGGTGCAGCAGCCCCCCTTCACCCCCCTTTAATGCTTACCTGTGCCCGTCTTTATTAAGTGATTTTGCAGGAGAGTCTAAGCTGTCCAGGACTCCCCTCCCCTCCTGAGACAGCAGTACGACGTGATTGTCTCCTGCTGCTGTCAATCAAAATCAGTCAGCCAATCAGGTGGGAGAGGGAGCAGGGCCGGGTGGCGGATCAGTGTCTGAATGGACACCGGGAGCTGTGACTCGGCTCAGGTGCCCCCATAGCAAGCTACTTGCTGTGGGGGCATTTAAAAGGAGGGAGGAGCCAGGAGCACAGACGAGGCACCCGAGAAGAGGAGGATCTGGCTGCTGTGTACAAAAACAACTGCATAGAGCAGGTAAATATAACATGTTTGTTATTTAAAAAAAAAACAAGACTTTACAATCACTTTAAGCAGTATCAGCATTTTTTATAGTGTTGGAGAGAGAGAGAAATAGACTGCTGCTATATTACTAAACTGTCTACATTCAGGGGTGCACATCCGTCCATAACTTCAAGTAATCAATACATGTGCGATTACATGAAAACAGCTGCAGACAATGTCAGCCTATCAATGATTTATATAGGCTTATGGTCTGTGGTTGATCATAAACACCTGGTCATACCTGCTGCAGAAATACACTGATGTGGGCAGAGAAGGGCCCTGGTCTGCTATGTATATGTGCCCTAAGTGCTCTTAGGCCCCTTTCACACATGCGGACTGTTCTTTTCATCAGTTCACTCACCTTTTTTCAAAGAAAAAAATGATGAAATTGACATTCGTTTGTCATCAGTTTTTCATTAGTTTTACTAGATCCGTTTTTTACATCCGCCAGCTATAGTCTTTAACCGCTTGCTGTCCATATACTGTATATATAGGTGGCAAGGCGGCTCTGTTGCACAGGATAATGTACCTAGCAATTCTGGGCCTGGGGCGTGCATGCAGCTGTTTGGTGATTAGAGGACTCGATGTCTGCCAGCACCCGCCGATGTTTCTGTACTGACCTAGCTGACGTAAGAGACTTACAGGCAGTGTTAGTTTTGTCAACTTTTTCTTTTTGTCTACTAAATTAATACTATTTTAGTTAACTGAAATATGACAGTTTTAAGGTATTTGACCAACTTTTTCAAAAAAGGGAGGCAAGAGATTAGTGGAATAATTCTGTGGTTTAATTTTAAAGTAGCCCTAGACTCAGGCAATTTTATCCTGCAGTGTGAAGCCAGTCAGTTGGGATTGCTTTAACACAAAGGCCGGTCATACATTATACAATTTTCTTGTACAATTTTCATTTAGCTTTATTAAAATCATATAATATAAATACCGTACTTTCAATTTGTATGAAATCAGCCAAGCCCTTGTACTACATAGTTGAAAGTAAATCTAAAGGACATTGAACAAGAAAATTGTATAATATATTGCCAGCTTTACAGTAGGCATTCTGCAGCTGCTCTTTTTCCAATACAGCAAATAAAGTAGGGTTCTCAGCTCTGTGTAAGGCAATAGAGCCAAAAGACCAGGAATAGAGAAATTCTAAATTTACTTTAACTTTTACTTTTAAAGTTAAAGCGCATGACATGAAGGAGTGCCCAAACTTATACACCATGAAGCTAGTGGAGAGGAGAAACACTAAGTCCGAGAAGCTGAAGGATGACACATGATCTCTTTTCCAACAGTAGGCTGCACCACCCAGGAGCCTTAGGACAGTGGGATAAGTGTGTGGATTACGGCTGGTGGAAGTCATGTGTCCTGAAACCGGACATGATGTCATACACCTGGCAGAAAAATGCCCAAACATCGGCTGGTGTGGGCAAACTGGAAATCTTGCAGAGCACTCAAGCCATGTCAAACCAAAGGAGAGAAGCCAGCCACCATGATAGCATATTTTAGGGGCCTACCCCTTCCTCAGCTCTTTTTCCAATGCCCACTTTATCATTTATTGCACAGTGTCACTTTGGAACAGCTTTACCTTTTTCCAGACTCCAATATCTGATGGCACTCATTGTAAGTAGGGATGAGCCGAACGCCCCCTGGTTCAGTTTTCAGCAGAACATGCGAACAGGTAAAAAACTGTGCGAACACAGTTAAAGTCTATGGGACACGAACATGAAAAATCGAAAGTGCTAATTTTAAAGGTTTATGTACAAGTTATTGCCATAAAAAGTGATTGGAGACCTGGGACCTGCTCTAGGGGACATGTATCAATGTACATTTTTTTTTAAAAGAAGGCAGTTTTTTCAGGTGCAGTGTTTTTAATAATGCTTAAAGTGAAACAATAAAAATGAATTATTCCTTTAAATGTTGTACCTGGGGGGTGTCCTTAGTTTGCCTGTAAATTAGCAAATTTTTCCCATGTTTAGAACAATATCACAGCAAAATTACATTTCTAAAGGAAAAATTTTAATTTAAAACTACTCATCTGTAATGTATTCTGAAATCATTGAAAAAAACGGCATGCCCCCCCCCCCCCCCCAGTCCATTACCAGGCCCTTTGGGTCTGGTATGGATATTAAGGGGAACCCCACACCCAAATTTAAAAAATAAATGGCGTAGGGGTCCCCCAGGGCCCCATATACTCTGAACAGCAGTATATATACTATACGGCCTGCCCTATATACTCTGCAGAAAATAGGGCCTTAGGTGTTGGTGGTACAAGAACACAGTAAGCCCTCACAGTTACTCTTGGTTGGCGCAGGAACGGGCCCTGCTGTGAAATACTATATATCAAAAATTGTAATTACATGTCCCCTGTTAAACAGGGGCAGAAAAATTGGGCTTTTGGTGGGGGTGGAAGTGGTGGCGGTGGTGCCAAAACACTGTAACCCCTCACAGATACTCATGTTGGGGCAGGAACAGGCCCTGCGTTGAAATATTATATCAAAAATTGTAATTACATGCTCCTGTTAAACAGGGGCAGAAAAATAGGGGCTTGTGTGGTGGTGGTGGTGTCACAACACTATAACCCCTCACAGATACTCTTGTTGGGCACAGATACGGGACCTGATGTGAAATATTAAATAAAAAATTGTAATTACATGCCCCTGTTAAACGGGGGCAAAAATTGGGTGGTGGTGGTGTCATGATACTGTGGCCCCTCACAGATACTCTTGTTGGGCGCAGGAATGGGCCCTGCTGTGAAATATTAGATCGAAAATTGTAATTGCATGCCCTTGTTAAACAGGGGCAGAAAAATTGGGCCTTGGGTGGTAGAGGTGCCACAACACTGTAACCCCTCACAGATACTCTTGTTGGGCACAGGAACGGACCCCGCTGTGAAATATTAGACCAAAAATTGTAATATCATGCCCCTGATATTCCTGAACCATGTAATGCAGATGCTGGCGATGGTTGCTTGAACTGATCAGACCTTGGCGGTGAGGACTGAAAAATTGCTTAAAGGCATCAGTCAGCCAGTCACCTTCTCCACCGCTTTTCCACTGACTGAACGAAGCCTCAGCAACACATTGTCCAGCACCAGGAAATTGTAACCTCCCGGGGTCTGGAAATGCATTGCACAAACCTTTCTTCAAGGCCTCCGGAAGGTGTTTCATCCTCTGCTCCCTCTGCAAAGGCAGGATGAGTTCTGCAACCTTACCCTTGTAGTATGGATCAAGAAGGGTTGTTAGCCAGTAATGATCCCTCTCCTTGATACCACGAATCCTATAGTCCTTTTGCAGGCTTTACAGAAATAGAGAGGCCATGCAACATAAGTTTGCAAAGGTATTCGATTCTGAGTCCTCTGGATCACTAAGGATCACATGATCTGTAACTACCTCCTCCCAGCCACGTACAACTCCTTGGGTTTCTGGGGACAAGATCCCATCGCACCCTTCTGAGACAGAGGTGTTTAGCCTCAGACAAGAATGTGAGATTCTTATGGTCAGTAAGAATGAGAACCAGCACAATGGTACCTTTGAGATGTCTCCATTCTTTATGGGCTAAAATGATCGCCAACAGCTCTCTGTCACCAATCTCCTAATTGCACTGCGCAGGTGATAATTTCTTGGAAAAGTAGCCACAAGCCATAGTGCTCTCTGAGGTAGGACGTTGAGACAGAAGGGTGCTAACTCCAATCTCAGAAACATCAAACTCAAGGATAAGTGGTAACGTAGGATCAGGATTTGCCAACACAGGAGCAGAAACAAAGGCAGCCTTGAGATTCTCAAAGGACTTAATGAACTCCAGAGACCAACTCTGTGGGTTACTATTCTTTCTGGTCATATCAGTCAGGGTCTTGACCAGAGATGAATTTGTCAAAGACATCGCTAAAATCGCGGTACTCCTCTGGAAGGGAGGAGAGTGAAGAGGTGCACAGGACCTTGGCTACCTTCTGGAAGCATGTCTTACTGCACTGTGGTGACCAGGAGAGAACCTCAGCACGGAGCCAATCAAAAGTGGGGTTGTACGTCTATAACCAAGGATAACTAATAAACAGCAGAAACTTAGGTGAAGAAATAACTTGGAATTGGATTACCTCAGGGTGAAGAGCCCCTATGGCCATGGACAACGGAACAGTCTCATGAGTCACATGGGTAGGCTGTAGAGTTCTCCCATCAAGAGCCTCAATGACAAGTGGAGTGTCACGCAGCTGCAGTGGAATCGAGTGCTTTGATACAAAGGCAGCATCAATGAACAGGCCTGAGTCAATTAGAGCCTGTATCTCGACGGACTACTCAGCCCAAGAAAGCGTAACCGAAACAAGGGGCTTATCCTTCTGGATAACAGGGGACGAAACAATGCCACGTAAGTTCTGTCCATGACAGGACCTCAAGGTTCGGGCGTTCCTTGGATGGGTAGGACAAGACTTCAAAAAGTGACCTGCCTGGGTCACTTCCTCCTCCTAAGGGTCCTCTCATCTGCAGAGAGACACGTGAAGCCCAAGTACATGGGTTCATATTCACAGACCGACTCAGTACCAGGAGGCATGGGAGGTGAGGGAGGCAAGAGTGGGACTGCAAAGCTCTGAGACAAATGTAAAGGAGGCTTCCGCAAGTGCTTGTTAAAAGGGAGTCTTTCTCTGAGTCTGGAGTCAATGAGGATGGCAAACTTGATCAACTTATCCAGCTCAGTGTGTATATCTCGGGCTACTATCTCATCCTTAATGGTATCTGAGAGACCATGAGAAAAAGCAGCCACGAGGGTTTCATTGTTCCAAGCAACCTCTGCTGCCAGAGTATGAGATTCAATGTCGTAATCACCAACAGTTCTTGTACTCTGTTTGATGGATATAAGGCATTTGGCTGCAAAAGTGGAGCATGCGGGAACATCAAATACCCTTTTAAAAGAAGCCACAAACTCAGGGTAATGCAAGACAACAGGTTTTTGTGTCTTCCATAGAGGATTTGCCCAGGCCAAGGCTCTCTCAGAAAGCAAATATATCACAAAACCTACTTTGCTTCTGTCCATGGGAAACACTTGGGGCAGCATCTCAAAGTATATCTCAACCTGGTTGAGAAACCCTCTGCATTGGACTGGATCGCTCCCAAATAGCTGGGGAAGCAGAGCAGAACCAGACATACCTCTAATGCCGTGTACGACAGCAAAGATCAGACGGAATAAATCCGTCTGACAATTCGACCGTGTGTGGGCTTCATCGGACCTTTGCTGTTGAAAAATCAGACTGATTTTAGATTTAGAACATGTTTCAAATCTTTCAGATAGACTCAAGTCCGGTCGAAAAATCCGTTCGCCTGTATGCTAGTCCTACGGACAAAAACCAACGCTAGGGCAGCTATTGGCTACTGGCTATTAACTTCCTTATTCTAGTCCGGTTGTATGTCATCAGGGTCGAATCCGTCGGACTTTGATGTGATTGTGTGCAGACAAGTCCATGTTGGCAAAACTCAGTTGGAACTCCAATGAAAAGTCCTTCGGAGTTCAGTCTGATGAAAAGTCCGGCCATGTGTACTAGAGGTCGACCAATATATCGTCCGATATTTCACGTTTTTTAATTAATTGGCATCGGCCGATTAAAAAGGCAGATTATATCTTCAGCGCGACTTGCAAAAGACTTCTGTAATAGAAGTCAATGCAAGTTGCCTGAACTTAATCTGTGGAGTGACTTTGTCTCCTCTCTGGGCAATCTGCCAAGAAAAGATCAAAGAGATACAATGTTTCTTCTTCTTCAATGGACTGAACTCTCTGTGTAGAGTTCTTAGTTTAACCATTTAAAGACTAAATCTTTTCTGACACTTATTGCTTACAAGTAAAAATCCTATATTTTCTGCTAGAAAAATTATATATTTTTTTTAGCAGAGACCCTAGGGAATAAAATAGCAGTTTTTGCAATATTTTATGTCACATGGAGTTTGTGCAGCGGTCTTTCAAACGCAATTTTTTTTGGAAAAAACAGTAAAGTTAGCCCATTTTTTTTCTTCCAAAAGTTTTGAGTACCTGTTTTTGTGTATTTAATATTTAATATATAGGTTTTTTTAATCTAAATTATACATACAAGTGAACTGATTGGAGGTTTGTTTTGTTTAATGTTTAAATGTAAGAAATTTTCTGTATCACTTATTACTGAAGGCTGCTTTCACACTGAAGCGGACAGGCATTGACGGTAAAACGCTGCTAGTTTTAGTGGCACTATTCGGCTGCTAGCGGGGCACTTATAAGCTAGTGGCTGAGGAAGGGGTTAAATGCGCCATGAAGTGCCACTGCCAAATCGCATTGCAGGCGCTTCAGGAGTGGTGCCCATTCATTTCAATGAGCAGGAGTGTTGGAGGAGCGGTATACACCGCTCCAAAGATGCTGCTTGCAGGACTTTTTTTAACGTCCTGCCAGCGCATCTCCTCATTGTGAAAGCATTTGGCCTTTCATACAGACTGCAGGAAAGCTGTTTTGCAGGCACTTTACAGGCACTATATTTAGCCTAAAAGCGCCTGAAAAATGCCCCAGTGTGAAAGTTGTCTAACTGTTAGATTTTATGAGATGAAGGGAAAAAAAAAAGGAAAAAAAAAATCGGACTAACATATCGGCCCAAAAAAATCGGCATCATATATCGGCCATCTGCCACCGCGATTTCTAAATATCGGCATCAGCCAGAGAAAAACCCATATCAGTCGACCTCTAATGTGTACACAGCATTATAGAGGTAATACTCGAGGCGGGTGCCTGCACAGAGACTGGAGCAGCAGCAGGGATGGCCTGCAACACAGGTTGTACCAGAGCAGCCACAGTGGGAGATTCCAGGGCCGTGTGACTCAGGAGCATTTGTAACGCCATGGCAAACTGATCCATGCAGTGATCCTGATCATCCAATCTGGAAAAAATATTACCAACAAGTGGATTGACTGCATCTGCAGAATTGATGGCCTTCGCCGACTGTCAGGAACCATGACTCAGACTGAGACAGGAGTACAGTTAAATCACACTTGTTTAATAATAATGATAAACAAAGGTAAACATAGTCAAAACATAGCCATAGTTCAGGAACTAGAACAGATAGTCAAACAAGCCAAAATTTCAGGGAGCCAGAGAAAAGCGTAGTAGAACAGCAAGCAGGATCTGGAGCCAGAAGGAATGTCAGCCAAGAAATTCTTTAACAGGAACACAGGAGAGCATCTCTAGAGATGTGACCAAGGCGAAGCCAGAGATCATCGGACTGGATGGCTTAAGTAGGCAGGACTGGCGAGCTGGATATTATCAACATGTGAGTCACTGTGGATAGATAGGAGCTGGCAATTAGCCGACAGCTGAGCGGCAAGCTTTGAGAAGGAAGGACTGAGCCAAGCCCTGACAGCCCATCAATGCAGCCTCATATGTGCCTATCAATGCAGCATGACCAGTGCCCATTAATGCAGCCTCACCTGTGCCCATCTATGCAGCCTCACCTGCGCCCATCAGTGCAGCGTGACCAGTACCCACCAAAGCAGCATCACCTGTGCACATCATTTCAACATGACCTGTGCCCATCAATGCAGTGTGACCAGTGCCACCAATGCACCCTCCCCTGTGCCCATCATTGCAGCATGACCTGTGACCATCATTGCAATGTGACCAGTGCCCACCAATGCAGCCTTGCCTGTGCCCATCATTGCAGCGTGACCTGTGCCTATCATTACAGCCTTGCCTGTGTCCATCATTGCAGCGTGACCAGTGGCCACCAATGAAGCCTCACCTGTGTCCAACATTGCAGCGTGACCAGTGCCCACCAATGAAGCCTCACTTGTGCCCATCATTGCAGAGTGATCTGTGCCCATCATTGCAGCGTGACCTCTGCCCATCATTGCAGCGTGACCTCTGCCCATCATTGCAGCATGACCATTGCCCACCAATGCAGCCTCACCTGTGCCCATCATTGCAGTGTTACCTGTGCCCACCAATGCAGCCTCACCTATGCCCACCAATGCAGCCTCACCTGTGCCCATCATTGCAGCGTCATCTGTGCCCATCATTGCAGCGTGATCTGTGCCCATCATTGCAGTGTGACCTATGCCCATCATTGCAGCGTGATCAGTGCCCACCCATGCAACCTGTCCCTAACCTGTGCCCATAATTGCAGCCAAGCCTGTGCCCATCATTGCAGCATGACCTGTGCAGAGGAAGAGCGAGGGCGGCTGGATCATCACCGAGCAGGGATTTCCTGCTGTGACAGCTTATATTTGAATTGCCGTCCACACACAGCCCCGCCTCCTGACCCAAAGCTTGTGACAGACAGAACACCTGTCCAATGCTGTAATGTGTTCTTTCTTTCACAGGTGCTGAGTCAGGAGGTAGGATTATGTGTGACCGCAAATGTAAGTAGGCAAGTGGAAAATTTGTGGGCTGATCTAGGATAGCTTCTAACTTATTGCTTGCTACAATGATGTGATGGCCCTTTGCTATGTTATGCTGGCTCTCCTAATTCTGGCGAATGTATAACTTTTTATATTTTTCTATCTTTTTATAAAAGTTTACCATTTTTGGCAGCATCAAAAAGAAGGCTGTAAACAGTTTCATTTGTCTAGTACACAGGTCATAAAACCTTTATACAGCTGTGATGTATATACAGCAGGAAAGGGCTATAACGGATGAACTCAAAAGAAAGGTTGAGATTTTTATCTGATTCATCATTGTTCTCTATTGTTGGTGATGATATATGACATGGAAAACATAGCTTAGCATCTAAAGCATTCAACACTGCTGCCTTCCAGTTAATAGAGCCTTTAGATTAGAATTTTAAATCTAGAAAACACATAAGTGTCATTTATTGGTCTACCCTAATAATTAATCTTTTGTTATATGTGCCGCCATCTCCTGAAAGAGGATAAGGATAATGTTGAAACAAGTACCTAAAGCAAAACTAAGCTATATCTGAGCATCAAAAACGTTATTTAATTTATTTGTAATAGACATTAGTCACAACAAACTCAACTCTCCCATCTATCCATGCTTTATTTTGTTGAGAAACTTTTCTGAACCCCCCCCCCAGCATATATATATATATATATATATATATATATATATATATATATATATATATATATATATATATATGAGAGAGAGAGAGAGAGATAGATAGATAGATACAGTGCCTTGCAAGAGTATTCACCTCATTTGGCTTTTTACCTATTTTGTTAAATTACAGCCTTTAGTTCAATGTTTTTTTAATCTGAATTATGTCATGGATCAAAATTAGAAAAATATATACATAAAGCTGTTTCAGAAATAAAAAACTGATAATGGCACGTGTGTATATATTCCCCCCATTTGTTATTAAGCCCATAAAAAGCTCTGGTGCAACCAATTAGAAGTCATATAATTAGTGAAATGATGTCCACCTGTGTGCAATCTGAGTGTCACATGACCTGCCATTACATATACGCACCATTTTGAAAGGCCCCAGAGGCTGCAACACCTAAGCAAGAGGCACCACTAACCAAACACTGCCATGAAAACCAAGGAACTCTCCAAACAAGTAAGGGACAATGTTGTTGAAATGTACAAGTCAGGGTTAGGTTATAAAAAAATATCCAAATCTTTGATGATCCCTAGGAGCCCCATCAAATATATCATAATAAAATGGAAAGAACATGGCACAACAGCAAAAATGCCAAGAGACAGCTACACGCCAAAACTCAAGGACCGGGCAAGGAGGGCAGCACAGAGAACTAAGGTAACCCTGGAGGAGCTGCAGAGTTCTACAGCAGACTGGAGTATCTGTACATAGGACGACAATAAGCCGTACGCTCCATAGAGTTGGGCTTTATGGCAGAGTGGCCAGAAGAAAGCCATTACTTTCAGCAAAAAACAAAATGCCACATTTTGAGTTTGTAAAAAGGCATGTGGGAGACTTCCAAAATGTATGGATAAAGGTGCACTGGTCTGATGAGCCTAAAATTGAACTTTTTAGCCATCAAAGAAAACGCTATCTCTGATGCAAACCCAACACATAATATCACTGAAAGAACACCATCCCCACAGTGAAACATGGTGGTGGCAACATCATGCTGTTGGGATGTTTTTCAGCAGTCGGGACTGGAAAACTGGTCAGAGTTGAGGGAAAAATGGATGGTGCTAAATGCAGGGATATAATTGAGAAAAACCTTTATGTGCGTTTTGAGGCTAGGATGGAGGTTCACCTTCCAGCAGGACAATGACCCCAAACACACTGCTAAAGCAACACTTGAGTAGTTTAAGGGGGAAACATGTAAATGTGTTGGTATGGCCTAGTCAAAGCCCAGACCTCAATCCAATAGAAAATCTGTGGCCAGACTTAAAGATTGCTGTTCACAAGCGCAAACCATCCAACTTGAGGGAGCTGGAGCAGTTTTGCAAGGTGTAATGGGCAAAAATCCTAGTGGTAAGATGTGATAAGCTCATAGAGACTTATTCAAAGCTGTGATAGGCACAAAAGGTGTCTCTACAAAGTATTGACTTTAGGGGGGTGAATAGTTATACACGTTTACTTTTTCTGTTATTTTGTCCTATTTGTTGTTTACAAAAAAAAATCTTCAAAGTTGTGGGTCTGTTCTGTAAATTAAATTATGCATAACCTGAAACAATCCATACTAATTCTAGGTTATGAAGCAACAAAACATGAAAAATGCCAAGAGGGGTGAATACTTTCGCAAGGCACTGTACAGGGGTCAAGTCCTGGGGAAAAAAGTGTGGGAACTCCCACCCAAGTGTAACCAAAAATGCAGCGCCAGAAAAACATATAAATGTGAAGTGACAAATTTAAGTGACTCGTTAGCCCAATAAGGTTAGTAGTGGAAAGAACTACTCGATGACAGCATGCACAATGTATGTCATACTGCCAAATAACAAAAATAAGTGAAAAGAGAAATTTTTTTTATATATAAAAATGGCAAAATAATAGCAGTCAGTCTTTGAACCAATGATTCTAGAATGTCCAACAGTGAAAGTAGTAGACAAAATAGATTCAGATGTTCCGTTGACCCGAACCGTAGAAAGCCTTCAACCATCAACCAGGATTTTTCACAGAAAAAGGTAGGTACTCTTACCAGAAATGGTGGACACAAAATGCCATACAGCAAATGTGTCATACAAGCTTATAAAGGCTCCACATGTCTCAAGGGAC
Organism: Lithobates pipiens; assembly: GCF_037356315.1. Lineage (NCBI taxonomy): Eukaryota > Metazoa > Chordata > Amphibia > Anura > Ranidae > Lithobates > Lithobates pipiens. Next base: position 194,109,194 of record NW_027507748.1, on the reverse strand, counting down.
TCGTACACGCTGAATCGTGGATCACCCCCGGAGCAGCCGATATCTTCTCTGTTGTCCAACTTCTAGGTCAGTTCACCACGATATAAAACTCCACAAGCTTCAACGAACCTCCAACTGTCTCCTAATAGTTTTAATCCAAAATGGCTCCAGAGGGACTCACCATGTAAAGGAAAGCATGAACACAGTGCCTGTCAGCTGACACTTGACTTCTAGAAAATTCTACAGTTGGTCAGGTGATCCAACACACCTGTGTATCCGAGGCTTTCCAATGATCGGTTCTGGTCACCTCTATGGTTGTGGCAAAATTAAGCCAAAAACTACCATAGGGAAATAAAGATCCACCCCCCACCAAAAAATAAATAAAAATGATACGCTCATATGCATATATATTTCACAGAAAATACAGTGACTGCAAATGCAACATTCTACAGGAGATGACCAGACTGTGATTGCGACTACAGGAGATGACCAGACTGCGAATGCGACTACAGGAGATGACCAGACTGCAAATGCAACATACTACAGGAGATGACCAGACTGCGAATGCGACATACTACAGGAGATGACCAGACTGTGAATGCATCTACAGGAGATGACCAGACTGTGAATGCGACTACAGGAGATGACCAGACTGCAAATGCAACATACTACAGGAGATGACCAGACTGCAAATGCGACATACTACAGGAGATGACCAGACTGTGAATGCGACATACTACAGGAGATGACCAGACTGCGAATGCGACATAGTACAGGAGATGACCAGACTGCGAATGCGACATACTAAAGTAAATGACCAGACTGCAAATACAACATACTACAGAAGATGACCAAGTAGCCAGTTTTAAAATTTAAACCTGTCCTCAGCCCCTTTATAGCACCCTTCTTCACATTCATGTCCTCACCCCCTTTGTAGAACCCCCCTTCACTTTCCTGCCCTGCCTCCCTTTTATATCACCCCTCCTTATTCCTTTCAGTTTATGATACTTTCCCCCTCTGTCATTCATAACAGTGTTCTCTTCCCTGTCTTACCTTACACAGGACACAGTAGATGACATCAGAGGCACAGAGCTGACATCGGAAGTGCAGCAAAGGGATAGATAGAAGACGGGACCTGTGCTAGAGCCTCAGGTGGCTCTAGTCCTGCAAAGGGAACGGCGTTCCTGCTGTGAAAAAGTGCAGGGACGCTGTTCCCACGCGTTCCCGCAGGACTCGAGCCCTGGCACTGTATATATACACACACACTGACACACAAAGTTCCTGCTAAATCTAAAAGATAAAACTGTAGTGTGAGTAATAAAAAAAGCTCTGTGTGTGAATGAGGTCTTGGGGCTCATTCACATTGGTGCTGTGGCATGTACAGTGTGAATCAATTTTTTTTATGGGTTTGGAGCTGTATGTACACAGCCACAGGTCCTAATATGCCTCACCCACATCCGCCCACCTGTCGAATTAGGACCTGTGGCTGTGTTCATACAGCTGCTGCATCCTCACTCAGTGGCAGATGGCTACAGCTGCATAAACAGCCCATTCACACTGTATGGGCCAGAAAACTTGTGTGAATGAGCCCTTCATGTTTTTTTTTTTTTTTTTAATTTACGTAGCACCCTGTGCTTTAGGCAGGGAGCTCCATACAAATTTACTTGCCAGGAGTAGTTATACTGGTTGATTGATAGAGATCTATTGATTTGTCCCTAATTTGGCCTTGTTGCACTTTTCTCTTCTACCACTAGGTGGCTGGGTACTTGATGGTACTAGATATGAGAAGGGCAACCCAAGGTTAGGTTATGGGTATGTGGGGTATTTCAGCCAATGGCCAGGGGTTTTCTTGAATAGCTTGACCTGCTGGGAGAACCTATATATTCGGGTGGAGTCAGGTGATCTATGTTCTGTGTCACCTGGACGGCTGTCTGGGTGGACATGTGTTGTATTGCCTGGGCTGCTAGGCCATAGATTGGGCATATCCCGGGCACATCTTGCTGCTAAGCTGTCTGGAGGCCTATCCAGAAACAAGAGAGCAGTGAAGGGTTGGGATTGCGGTTTACAGTCCAACCGATCGGCACGCTTCTGTCGACCGGAGAACCTGTCGTGTTCAGAGGTAGAGGGGAAACTGTTGCCAGTATGGGACTGTCCGCCATCCCAGACTGGAGCAACATTCTTCCCAGATGGGGATGGTGAAGAATTGGGAAACTTCAGTGGGAATCAAGCCAGGGACCAAGCCAGTGCAGGTGATGCTTGCAGAGCAGCTTTGTGTGTGACGATAGGGACAGTGTGGGCCAGCATGGGTCAAGCTTGAGAGGTATCTAGAGTGCCAAGCTAGGGAGGGACCCAGCAGAGGGGGGGGGGGGGACGCTCGAGGAAGATACCACCTTGAAGATTTGAGGAGCTCAAGGGATTCAGTGGCAGTGAATCAGAGGGTCGTTAAAGACTGTTGCCATGGGAGACAGAATTCCTGGACTTGCAGATGTGGCTTCTTGCTGGAGGCCCTGTATGGATGTACTCCTATTGAAGTCTTGGAGTCTGCTAATTGAGGTGGTATCTATCTAAGTCTATCTAAGGGTGTCCTGGTCCTAACCTTCTTTCCCCCCAAAATGACAAAAAGGACTGTTAAGGGAAATAAAACCTCTTTTACATCCAAGAAGTGTCTGGCGCCCAAATGACTTTTACCATCTTTGCACCCAATATGCCTTACAACCTACTACTTATCGAAGGATGTCAGCTATCCCTGGCCCTAGAGGTTCTCATCAGACCAAAGGAGGCCTGAGACCTTGCTACATTTGGTGCATGTGGCTACAGGGAGTTGTTCTGTACACAGAATGTGTACTGACCACTCCCCAGAAACATAATTTCCTGCTTGTGTGATTGGCTCAACGATTTTCCCAGAAGTCTGCTTAACCACTTCAGCCCTGGAGGATTTGGCAGCTCAATGACCGGAGGACTTTTTACAATTTGGCACTGCGCTGCTTTAACTGGTATTTGCATGGTCATGCAATGTTGTACCCAAACAAACTACTTGAGTAGTAGTGAGAAATTAACATCCTGCACTCACGCCTTAGATCAGCCCCAATTCATGCAACTCCACACTTCAGATCAGCCCCAATTCATGCACCTTCTGTCAGAAACCATGAATCAGACCGAGACAGAAGTACAATTAAATCACACTTGTTTATTAAATAAAAATAAAAAGGTAAATAGAAAAAGCATAGTCAAAGCATAGCCAGAGTCCAGTAACAGGATCGAGTAGTAAGCCAAGTCAGAGTTCAATAACCAGATCGGGTAATCAGCCAGGCCAGAAGTCAGGGATCCAAGTAGAGCAACAGCAAGCAGGATAAGGAGTCAGAAGGGATGTCAGCAAGCCAGTCTTTAAACAGAACTGCAGGAGATGGTTTCTTGTGATGTGACCAAGGCGAAGGCAGAGGTGAAGTGAGCTGGACAGCTTTAAGTAGGCAGGTCAGACGAGTATGATCAGGAACAGCTGGTAACTGTGGAGAGAGATGAGAGCTGGCAATTAGCCAACAGCTGATCAGCCAGCCCAGAGAAGGAAGGGCTAAGCCAGCCCTGATACCTTCACACCTCAGATCACTGTCCTCCCTGCTCATCTGCCCCACCACTGTAACCCCCTGCTCATCTGCCCCACCACTGTAACCCTCTGTACATCTGCCCCACCTCAGTACCCCCTGCTCATCTGCCTCACCACTGTAACCCCCTGCTCTTCTATCCCAGCACTGTAACCCCCTGCTCATCTGCCCCATCACTGTACCACCCTGCTCTTCTGTCCCACCACTGTACCTCACTGCACATTTGCCCCACCACTGTACCCCCATGCTCTTCTGTCTCAACAGTAATTCCACAAGCTGTCACCTGATTGTGGTTTTCTCAATCACAGTGAAATCCCTTCTTTCTGAGATTGGTAGTAGTGAGTCATACTCCTCCCAGATGGTGGACGGGGCTAGCAGGACTGTGATTGGATTTAGCAGTGGCCAAATACAGTCCTCCGCCTCCTGGAAAGAGGGGCCACCCACCCAGCAGAATGGCACCCAATCTCTTCCCCATCACAAAAGCTGATGATCGCAGCTACAGCAAAGTTAGAGAACCAAACAATGTTTCCCATCTATTACAATGTGTGAGGGCACAGTGCTTCCCACTCAATGCAGGAATATTGTGGAGAACTCTGAAATTAGAATGCATTAGTGCCTCACTGACACTTCCCTGCACTGCTCTGCTGATGGGGAGGGAGTCGAGTGCCGGCAAAAGAGGCTTTGAGTGCCTATTGTGGCACTAGTTCTGGGGTTTGCCTACCCCTGGGGTACAGTGTTGCATGACTGAGCAAATATCATTCAAATGTGCGACAACACTGAAAGGTGAAAATAGGCCTGAGCAGGAAGGGGGTGAAAGTGCTCGGTATTGAGGTTGTTAATGAAGTTTGTCAGAGTATCTCAACCAGGTCCTGATAAACTGGCTAAAATTTGCTTTGTGTATGGCCCTGTTGACTCTTTTTCTGCATTAAAAAAATTGAAGGAGCCAGGCAGAAAATTGTCAGCAAAATAGAGGATGCATCCAATCAGATGCTGTTTCGGTTTTCTGATAGCTGCTGGCTCTGAGATTCATCCATCCATGCAGTATAGCTTGTATTGAAGAAACCTCTTAGATTTGCTATATAGCTATATAGCACCAACACCTCCCCCCCCCCCCCCCTCCACCCCCCCCCCCCCGGTCAGTCACTCAGATGGATCACTCATCCCCTCCACCCTCCATCGGTCAGTCTGTCACCAGCACTGCACTTACCCCATCTAGGTCGCTGGCAGCGCTTACTCCGGGCACCAGCTGGGGGCTTCACCTGGCGTCTCCTCCTTGGCTTCACGGCAGCTTCCCCTGCATCTCTTTCTCCTCTACCTCTTCTCCTCCAATACAAGCGCTTCTACTCCAATAGGGTCTCAGGACCGGCTTCCTGATTGGGAGGAATATCAGGAAGACAATAGCGAATATTAATTCGCTATTGTCACACAACTGGTTGGGCTCAGGGAGCAGTGCTTTGCCCCCCCAGCCCACCCTTTTTTTAAAATAAAAAAAACAATTGGAATCCATGCATCCGGCGCCCTGCATGTAGATTAGGAGCCGGGCACCTGGATTAGGGGAGTTGCACCTCTGCGCCCCAAATGCACTGATCATGTCACTCTCCTAACTATATTGTATAGGGGAGGGAGTTTGAGTTGGAAAATTGGCTGAACTAAACGGGAAATCTTTTGGAAGTAAACATCTTGTTTGATTGGACTTCTTCTGAACTACAAGGGATAAAGTGTGCACCAAAAACTCCCAACAATTCCTCTCCAGACCATCATATTCAATATCTAGATAATGACATATTTATAATTAATAGAAAGAAATTGAGGTATTTTACTGAGATGGAATGCATCTAGAGTCACAGCCTCAGTTCATTTTCAGGTCTGCATTACTGGGCAGCAGGATAAGCTATATCTGTAGTAATACAGTAGTGCTACACAAGCAAGCAGCCGAGTAGGAGGATTTACAAATAATGTCTGGTTGCAATAGATGGCCCATCAGCTGTTATGATAGATAGCGGAGTAAGACTGATGGCAAAACAAAACAACATTTTGAATCCCAAAGAAAAATAAAAACACCTTATCAGCAATGCCACTTTTCACCACATTCTGCCATTTATCAATTTGGTCGCTATGTTACCATTTTGGGATTCATCATACATACTGTATATAAAAAAATGCAGTGCTAGGGACCTACCCTTATAAAAATGGTAATATTTGTTTATTAATGTTATTAAGGTAATATATCCAAGTCACTGGAGCAGAAAAATAGAAAGTAAGAAAACAGATTTTTCTGAATAAAAATTTTACCCAAATTTTACTCAATTTGGAAGAAAAAAAAGCTTAGGTTGCTTGTGTCAAACGGTGTACCATTTTAATATCAAATAGATACCCACGCTATATAGGAAGGAAAGTAGAATTGGATTTTCAGTGTATCTCCAAGATTAATCTCCAACACATGTATAATACATAAAAAATTATGCAAAAATGATAAAACCATCATGTATTGTCTATATACATTAAAAACAGTATATGTCACTAAAACATATAGGGGTGGATTTACTAAAACTGGAGGTGCAAAATCTACTGCAGCTATGCATGGTAGCCAATCCACTTCTAACTTCAGCGTGTTTAATTAAGCTTTTACAAAATTCCCTGCAAGCTAAATGGTTTCTATGCGGAACTGTATCGGATTTTGCCCTCTCCAGTTTTAGTAAATCAACCCCATAGACAACCAGGCTTCAGCGCTGAAAATCTTTGCGTTTCTGCCCTTTTCCTCAGGATAAGCATGGAAATAAGGGTTTATTGACATAATCCAGTCTGAAGCTGAAATTATTTATCTGAAAATAATTCTTTTAAAGAGCTTTATGCATAATCAAAATGCAAAAAATAAACAAAAATCACAGAACAACCTCAAAAATAATAATCATTGTATCAAAAAAGTTGTCCCCATAAACCTTATATGTAAAAAAATAAAAATAAAAAAAAAAACAATTAAAAAAGAAAAAGGTAAAGGAAAGGGAGGGAATAGAGAAGAAGAATTAAAGGGAGTAAAAGGAGGGGTGAAAGAGGGGAGGGGAGTGAGCAAAACAATCAGAGGTGTGACTAGAACCTTCAGGGCCCTGGTGCAAGAAACCATGAAGGGCCTCCCTGACCCCTACTTGAGGCCCTTCTCTCTGACCTCAGGACCCTTTCCTCTAGACCCAGATGCAGAATGCCAGGGCCTGGTCACAAGAGCACCTTTTGTGACCCTGGTAGTTCCGCAAATGGTGTCAGTAGTGTTTATTTTTGTTATTTTATTATTTTTTACCATTTTATTCAGGGTTGTTACTAATTAAAATTTTCGCGTTTGATTAATCGTTTTTTTTTAATCAACTTATTTCGATTAATTATAACTCACATACAGATCCAACTACTTTTAGCTGATTTAGCACCATTGTTATGGTGAAGCCGTACATAGCGGGGCATGGCTAGGACATCATACGTCATAAACTCAGCCTCACCGTGCCCATAATTGCAGCCTTACCGTGCCCATAATTGCAGCCGCACCGTACCCATAATTGCAGCCTTACCATGCCCATAATCTCAGACTTACCGTGCCCATAATCGCAGCCTCGCCGTTCCCATAATGCAGTCTCACCATGCCCATAATCGCAGCCTCACCGTGCCCATATTATAAATTCTGAGGCAAACCGCGCTACTTATTCACAGGTAGAGGAGAAAATGGGTGGAATACATTTTTTTTACGGATAGAAAATGTCCTTACGGTAAGGACTAGACAGGTTGCAGCCCCCCACCAAATAAAACCCCCAAACAGGGTTTTCACAATATTATAACCTAAAAACCGGGGTATCTGGCGCTACCTATGATTAAGTAAAAATTAGATAAAGTATAGAGTAGAGATACAAAGTGAGTATTTTTATAGTCAGAATAGTAAAAATACCAGCAATCTCATAAAATAAGCTCTATATCTCAAAGGCCTATATCAGATATCCTATTCCCACACTAATGGGAATATTAGCCTCTATCAGGGACAAGGTTCAATAATCCCAAAGACTGCTGGGCGCCAGGAGCTCTATGTGATTTAACCAATGTGAACCCCTATGCGACTTTAACAATAAAATCACATAGATAATCTTGGGTGTGGCCTGGTCCGGAAATAATACGCACTTGTATCAGAAGGACCTAGACCTCAGCTTCCAAAAGGTGCTTATGTGCAAGAATATATAGAAATATGTGATATGGTGCTCACATGCAACTTATGCCAGAAATCGCATAGATGTTGGTGCATGTGAACTCATCCAGCAACATCTCACCCTCACGTATAAGCAAATCTTATCCTTGGATATAGGCACACGCACTTTGTATGTTTGATTTAATCTGTTACACATTTGCACTTTAGGAGTAGATTTGCTTATACGTGAGGGTGAGATGTTGCTGGATGAGTTCACATGCACCAACATCTATGCGATTTCTGGCATAAGTTGCATGTGAGCACCATATCACATATTTCTATATATTCTTGCACATAAGCACCTTTTGGAAGCTGAGGTCTAGGTCCTTCTGATACAAGTGCGTATTATTTTCGGACCAGGCCACACCCAAGATTATCTATGTGATTTTATTGTTAAAGTCGCATAGGGGTTCACATTGGTTAAATCACATAGAGCTCCTGGCGCCCAGCAGTCTTTGGGATTATTGAACCTTGTCCCTGATAGAGGCTAATATTCCCATTAGTGTGGGAATAGGATATCTGATATAGGCCTTTGAGATATAGAGCTTATTTTATGAGATTGCTGGTATTTTTAGGGACTATAAAAATACTCACTTTGTATCACCGTTCCCATAATCGCAGGCTCACCATGCCCATAATGCTGTCTCACTGTGCCCATAATCGCAGCCTCGCCACGCCTTTAATCTCAGCCTCACTGTGCCCATAATGCTGTCTCACCCTGCCCATAATGCTGTCTCACTGTGCCTATTATCGCAGCCTCGCCATGCCTATAATGGCAGCCTCACCGTGCCCATAATGCAGTTTCACCATGCCCATAATGCAGTCTCACCGTGCCCATAGTTGCAGCCTCACTGTAGTCAGTGCCTGTGCCTGGATTACACAGTCTGCGGGCATCTCCCGCTGTGTGTCTCCAAGCTGAGTGTGAAAACTTTGGCCACGCTGTGAGAAAAGTCCCACCCCCCCCTAGATTAGCTCGTGTGATAGACAGAACACTGCGTCTATCACACAAGCTGATCTAGGAGGAGGGCGGGACTTTTCTCATAGCGCGGCCAAAGTTTTCACACTCAGCTCGGAAACACACAGTGGGAGATGCCTGCAGACTGAGTATGACATATAGTGGAGGAGGAGGAGGGAGCGGAGCACAGCTTGGCCCAAAGTGGCACCAGGGCAGGCTGCCTACCGATCAAAATAATTTTGATTGATCAAAAAAATTTACGATTAATCGAGGAATTAATCGTTAATTTCCACAACCCTAATTTTATTTTATTTATTTATTTTTTATTATTTTCTACAATTGTTTATCAGCCCCATTGGGGAGCTTTGCTGAGATATTAGCAGTGTTAGCAGTGGGGGCTGGTGTTTTTTTGGGGGGGCAAGCAACCCCCTAGGCTGCCGGTGGAGTGAGTACCCTCCCGTTGCACTAGCACAGCCCCCCACCACCACCTGAGTGTGGTGGGCTCAGGGAAAGCTGCCCTGGTGTCCTCTCCTGGAGCAGCTTTTGCGGTGTCTCCTTTCTCCTCCTCCCAGCACTAGGCATGCAGTAGGATCGCCTGACATTTTGGCCAATTGGGAAACAGGTTTCATACCTGCTTCCCAATTGGCCGGGAGGAGGATCAGTGGTGCAACAGCGAATTTGCATTCGCTGTTGCAACACACCTGGGTGGGCTCCAGGCATAATGCTCTGCATCCCAAGTCCACCCTATTTTAAAGCCTATGGCTCTACTCAGGTTCTTTAAAACAAAAACCCTGGCTGCTCTAACTCATATGCCCAGTGACCAGAAAGGGGCCGGACACATGAATAGGGGGCGGTGGCTATGGATAGATTGATGCTATGCAGGGACAGGGGCAGCAGAAATAAGCTGGATAGGAAGGGCGAAATTTAGAGCAACAAAATATCCTCCATTTGCCTCCTGCAGCAGATTAATGCCCGAGGTGGGCATTCAGCAGCTGTAGGAGCAAAGTGGAGGGAACCAGTTCCTCTAAATGCTGCCCCCACTGCCCCTTCTATTCAAGTTTACAAGGGAGATGCATGGGCCCCCTGGAGAATGGGGCTGCAACCCCTGTACTTACCTCTCTGGAAAAAATAAAGGGGGGAGAGGGATGTAAAGGAAACAACGGAAAGCAATGAAGGTGTCCCAGATGAGCCAAAATGGGGCCACTCAGCCTCTGAGGGTCTTATAAGGAGAACACAACAAAACTCTTGAAACTAGTGATGAGAGACCTCTTATAAAAGGGCAGGTGGAAACTTATGTTTAATAATTCCCATTGCATCCAGGTGCAGGGTGTGGCAATGGGGACCACATGTGCCTCATCGTACGCCAACATGTACCTGGGGGTATGGAAATGTTGGTTGTTTGCATCAGAGGAGAGATCGTTATACACTCTCCCTTCTTTTACTCCCTTAAACCAAGGTTCACACTGATGCAGGTTAGAAATCATAAGAGTTCAGCTGAACTCGCCTCATTTTAAACTGGCAATGCAGACTTCGGGGGTGATTTAACAGATATCTGTCCGGGTCTATTCAAATTGCCCCTGAAGTCACCAAAAGTAGTATAGGAGCTACTTTTGGGATTTCGGTGCAGCACCGCTCTGATTTGGACAGTGCTATTGCCGGCAATAGCCGCCGATTTGGTATGCGATTTGACATGTCAAATTGCATGCCAAATCATCCCAATGTGAACGTGGGCTTAGTACTTATTTTTTTCCCTCCTTTCCTTCTGATTTCCCTTGTTTTTTTTTCTTTTTGACCACGTATTATGTTTATTATGGGGTAACTTTTTTGATACAATGATTATAATGGTTTATTTGGTTGTTTTGTGATTTATTTATTTATTTTTGTATTTGATTATGCATAATGCTCTTTGATAACTACTTGCAGATATATAATTTCACTTTCAGACTGGATTATGTGAATAGGCCCATATGCTGAGGAAGCAATCAGTTATGGCGCAACATGAATATTTTGAGAACTGCTGAAATATATGAGATTGTGGACTGCAGTCATTTATCTTATATGGGGTCTGGTTGATAATATGTTTTAGTGACATATACTGTTTTTAATGTGCAATATATACACAATAAATAATTTTAGCATCATGTTTATGTGTTAAAGAATAAACCTGGGCACTAAAAGTCCCACCCTACTTTCCTCCTATATAGGTTTCTATTTGATATTGGATGTCTATAGGATGGTACCTCAGAGGGCTTATATTTTTTGAATAGTTTATGGTATACCACCACACACAGGTATTTGCGATAATATGTTTAACATTTTAAAGTGGTTCTAAAGCCTAAACATGTTTTACCCCCATGCATTCCGTGCATTAGGTAAAAAATATTTATGGAGCAGTATGCCCCCTATATTCTTACCTGAGTCCTCACACGATCCAGCTCTTTGCCCATCTGCAGCAGCTCTACCCACTCTCACGGGCTTTGCCACTGGCTCCTGTTGCTGTCAGTCAAATCCTGAGACGAGGGAGCAGGGGGCAGGCCGAACCAGGCTGTCTGTGTCTATGGATGCAGGCAGGGCAGCTCGGGATCGAGCCTGCAGTTGTGCCACAATAGGAAGCCCCACAAGAAGAGGAGGAGCCAGGAGCACCAGCAGAGGATATGAGAAGAGGAGGATAACAGCAGGAAAGTAAGTATAAACATGCTTGTTATATTTTCTCTTCAAGTAGAAGTTCAGCCTAAAACTTACTAACTCTAAATTTTCTTGGCAGCCACATTCTAAGATTTAACTCTGTAAAACAAAAATTGATATAGATACCTTTTCTGCAGTCACTCTGGTCCGGTCCCATGCTGAGCTGTCAGCGGCAGCTTCTCTTCTTAGTCGTGTGCAGGACAGGCAGCCGACTATGGGTGATGTCACTTCCCAGGCATTTCCCAGCTATTGTCGGCTATCTCTTCCACACAGCATCCGCCGCTGGGGACCGGACTGGATCGGCTGCAGAAAAGGTATGTATAGCGGTTTAAAATTAATAGGTAGAATAGTTTTAGATTGTGGCTGCCAGTAGATTTAGAATTAGTTTTAGGCTGAACTTCTACTTTAAATTAGAGTTTACAATCACTAAATTATTTGTGACCTTTGGTGAGCTGCTTCATCTCTTCCCATTCTTTTCTCTGTCTGCTCAACCTGCCAACAGCTAATCAACAGAAAGTGTAATACGCATATCCAATCTAAAAGCCTTGTAAGAACACAGTTGACATGTTCTCAGTGCCTTGGTGCTATAGATATTCTCTCATTACTCTTCAGTGCCATTATTAACTACAGCATATTGTTGGCTGCTCAGACTCTATGCTAAAATGGCCTCATTATCACCATTCATAACAGAGAGTACACTTTCTAATTGCCAGTGTTCACTACTAGTTCTCAGTATTTTTTTTCTCACTTCTTCACATCCATGAAGATAAGAGAAAAATAGTTTGTTGTACTAAGTAAGGTCAGTTTTTGAGTAAAATAAAAGTATAAAATATGCACTTTAAAGTATATAGTATAAAGTATGAGTTAAAGGGGTTGTAAAGGTAAACATTTTTTCACCTTAATACATTTTATGCATTAAGGTGAAAAAGCATCTGACAGTGTAGGCCCCCCCAGCCCCCCTGTTTTACTTACCCGACCCTCCAAAAGTCCCACGCTCACCTCCGACATCCTCTTCGCCGCTCAGCCCGGCCCTTGATTGGTTGAAGTGGATGGATTGAAAGTAGCGCAGCCATTGACTCGCGCTGCTGTCAATCACCTCCAATGACGCGGCGCACCGGGGGCGGGGCCGAGTGATACAGTGAGTGGCTATAGCTGCCAGCTGTATCACAGGAGCGCGCCCGCAAGTGCTTCTGACCATGCGAGGGAGCTTGAATGAACGTGAGAAGTACTTGAGGGGGGAAGCAGAGACAGCCGCCGAGGGACCCCAGAAGACCAGGTTCGGGGCCACTCAGTGCAAAACGAGCTGCACAGTGAAATCTCTTTACAACCCCTTTAAAGTATATGAAAAACCATTTTGTTTAATTTTGGATGAAGTAGGGATGTGAATATTTCCCTTAACTCCTGTAAACACAACAGGAAGTGAGAGGAAATCGATCCAAGATGACAGAGATACGTTCTGGCGACAGTTGACATCAGAAAAGTTGTACTATTTAGAAGATTTCTCCTCTCTTCCTGTTTAAGTGACAGCTGAAATTTTTTGGATCTTCTTCCTCTCTCAGATAAATAAAGACAGCGATCCTCCCTAGCAGTGATATAGTCAGCTATACAAATCTGATAGGGTCTTTAATAGACATGTGCATTCGTTTTCGTCCGAATGCATTTTCGTCCGAATTTCAGCTATTTTCGTTTTCGTTTTGACAAACGATAACGAAAGCACAAAATCCGAAAAACGAAAGATCCGACATAAATAAATGCTTTATTTTCATTTTCATTGTTACAACAGTTCGATATAGAATAGGAGATTCGACATGACTCTGACAACAATCTGTGTCTATAGAACCTGTGGTCGAATGTGCTTAACCTTACCTCTATTAGTCCAAGATTATATAGAGAAAATATTCGACAGAGAAAAAAGATTTGACAGAGAGAAAAGATTCTGCAAGTTACTGTCCTAAAAAGTGTTTGGGGACCCGGGTCCTGCCCCAGGGGACATGTATCAATGCAAAAAAAAGTTTTAAAAACGGCCGTTTTTTCGGGAGCAGTGATTTTAATAATGATTAAAGTGAAACAATAAAAGTGTAATATTCCTTTAAATTTCGTAGGGGGGGGGGTTGTCTATAGTATGCCTGTGAAGGGGCGCATGTTTCCCGTGCTTAGAATTGTCCCTGCACAAAGTGTCATTTATGCAGGAAAAAAAGTCCTTTAAAATCACTCGCAGCTATTATGAATTGTCGGCTCCGTAATACAGAGAACACTCATTGAAAGTCATTGATAAAAAAATAAATAAATAAATAAATAAAAAAGCGTGGGGGTCCCCCAAATTCAATTACCAGGCCCTTCAGGTCTGGTATGGATATTAAGGGGAACCCTGCCTCAAATTTAAGAAAAAATTTGACGTGGGGTTCCCCCTAAATATCCATAACCAGACCCTTCAGGCCTGGTATGGATATTAAGGGGAACCCCGCATCAAATTTAAAAAAAAATTGACGTGGGGTTCCCCCTAAAAATCCATACCAGACCCTTTATCCGAGCACGCAACCTGGCAGGCTGCAGGAAAAGAGGAGGGGACAAGAGAGCGGCCCCCCCTCCCTCCTGAACCGTACCAGGCCACATGCCCTCAACATTGGGAGGATGCTTTGGGGGTCTGTGACCCCTCAAAGCACCTTGTCCCCATGTTGATGAGGACAAGGGCCTCATCCCCACAACCCTGGCCGGTGGTTGTGGAGGTCTGCGGGCGGGGGGCTTATCAGAATCTGGAAGCCCCCTTTAACAAGGGGACCCCCAGATCCCAGCCCCCCCCTGTTTGAAATGGTAAGGGGGTACAAAAGTACCCCTACCATTTCACAAAGAAAGTGTAAAAAATGGTTAAATAAAACAAACACACTTTTGAAAAATTCCTTTATTAAAAATAAAAAAATAAAAAAAAGATTCCAGCGGCGGTAATCCACTCTTGCTATCCAGTGACGGACGATCATCTCTCCAGCGATGTCTCATGTCATCCAGCGCAGCGAATACATCCTTCTTCTGTCTCCTCCACGGAGACACTGCAGGCATTCCGGTGTTCTGCCTAATAGAGTCCGCCTATCAAATGCTGTCCGCTCCGTACTGCGCATGCGCAGTACGGAGCAGACGAAGCTTCGGAAAAACTCCGAAGCTAAACGGCGCCTGCGTTGTGAGTGGAGGAGGTAGCCCCACTATCCAAGCGGACATAGGGTTGAGAATTTTAGAGGGCCCCTCGCGGGCGAGCTTCGCTCGCCACGCTTCGGGCTCGGCCTCGCTCCGCTCGGCTCTTTTTTATTCTAACTCTATGTCCACTTGGATAGTGGGGATAGAACCTGGACTCACGGCGCAGGCGCCGTTCATCCTCGGCAATTTTCGGAATCTGTGTCCCTGTGTACTGCGCATGCGCAGTACGCAGGGGACACCATCTGATGGAGGACACTATTTTACAAGACACCGGCGGCTGACGTTTCTTATATACGGAGGGCGGGGCCACCCGTCACCTGACCCCGCCCCCCTCTGACGCAAGGGGAAACCCGTGGTTCCCTGTGACGTAGGGGTGACCCGCACCCCTCTGATGTAACACAGGCAGGTTTCCGTTACATCAGAGGGGGGCGGGGTCACCCATACGTCACGGGGAACCCCGGGTTTCCCCTTGCGTCAGAGGGGGGCGGGGTCAGGTGACGGGTGGCCCCGCCCTCCGTATATAAGAAACGTCAGCCGCCGGAATGCCTGCAGTGTCTCCGTGGAGGAGACAGAAGAAGGATGGAGGATCGCTGCGCTGGATGAGATGAGACATCGCTGGAGAGATGATCGTCCGTCGCTGGATAGCAAGAGTGGATTACCGCCGCTGGAATCTTTTTTTTATTTTTTTATTTTTAATAAAGGAATTTTTCAAAAGTGTGTTTGTTTTATTTAACCATTTTTTACACTTTCTTTGTGAAATGGTAGGGGTACTTTTGTACCCCCTTACCATTTCAAACAGGGGGGGAGCCGGGATCTGGGGGTCCCCTTGTTAAAGGGGGCTTCCAGATTCTGATAAGCCCCCCGCCCGCAGACCTCCACAACCACCAGCCAGGGTTGTGGGGATGAGGCCCTTGTCCTCATCAACATGGGAACAAGGTGCTTTGAGGGGTCACGGACCCCCAAAGCATCCTCCCAATGTTGAGGGCATGTGGCCTGGTACGGTTCAGGAGGGAGGGGGGGCCGCTCTCTCGTCCCCCCCTCTTTTCCTGCGGCCTGCCAGGTTGCGTGCTCGGATAAAGGGTCTGGTATGGATTTTTAGGGGGAACCCCACGTCAATTTTTTTTTAAATTTGACGCGGGGTTCCCCTTAATATCCATACCAGACCTGAAGGGTCTGGTTATGGATATTTAGGGGGAACCCCACATCAAATTTTTTCTTAAATTTGAGGCAGGGTTCCCCTTAATATCCATACCAGACCTGAAGGGCCTGGTAATTGAATTTGGAGGACCCCCACGCTTTTTATTTATTTATTTTTTTATTTTTTTATCAATGACTTTCAATGAGTGTTCTCTGTATTACGGAGCCGACAATTCATAATAGCTGCGAGTGATTTTAAAGGACTTTTTTTCCTGCATAAATGACACTTTGTGCTGGGACAGTTCTAAGCATGGGAAACATGCGCCCCTTCACAGGCACACTATAGACAACCCCCCCCCCCCTACGAAATTTAAAGGAATATTACACTTTTATTGTTTCACTTTAATCATTATTAAAATCACTGCTCTCGAAAAAACGGCCGTTTTTAAAACTTTTTTTTGCATTGATACATGTCCCCTGGGGCAGGACCCGGGTCCCCAAACACTTTTTAGGGCAGTAACTTGCAAATTAGCCTTTAAAATTAGCACTTTAGATTTTGAACGTTGGAGTCCCATAGACTTTAATAGGGTTCTAAAGTATGCTATATAGTTAGCTCCGTCGAATCTTCTTTATACATTCGACAGACACCATAAGCCTTCCAAGACAGATTCGACCGTAATTCATGTGGATTTTCGGACGAATGCAATTTTTGAACGAAAAACGAAATAAATAAAAACGAATTTCGGGAGTAACTAAATAAATTAAGTTTTCGGACGAAAACGAAATTCCGAAACAAAATATTTTACTCTGCACATGTCTAGTCTTTAATTCCTCACCAACCTATTTATAACTGAAAGAAATCGTTAAATATAATTGTAACACATACCCTACAACTGTGAACAGACAAAATACCAAATTTAACATGTCCTCTGACATCCCTCCCCAGCATCCTTTCTAGGAGACCCTCACTTCACTTCCTTAGATAACAACCAAAACTCATTAACAATATGGGAACGACATAATCTAACAACTTTGAAAGCACTTACTCATAACAATACATTTTACTCTTTCACTGAACTACAGACAAAATACGACCTTGCACTTCTACCTAAAATACTAATACTAAAATACTATTCACTCTCACTACGTACCCCCTTCTCACAATTGGAACAGATTTGCATTTCCTCCCCACGAGACAAAGAATTAATTTCCAAAATGTATAAAAAACTATATAAGAATTCAATATGCCTGAAAAATCACACCCCATGCTACAATGGGAATCAGACCTAAATTTTTCATTCCCCCCCTGAACAGTGGGATACATATTTGAAAACCTACACAAATGCACCAAAACTACCACCATCAGGGAATCTGGCACCAAACTGCTATATAGGTGATATCTTACCCCTGCCAAACTCAACTCATTCTACCCATCAACATCTCCTCTCTGTTTCAGAGGCTGCCCTACATATGGGACACTACTGCATATATTTTGGGATTGCCCCCATCTAAATAACATTTGGCACAATGCTAATCTCATGATTGATCGAATTTCAGGCAGAAAGATCCCACTAACACCCCAAATGTGCCTTTTATTCTCCCCCATACAAGATTTACCAATAGCCAGTATTAGACTAATCCATACCATATTTAGCTCTATCCACTGGACCATCCCTTTCAATTGGCGTTCACCCAACATACCATGGCCTCAGGTTCTTATGGTAAACATCAAACTATCAGAAAGAATACACCACACGTTATATGACACCATGCATATATACCAAAAAAATTGACTCTATGGGAAACCTCACTATTAATGTAATGTTCACTACTGTTATTCTATTCAAGCACTCCTACAGTTCCTTCCCTGCATATGTTATGTAGATTTATAACCCAATGTGTGCACCTTGTCACATGATATAGCTTCACTCAGTTATAATGTTTTATCTAAATTAATTTCTCACTTGTATATCTTCTACCACTGTCAAAATTTTGTACTATGACCTTACCCATAATAAAAACCGTTTGTAAACAAAAAAAAAAAACTGAAAGAAATGTTCTGACTTTAGATTTATGCAATGAAAAGAATGTTTCAAGAGAATAACCATTGTGATTAATTGGATTTTATCCTTTATATTTCGGGGGAAATGTAATAACGGTTGTGTATGGTCACTCTAGGCAAGTTATACATTTTTTTTTTTTAAACAGTTTTTATTTAAATATAAAGAAGGTGTACAATGCATACAGATATACATCATGTAGTAGCATATAAAAAGGCAACTGAATATCTTATGGATAAAGAATGAGGCTGCTGGAGCTGTTAGGTAACCGCATATACATTGATGCAGGGGTATCTTTGACATAACCTGATATGGAATTTCCTATCTATAAGCACAATTGATAACCATGGTGGAGGTTAGGGGTGCAGTCCAAAACCTTCTAGACACCCTGTGTGGGAACAAACTGTGTCAAGGATGTAGACCAGCCTCCACCCCCCCCCTCAATCTGTACCAGCGTCGTTCCTGGTTGTTAACTGTAATAGATCATATAAGCATTGTTAACCTAACAATAAATGTGAGGCTGTACAACTTTTAATGCATGGGTAACCCCTGTAGGTGGTGACCTGGGAAAGAGAGACAGAAACATAGAAGGGAAGGGGTCTTGGAGTAGGTGCTTCATTCTCCTCTGCCAAGGGGGTTTTGGGGGTCTAATTTCACGAATTAGGCCGAAACCCACGTTAATTTGTCCGTTGTTATAAAGTGATGCCAGCAAGACCATACTTTATTGAATTTGGATTGTGTCTCTTTTGCTATGTGGACAAGGTCCTCCATTCTGTATGCACCAAAGCCACTCTATTATCGCGGGTGGTTTGGGGTTACGCCAGCAGTGTGGTATGCACATTTTTGCCGCATTTATTATGTGCAAGGCTAGGGAGCAACTGTATGAGTTCAGCAGAGTGGAGGACTGATGTAGCAGTGATTGTGCCGTGGAGAAATCTAGGAAAAATATTATCTGGTTGGTTAGGCAGTAGACTTCCTTCCAAAATGGTTGAATTTGTGGGCACATCTGTAGCGGTCAGAGGTATAGGAGACCGCAATGCAGGTTTCAAGTACGGGACAGCAGACAAGGAGGCTGAAACAAAAACCGGCTTTATTAAACAGTAAGATATAATGGCCGGAGGAGGAGGATAACAGTATTAACAATTCACAGTAGTTTACAGTAAGGCTAACTGGAATGTGGTACACAAAATGGCTTTCCCGCCAACACATGCACAGTGATACAGGCTACCCTCTTCTAATATGTCCTGCCTGATTCCCGCTTATCGGGACACGTTTCTACAACGTACTATCTCAGTAGGGACTGTACTATTCCCTATCACAATCCAGCACCGGTGCTGACTCACAGTTTGTTAGACAGCTGGAGGGTCCCTTGTCTTGGCCTCCTCCATGAGGCAGGTGAAGTCCAGTTCCTAGTGCTGCAGCTTGCCCGTCTGGGACGGATGGATGAACACAGATGCGGCCCAAAATCACCACAGCTCTCTCTCTCTGCCCGAGGTGCCCGATCTTTAGCTGGATACTGCGACTCTTTATCCACACAAAGTCTCCCTCTCCTCAGGGCAGACTTGACTTTTCCTCAGCTCCGCACAGGAATTCCTCAGCTGCCCACACACTCCTCACAGTTCTCTCTCACACTGCCACTTCCTGTTTCCTCTCCTCTGAAGGGTCGGCAGCAACAGTGACATCTTGTGGCTAAACTGGAAATAGCAGGCTGTATATATTATAGATGGAACACAGTGCAATATAGTTCAGTAATCCTAGGGGCTGACCCCTACATGCCTCCCCGCTTAAAGGTGGCCGTCCTCGGCCTTGCTATATAGTCCATGGGGAAGAAAAGGGTTAAATCAATCTTTAACGGCAGCACAACATTGTTCATAATACATACAGTTAGACCAAATAAACTGATCAGCATTGTACCTGTTTGGTGGAACCCCTGCAGTAGACCTACTAGATCTCCGAAGGTCTTGTCTTTCTGTTAGGACTTGTCCTTCCTCCCTTGGAGCTGGTACTGGTTCTATAACAGGGGCTTCATCACGTGCAGAGTCAGGAACAATCCACCAGTCTTCAATATTATTCCCATCGGAAATGACAAATTCTGAGGAAGGGGCAGGGAGTGGTGTCCTCTGTGCAGGTATCCGATCTTCTGACCGACATGGCCGTAGCATATTCCTATGTAGAACCCTTGAAGCCGACTCCCCATTCTCAACACGAACTTCGTAAACTGGACCATTGGGATACACTCTCTTGATCACTTTGTACGGCTGTACCTCCCAACGCTCACTCAACTTGCCTCTGGGCCGTTTCTCTCGAACCAGCACCCGGTCTCCAGGTTGCAACGGAATCTCTTGGATGGGAGGACGGTCAGTATAAGTCTTTTCTTGCAATCTCTGCCCTACTAACCGGCAGATGGTCTGGAGTCGCTTGCGGTGTTCTTTCACCCATGAGGTGGTTGATCGCTCTATCACATCTTCTGGCTGTTCCAAATTCAATTCGACAATTTCTCGTCCGGCTCTACCGAACAGTAGCATGTATGGGGTATAGCCGGTGGTAGTGTGGACACGATTATTGTAGGCCCAGACTAATTCAGGCAGATAGTCTGGCCAGTGTGTCTTTTTGTCCTCCTCTAAGGTCCTCAGCATCTGAAGCAGAGTCCGATTAAAGCGCTCACAGGCCCCATTCCCTTGGGGATGATATGGAGTTGTCCTGGATTTTCCAATGCCATACAGTCGATGTAACTCCTCCATCACTTTCCCTTGAAAGCATGCTCCTTGATCTGAGTGAATCCGTTTCGGGCATCCATAGACCCGGATGAAATCTTGACAGATGGCCCGAGCTGCAGACTCAGCCGTCTGGTCCCGAGTTGGAGTGACCACTGCAAACTTGGAGAAGTGGTCAATCATGACCAGGCAGTATTGTGGGCCTCTGGCTGACTGTCCCACGAGGAGATAATCTATCAGCAATACCTCCAGCGGTTCCTTGGTCTGTATGGGCTGTATGGGTGCCCTCTGCTCTGTGCTTTTAGTAAGCTCACACACTCTACACTGTCGGCAGACTTCTTCAACTACGACCTCCAGTCGTGGACAATACACATAACGCTGCAGCCACTGGTAAGTTTTGACTGGCCCGAAATGAGCTCCAAATTCATGAGCTTCCCTGGCTATCTCTAGTGCCAGACTCCTTGGTATGACAACCTGCCATCTTGCCTCCAGATCGGCAGGCTGCTGCCACTTGCGGTATAGAACAGCTCCATGAACCTCTAGTCTGTCCCATTGATGTAGAATTGACTTCATCTCAGCATCAAGATCAGCCCTTTCCTCTCTGTCTGGTTTTCTTTGCCGAGCCACCCAACCTTTTATCTGTCGCAGTCCAATGTCTTCATCTTGTATTCGCCCCCATTCCTCATTAGTTCTTGCTAATGCCTTAGGCAGGGACCGGGCCTCCCCGCTTGTCTGTGCTGCGACTGCTGGAGGTGTAAACTTGCGGAAGTCTGGAATTTCATCCTCTTCCTTTTGTTCATCAAGCTCTCCCAATGGAGTTTCAAAAGTAACCCTCGACAGACCATCAGCATTGGTATTCTCTGTAGCAGAGCGATAGCGAATTGAGAAGTCATACTTTGCAAGGCGAGCTGCCCAACGTTGCTCCAGGGCTCCCAGTCTAGCAGTATCCAGATGGGCCAGGGGATTGTTATCAGTCCGTACAAAGATTTTAGCCCCTGTAAGGTAACCGGCAAACTTCTCTGTCATGGCCCACACCAGGGCAAGGAGCTCTAGCCGGAAGGAACTATAGTTATGAGGGTTTCGCTCCGTATCCCGCAGGGACCTACTGGCATAGGCAATCACTCTTTCGTGTCCGTCCTGCATCTGTGACAACACTGCCCCGAGTCCGTAGAGACTACCGTCAGTAGATAAGAAGAATGGTTTGTCAAAATCAGCATAAGCCAAGATGGGGGCCGATGTCAGAGCCTCTTTCAAGGTCAGGAAGGCCTCCTCTTGCTTCTGTCCCCAGGGAACACTTTGACTCTTGGATTGCCCAGCAGTTCCTCTCAAAATCTCATTCAGAGGGCCCGCTATCTTTGCATAGTCTTTGATGAACCGCCGGTAGTAACCAGTCAGACCAAGGAAGGCCTTCAACTCACGCAGCGTTCTAGGCTCCGGCCATTGTTGAATGGCAGCCACTTTATTTTGGGATGGCAGCACCCCGTCTTTGGACACCGTATGGCCTAAGTACTCGATCTCCTTCTTGAAGAGATGACACTTCTTTGGCTTTATCTTCAGGCCATGGGCCCGCAGTCGCTCAAGTACCTGTCCTAATCGGGCCAAGTGTTCTTCAAAAGTAGCAGAGTACACTATAATATCATCCAAGTATATCAGGGTAGCTTCAAAATTTAGATCTCCCAGACATTTTTCCATCAGCCTCTGAAAGGTTCCTGGGGCATTAGACAGCCCAAATGGCATCCTATTAAATTCAAACAGACCCATGGGAAGTATGAATGCTGTCTTTTCCTTGTCTTGTTCAGCCACCGGTACCTGCCAGTATCCACTTGCTAAATCCAAGGTGGAGAAGTATTTAGCCCGCCCTAGGGCTGTTAGGGACTCTTCGATGCGAGGCAGAGGATATGAGTCCCGCACTGTGCACGCATTCAATCTCCGGTAATCCACACAAAATCGAATGGTGCCATCCTTCTTCTTGACAAGCACCACTGGGGCTGCCCAGGGACTTTGACTACCCCGAACCACTCCTGAATCGATCATCTGTTTCAGCAATGTCTTCACCTCTTGATACAACTTGGGTGGAATCTGTCGATATCTCTCTCGGCTTGGGGGAGTGTCCCCCGTCGGTATCTCATGGGTGATAGCATCTGTGCAACCAAAGTCATTGGCATTGCGGGCAAACGCAGCTTGATTCTCCCACAGCATGGTTTCAACTGCTCGTAAATGATCCGGACTTAGAGCTTTCACATCTATCTCCATTTGTTCCAAGATGACTGTCCCATTCCATTCTGGGGTCGGTGCCTCTGCAGGCTTTGCAGTAACTGCCAAGGTCCAAGCAGAATTGCCTATCGGAGCTAGAGTCACTTCTCCCTGACTCAGCACTTCTCCCCGATGTAGGTACACGCGAGCCAGTTCCACTCCTGGCACCAGAGAGACTTCCCGTTGTCCAACGTTTACAGCTCTTATGGGTACTCGTCCATTTTGGACTACTGCCAGTGTCCGGGCCACTAGGACATCCTGACCTAACTCTCCCAGGCCTGCAGGCTCAATGATCACCTCCATACCTTCAAGGTTGCGGGAGGTTCCCACGGGCAAAGTCAGTATAGTCTCCCGATCAGGAGGGAGGGTAAGGGTAGCCCTTCCCGGCACTCGAATATTTCCTACAGACTGATGTACTGGGACACTCTTCTGTGTCCCACAAAACCGGATTAACCGTTGAAATGCCTTTTGCGTTGGTTTGTGTGGAGTGGCATTCTTCCAATAGCCCGGCCCCCTTTTAGTGAACATAATTTGATCCAACTCTCGCAGGATATTCATGCCCATTATCACCGGTACATCTTCTTTGAAGGTTTCAGGGACCAGCAGGATACCTTTTTTTCCAACTTCCTGTCCACACAGACGTACATTCATCCATACGACACCTGTGACAGGGATTTGTTGCTGGTTAGCTGCTGTGACCCGGATCAATGTCCCCTGTTCTGGCTTGGCCAGTGCTTGAAAGTAACGGTTGAAATATGACTCAGGCATGGTCGTTACCTGTGATCCGGTGTCCACTAAACAGTTGACTGGAATGCCTTCAAACTCGGCTCTTATGGTGGGACATCCTGCAACCAGGTGTTCGGAGCTGTGCTGAGTGGCCTGACACTCTACTTCCCCCGCAGTGTGCCTCATTACTGCGGGGGCCTGAAGTTTAACGCCGGCTCTGGGCGTCTAGGCAGGTCCCTCCGGCATTCTCTAGCGAAGTGTCCTTTTTCTCCACACCGCCAGCACTGAGCCTCTCTGCGTTGTTCTCTCTGTCTGTGTGCGGGAGGCGCCCGTAGGCCTGGACTGGCCGAGCTCACTGGAGGATATTGAGGGACTCGGTAGGTGGGAATACGTGGGTAAGGATGCTCTGGTGCAGGAACCATCGAGGCAGTCTGATAAGGTTGTTGTTGCCCCAGATATGCAACCTCAGGGGGGTAGCTCAAATCCATCCGTCTCTCTATTTGCGTCAACTTCTCATGCATGAGACCCAGGGAGCTTTGTAGGTCCTGCACCACTCTAACCAGGACCTCTTCATTCTTCGCAACCCCGAGGGAGGCGGTCTGGGTCCGTATCACTCCAGAGGCATAAATTTCTTCTTTACTTCGCTCCACGGCCTCAGCCAATATTTGCCGAAAATTCAGTGTAGGGTCCACTCTGACTCGTTCCTGTAGGGCTTGTCTCAGGTGAGAGCTGTAGAGTCCCAGGATCAATTGTTCCCTCAGTATCCGGTCTGCGGATCCCATGGCGGTTATCCCGTCTGCCTCTTTTTTCTGTATCTCAGCCAGTACTTCCTGTAGAGCCGTTGCATATTGTGAGACCCCTTCATTTTCCTGCTGTACCCGGTAGAAGAACTTTGCCCGGAGGTGGCCCGCACTAGCTGTTTCACCGTATATTTCTTCTAGAAAGCGCACAATCTCTTTCAAGGTACTGCGCGTAGCTTCCGGTTGTAAGCAAACAGTTTTCCGCGCTTCACCCTCCAGGGCAGCCAAAGCAATTTCCACCTGTAGCTCTGGGCTGACATTGTAAATTCTAGCAACGCTCTGCAATCTCGTCACCCAGTCTGCCAGTGACATGTTCTGGCCATCAAATTTTGGCAACAAGTTAAAAAGCATGCCCATAGGGAGGGTCCTTGTAGGGGTTCCACCATTACCTAAGGCATTCACATCCACATCAGGTACGTTGCCTTCAGCCGCCTCCATCTCTGTAACCGTACCCTGCTCGCAGCGCCACTTGTAGCGGTCAGAGGTATAGGAGACCGCAATGCAGGTTTCAAGTACGGGACAGCAGACAAGGAGGCTGAAACAAAAACCGGCTTTATTAAACAGTAAGATATAATGGCCGGAGGAGGAGGATAACAGTATTAACAATTCACAGTAGTTTACAGTAAGGCTAACTGGAATGTGGTACACAAAATGGCTTTCCCGCCAACACATGCACAGTGATACAGGCTACCCTCTTCTAATATGTCCTGCCTGATTCCCGCTTATCGGGACACGTTTCTACAACGTACTATCTCAGTAGGGACTGTACTATTCCCTATCACAATCCAGCACCGGTGCTCACTCACAGTTTGTTAGACAGCTGGAGGGTCCCTTGTCTTGGCCTCCTCCATGAGGCAGGTGAAGTCCAGTTCCTAGTGCTGCAGCTTGCCCGTCTGGGACGGATGGATGAACACAGATGCGGCCCAAAATCACCACAGCTCTCTCTCTCTGCCCGAGGTGCCCGATCTTTAGCTGGATACTGCGACTCTTTATCCACACAAAGTCTCCCTCTCCTCAGGGCAGACTTGACTTTTCCTCAGCTCCGCACAGGAATTCCTCAGCTGCCCACACACTCCTCACAGTTCTCTCTCACACTGCCACTTCCTGTTTCCTCTCCTCTGAAGGGTCGGCAGCAACAGTGACATCTTGTGGCTAAACTGGAAATAGCAGGCTGTATATATTATAGATGGAACACAGTGCAATATAATTCAGTAATCCTAGGGGCTGACCCCTACACATCCATCAGGTATGTAATAGTGAGCCTTCAGCAGCACTGCATCGCCAACAACTGGGTGAGACCGAGGGGTAGATTTTGTGTAATTTCAGTGGAGTCCTGTACCAGCTTGAAAGGATTTTAAAACCATTTTCCTGAGTTGACATTAACTGTTCCTTTGTGAATGCACAAGTAAATGTTTTCGCCATTTCTCCTCAGTTAAGTCTACGGAAAGTTCATGTTGCCATATGTGGTTTACTTTAGTGGACTTAGGATTGTGTTTGGAAAACAGCATGGAATATGTGTCGGATATTAGAAGTCTTTGTGGGTCCTGTTTGCAACAGATCACTTTCGAATGGTGTTTTTGGGTGAGACTAGAGTGGAATAAGATCAGGTTTATTTAGGAAATGTCGGATTTGGACATATGTCCAAAATGGGAATGTGTGCGTTGTCATGTGCAAGGAAAGTGAATGAAGGGTCACAAATTTCCCCTTGTCGAAGAAGGGTTCTTCATGAATTTTTTCCTGTGGCCAGACCTCAGTTAGAAAGGTATTGGATAAACCAGGGGAGAAGAAAGGATTGTGGTGTATGGGGGTCAGAGGTCCTGGTACTGAGGAAAGCTTGTCTTTTTTAGGCATGCTTCTTTAACCGCTTTCTGACCGATTCACGCAGATATACTGCAGCAGAAGGGCACATACAGGCAGATTAATGTACCTGTACATGGACCTTTAAGAGGCAGCTGGGAGCTTCGTGACCGTGGGTCCCACGGACTCAATGTTCTCGGGGATACCCGCGATCGTTTCACGGTGAGAAGCATCTCCCCGTTCTGCCTAATGACACTGTCACTGATCACAACTCCCTGTAATCAGGAGCGGTGATCAGTGTAGTGTCACACACAGCCCCTCCCCCCACAGTTAGAATAACTCACTAGGACACACTTAACCCATACAGCGTCACCTATTGGTTAACCCCTTCACTGCCAGTCACATTTACACAGTAATCAATGCATTTTTAACCACTACAATACTGGGCACTTTCGCCCCCTTCCTTCCCAGCCCAATTTTCAGCTTTCAGCGCTCTCACACTTTCAATGACAATTGCGCGGTCATACAACACTGTACCCAAATGAAATTTTTATCATTTTGTTTGTACAAATAGAGCTTTCTTTTGGTGGTTTTTATTTATGACTCCGTTTTTTATTTTTTGCGATATAAGCAAAAAAATAGCGTAAATTTGGAAAAAAAAACAATATTTTTATTAAAAGAAATCCAATAAAATCGAATCATAAATTTAAGCCAAAATGTATTTTGCTACATGGCTTTGGTAAAACAAAATTCCATTAAGTGTATAATAATTGGTTGATTATAATACCAGTACTATTAATCTGATACAGGTCCGCACAGGTAAAAAGCAATTTATACTTATACGTAAATGATAATGTCAAAAGTACTTATCCAGGGACGTCCACACTCAAGAGGGAAATTCATCCTGGGCACCTAAGGAGCCTCAGATTAATGGGGATACCACAGGAAAACACCACACTTCTCCTCCTACTTCTGTGAAAGATGAGCTGAAAAAAAAAGGGGGATTCCTACTTCCACTGCACCAAGTGAGATATTTAGAAAAGGAAGAAAAAAATCATTGCGCAATATTGTTAAATCAGAACCCAGCAGGATCAGCAAAGAGAGCCACTCACATGTGTAATAGTATAAAAGTGCATTGAATTAATAAATGAATGGTCAGATCACCGCAAATAGTTTGCAGCCACAGCGATTTGGGGGTGATCCAGTTCAATGCAGAGGGTTTCTCAACAGGTATACTTTGAGATGCTGCCCTAGTCATTTCCCACGGACAGAAGCAAAGTAGGTTTTGTGATATCTTTGCTTTCTGAGAGAGCCTTGGCATGGGAAAACCCTCTATTGGAGACGCAAAAGCTTGTTGTCTTGAGTTACCCTGAGTTTGTGGCCTCCTTTAAAAGAGTATTTGACGTTCCTGCACGCTCTGCTTCTGCTGCCAAGTGCCTCATGTTGTGGAAATTTGTATTAATGTATGTTGTCAGATGCCCTCCAGTGACTGTTTTGCTCTAATACGCTCATGCGAGGGTATTCGCACATACAGACACTGGTGGAAGACCATTGGATGCAGAAACCTTCCCGTGGACACGGCAGATCTTTTTGCTTTTTTAAGGATGTTTGTTTATGCCTCACCAGGGAACTGGCCACTCCATGGCGATCGTAAGCAGATCTGCGTACTTGGGAACCAGAGCAAAACCATACAAAATTATGGCCCACTGGGCCATGATAGAGTATGGCTTGCATCATTGGTAGCAGTGTGTACACAGTCGTGTTCAGAACCATGTGCTTGCCACATGGTTTTGCTCACATCACTATTGCATTTCTATTTGAATATATATATGTTGTCACTGTCTCTACCGTGCCTTGCAGACATCCAGGCGTGGTCGCGCCTCAAGTGGCTCTGGCTGGTCTTGAACTCATGGCCTTCCGTTTAGTGCTCCTGTTTCTTTACCTCTGAGCCACATCTTAGTTCCTTTCAGCCTGCTTTCAAACCATGCCCAGTTCAGCAGTTGAGGGGTGATACTCTGATTGCACCTGTCACTCTTGGATCAGCTAAGACAGGTTACCTAATCTTCTGGGTATAAAAGACTGCCTCACTCTGAGGGCCTTGTTAGTTCATTGTGTCATGTTTGCCAAGTGTTCCTGTTTTCTGTTGCAGTGTTCCAAGACTGACCCCGGCTTCTGACCCTGGCTCAGTTTTATTGGTTATCCTATCTTCTGGAATCCTTGACTACGGCTTTGCCTCGACTATCCCTTGGCAATTTCCTGTTAAAGCCCCCATGCACAGATTCACAGCTCAGGAAGCTTCTTACCTTGCTACCGAGTGCTGTGTGTATTTGCAAGGGTGAGCATACATCTCTGCAATATGGACTCCAACCAAGGTAAGCCCTTACACGTGTGTGTGTGTGTGTGTGATTGGTTCTTTTGAATGAATACAAGTGTCTGGCAGATTCTGAAGCCACCACACTCTTTTGTTATCTGTGTGTTTAGTATAAATAAGGGCAGCCTTGCCATTTCTCTTCAGGATTATACTGAGCTTGAGGTGATACCAGCATCTGTTTGTGTTATTTGGAGAGATAAACGAGCGAGCTTTCCTGGCATTATATAAGAGAGCTGTTTGTGCTTTTAAGCGCAAAGAAATGATATGCTTATAGGGAGAAGCTTAAAATTTCCCTGACACTCATGTCCATCAAACAGAATACGAGAACTGTTGCTGACTACGCCATTGAATTCCGTACTCTGGCAGCAGAGGTTACTTGGAACAATGAGGCCCTCGTGGCTGCTTTTTCTCATGGTCTCTTGGATTCCATCAAGGATGAGATGGCAGCCCGAGATATACCCACTGAGCTGGAGATGTTGATCATGTTTGTTATCCTCATTGACTCCTGTATGCTTTCCTTCAAGCTTCGCAGTCCCACCTGTGCCTACCTCACATCCCATGCCTCCTGGTACAGAGTCGGTCAGTGAAGGTGAACCCATGCACTTAGGCTTCATGTATCTCTCTGCAGATGAGAGAACCTTTAGGAGGAGGGGGAGATTGTGCCTTTATTGAGGCCAGGCAGGTTACTTTTTGAAGTCTTGACCTACCAGGGAGCGCCCGAACCTTGAGGTCCTGTCATGGACAGATCTTAGGTGGCGTTGTTTCATCCCCAGTTATCCAGAAGGATAAGCCCCTGGTTTCAGTCACCCTTTCTTTGGCTGAGTCGTCTGTCGAGATACAGGCTCTAATTGACTTTGGGGCTGCAGGCCTGTTCATTGATGCTGCCTTTGTATCAAAGCACTCG
This sequence comes from Lithobates pipiens, assembly GCF_037356315.1. Lineage (NCBI taxonomy): Eukaryota > Metazoa > Chordata > Amphibia > Anura > Ranidae > Lithobates > Lithobates pipiens. The sequence continues at coordinate 194,079,812 of NW_027507748.1, read as the reverse complement.
ATTCCGCTGCAGTTGCGTGACACTCCATTGAGGCTCTTGAAGGGAGACTCGTAAGACTGTTCCATTGTCCATGGCTGTAGGGGCTCTACACCATGAGCTAATCCGAATCCAAGTTTCCGCTTGTTATTGGTTATCCTTGGTTACAGAGGCACAACCCCTCTTTTGATTGGCTCCGTGCTCAGGTTCTCTCCTGGTCACCACAATGCAGTAAGACATGCTTCCAGAAAGTAGCAAAGGTCCTGTGCACCTCTTCACTCTCCTCCCTGCTGGAGGAGTACCGCGATTTTAGCGATGTCTTTAACAAAGGTCAAGCCAGTAGTTTGCCTCCACACTGGCCGTATGATTGAGCAATTGACCTTCAAGCTGGTGCCATACCCCTTCGTGGCCGTGTTTACCCTTTGTTGGTCTTGGAGGATAAGGCCACGGAGGAGTATGTTGCAGACGCATTTTCTCAAGGTTTCATCCGCTAATCCTCATCTCTGCTGGTGCTGGTTTCTTCTTTGTGAAGAAGAGTGGTGAACTGAGACCTTGTATTGATTACAGGAGTCTCAATCGTTTCACGATTAAGAATGCCTGTTCGATTCCATTGATTATGGAGTTATTTAACTGCCTCAAGGGAGCAACGGAGCTTGATTTGAGAGGGGCATACAATCTTGTGAGGATTAAGGAGGGCGACGAGTGAAAAACTGTTTTTAATACCAGAACAGGCCATTATGAGTACCTCGCAATGCCTTTTGGTCTTTGTAACGCCCTGGCAGTTTTCCAGGAATTCATTAACGATGTCCTCCGAGATTTGTTGCAGTTGTGTGTGGTGGTTTATCTCGATGATATCCTCATATTTTCCAATTCCCTGGAGAGCCACCACACAGATGTCTGTCGTGTGCTTCAGAAACTAAGAGAGCAATCTCTATTGTAAATTGGAGAAATGCGAGTTCCTTCGTGAACAGGTTAAATTTACATTTACACTGCTGATTTTTCGATGAACCCAAACAAACTTTCAACAGTCCTACAGTGGCCCCGACCCATTGGTTTACATCCTCTGCAGCATTTCTTGGGTTTTGCCAACTATTATCGGAAGTTTATTCCTAACTTCTCATCTCTGGTCAAGCCCCTGACTAATATGACCAGAAAGGATGGTAACGCACAGAGTTGGTCTCCGAAGTCCGTTAAGGTCTTTGAGAGTCTCAAGGCTGCCTTTATTTCTGCTCCTGTGTTGGCACATCCTGATCCTACGTTACCTTTTTATCCTTGAGGTTGATGCTTCTGAGACTGGTGTGGGCGCCATTCTGTCTCAACGTCCTACCTCTGAGAGCACCTTGCATCCTTGAGGCTACCTTTCCAAGAAATTGTCACCTGCGGAGTGCAATTATGAGATTGGTGACAGAGCTATTGGCGATCATTTTAGCCCTGAAAGAATGGAGACATCTCCTCGAAGTTACCACTGTGCTGGTTCTCATTCTTCATGACCATAAGAATCTCACATTCTTGTCTGAGGCTAAATGCCTCTCTCCAAGAAGGGCGCGATGGGCTCTTTTCTTGTCAAGTTTCAATTCACAACAATTTTCTTCCACTCCCAATTTGGAGTCGGTTCCAGCTTACCTGTAAAATCCTTTTCTTTTGAAGTACATCACGGGACACAGAGCCATAGTAATTACTATGTGTGTTATAGTCCACCTTCAGGTGCTGGACACTGGCACACCCTAAACAGGAAGTTGCCTCCCTATATAACCCCTGCCACTACTGGGAGTACCTCAGTTTTGTAGCAAAGCAATACACGTGTATACTAGAAAGAGAGGGGCGGGACGTCTGTGTCCTGTAATGTACTTCAAAAAAAGGATTTTACAGGTAAGCTGTTATAACAATCCTATTTTCTTTAATCATACATCAAGGGACACAGAGCCATAATAATTACTATGTGGGATATCCCAGAGCAATGCCAACTGAGGGGGGGGGGGGGTCACAACCATGAATGGCACCATGGGATCAGAGGACTTATACAACTGCCTACAGTACACTGCGCCCAAAGGCGACATCCACATGTCTTTTTCATCCACCAGGTAGAATCTGGTAAATGTATTGATTGAAGACGTTGCAGCCTTGCAGAAACCATAAGCTTGAATGATTACTTGTCAAATCCATTTAGAAATAGTAGATTTTGATGCTGCTTGTCCTCTTTTAGGACCTTCAGGCAACACAAACAAAACATCAGTTTTCCGAATCTGAGCAGTCGCTTTAAAGTAGACTTTGACTGCTCTCACCACATCAAGAGAATGTAGTAATTTTTCTTCCATAGAACAGGGTTCTGGAAAAATGAAGGTAGAACAATATCCTGGTTTATATAAAAACCTGACATTACCTTCAGTAAAAAGTTAGGATGAGGACGCAATACTACCTAATCTTTGTGAACAATAAAAATATGGCTCTTTACAAGAAAGGGCAGCCAATTCGGATACCCTTCTTGCAGCACCAAGGGAATATGTCGTATCAGCCCAAAAAAAGTCTGTTTTGTAGGGGTTACTTAACCAGAGATTAAGCCGTGTTACCCCCTGAATAAAGTTATGAACCAAAGAATGCGAAGCAAGTGGTTGTTGAAATAATGCTGATAATACCAAGACCTGTCCTTAGAAAGCACGCAAGGCCAGTCTTATTTTTCACCCCTTCTGCAGAAAGTCCAGGATTCTACCTTTGACCTATTTCCTGGGGTGCAACTCCTGGTTTCACACCAGGAGACATATGTTTCCCAGACTCCATAATATATAATTATGCAGGCTGGCTCCCTTGCATTAAACAAGGTAAAAACTACTGAACCTGACAGCCCACGCTTCTTCAGAGTGTGGGTCTCAGTGCCCAGACCTTTAAATTTAGCGTTTGTAAAGTAGAATGGAACACCAGACCTTGCGAGAAAAGGTCTGGCCATGATGGTAGGGTCCATGGGTGCCCTACTGCCATCTTTACGATCTCTGCATACCAAGATTTCCTGGGCCCCACTGGGGGTCACAAGAATCAATGACTTCCCTTTCTGCTTGATCCTGCGAAGAAGTCATGGATGTAGGCAGAATAGGAGGGAATGCATAAATCAGTGAGAACCGATTCCACGGGATTAGCAAGGCATCTATTTTTCATGCTAGCGGATCCTTTGTTCTTGACACAAAGTTGTTGATTTCTTTGTTGAACCTGGATGCAAGCAGATCTATGTCTGGGACACAAACAGATCTATGTCCCCCATTTTTTACATATTGACAGGAAGATATCAGGGTAAAGGAACCATTCTCCAGGGAACAACTGCTGGCGACTCAAGTAGTTCGCCTGCCAATTTTTTATTCCTAGAATAAAGACCGCTGATAGGCAAAGTACATTGTTTTCTGCCCAAGATAGGATATGATTCACCTTTCTCTGGGCCACACAAATTCTTGTGCCTCCTTGGTGATTAATATAGGCCATTGTTGTGGCATTGTCTGATTGAATGCTGGCAGGGCAATACCGTAAACTGAACGTTCAGGCCCTCGGAACCAAGAGCTTTGCCTGAATTTCTAAAATGTTAATGGGCAAGGCCATTTCTGATGTGCGCCACTTCTCTTGGACAGTTGCCTCTTCCAGGACTGTTCCCCAACCTAAACAAAAAAGGTTGGCATATGTTGTTACCACTTCCCAGGTAACTGAAGGAAGGATTTTCCCCTTGGTAGATTTTTGGATATTAACCATAAACTGAGGCTTCGGTGCACCCAGCCTACAGCACCTGGTATTTCCAGGTGGTCTCTCATCCGGGTACTAACCAGGCCCGACCCTGCTTAGCCTCCAAGATCAGACAAGATTGGGCACTAGGCTTTGGCATCAGACACATTTTTCCAAGCCGATAGGATACTGTTTTGCAGCAGTCTCAAATTAAACTGAGCAGAAGAAACGGCCTTGAATGAAGCCACCATCTTTTCCAATAATCTTATGCAAAGTTGAATAGAAGAAATTTATCTTGCTTTGACCACCTAAATGAGTTCCTTTATGGTGCTTATCTTTGCCTGGGGTACGAATACCCTTTTCTGGGTGTACCTATGATCAGACTAAAGTATTTTAGCCTTCTTTATGGTTTTAAAGATGATTTCTGCTAGGTTGAGAATCTGACCTTGATATTCCAGGTAGCTGAATGTGGTGACCATACTTTGGTCTAAGCGGGCTACCGACTGGTCTATCAAGAACAGATTGACTAGGTAAACCATAATCGCTATACCTTGGGCCCTTAATCTGGCTAGAAGAGGGGCCAGAACCTTTGTAAACACACAAGGTGCAGTAGCTGGATCGGAAAGCAGAGCTACACACTGAAAATGAAGATTTTCCATCTTGTAAGGTAGATATTACTAGTGAGCAGGGAAATAGGCATATGGAGGTATGCATCTTTGACGTCGATTGATGCCAGAAGTTCTCCTCCTTGTAGGATGGAGATAACTGATTTAGATTGACTTCATATGAAAAAAGTGCTTATATTCAGAAATTGAATTTAGATTTTTGAGATCCAGAATGTCCATTCGGATTTGGCACCGTGAAAAGAGGTTTGAATCAAACCCCAAACTCTGTTCTTACATGGGGACCCTCATGATCACTTTTTTTTTTTTTTTTTTTCTCTGGATCCTTAGAAACATTTGATCTGAGTAAATGAAGACAGCAACTCTTGCAACTCCAGTTTGTACCCTGGAGCTATTGAGGAAGTCCCCCATTCGTCTTGACACTCTTCCTGCCAGATCCTTGAGAACTGCAGAAGAATTCCCCCTATTCGATTGAACCTGATGTTGGAATCCGCTGTGACTGCCTGGAGGCTTATGCCTCTAGCACAGGAGAAGGAGCTTTAAAACGAAAATACATTTAATCCTTTTCTTAAATGGCAAAAAGGGGTGCTTCTTACAAGGTAGATAGAATCTCTCATAACTACTGCAAACATAAAGCTGCCTCCTGGGCCTGCTGAGCAGGATAACCTTGAATACCTGTTTAAACTGGTCTCTCAATGATTAAGCAATTACTGTCAGCGCAGGCTGAGCCACTCAATCTACCAGAGAAATTTTTTTATTTTTTTTTGTTTTTGTTTTTTCAATAGGAATTCCACCTTTTTATCCACGGGATCCCTAAGCATTTGTGCATTGTCTGCTGGACAAGTCAAACTTAATCAAAGCGCATATAGCAACGTTAATTACTGTTGTAACCTACTTAGTGAATTTCCTCCATCATAGCATGAAGTGTGAAAACTTTTTAGGAGGGAAAAAAATGCTTATCTGGGTTATTCTCTCAGGTACAAAAAAGCTTTTCCAGCAATGAATGGACAGGAAAAGGCATGCACAGCACACTTCATGACCCTGATGCTCACACTGACCATCTCAGGGGAGGATACCATTTGTAGAGATGAGTAGGCTTTCCAGAGCTTAAGAGAGAACCTTTTAGCTCTTTTTTGTGGATGATTCAACCCTCCCTTCTGACCATAGCCCGATGCACAAAGCAGAGGTACTACCAGAAGAAATTGCATTCACTGCTTGAGCAATAGTCAGCCACTGCCGCTACTATTAATGCACAGGCTGATGCAAATAGTAAAAGTGTGTCAAATAGGAAATGCCTGTATCACCAAAACTTATTTAATGCTCTTCTTTGCTCTTATGTCTCTCCGACAACTTTGCAGCCAGCATAAATGGAGTATTTCTTTTTTTTAAACGCACTCCTGTGTTGGAGGATGCCAACGCTGTGCCAAGCCCCGCCCCCACCGTCGCATCGCACCCCTCCTTTCTTTTTCAAAAAAAGAATTCTCCAGTGCAAGCACAGGCCTCCGATCCAACAGGATCGACTGAGTGAGGGATGGTGTGGAGGAGACCTGGAAGCCGCGTAGGGGTGGTGAAAAAACGGCATTGGCCATCATTTTTAGTTCTCCCTTATACTCAGTCTCTAGAAGGGGGGAAGAGTTCAGCCCAGGTGGGGGTGTCTGGAGGAAGCAAAACCCCCCACCGGCTGTTCGCCCTATCGGCGAAGCCAGAACTCTGTGGGCAGTTCACGCCATATTCATGTGGCGCTCACGACCCACAATGCACTGCACCATCGCAGTGCATTGCTGCCTCATGATTGGCCAAGCATGCACTGTGACCCCGCATGCTTGGCCAATCACAGCGCTGGCAGCGAGGAGAGCCATAATTGGGCACAGGCAGGATGCCTGTAGCCAATTATAGCTCAGGGGGTTTAGTACACGCCCCCCAAACTATATAAGGCCACCAGAGCGGTAGCCAAGTGTAGTGTGTTGCGGTGCTCAGGGAGAGAGCAGGATAGGCAGGGACAGTGCATTCTTTTCTTGTGAACCTAGCGCTGTTAAAGTGGATGTTGTGTGCCTCCAGCACAATATACACCTGAAGCTACCCCTTATTACTGGTGTTCTGTAATACAGGCACCTGCAGCAGTTAAAGTGGGTGTTGTGTGCCTCCTGCACAGTATACACCTGAAGCTACCCCTTATTGCTGGTGTTGTTCTATTTCTGTAACACAGGCAGGCAGCTGCAGTAATTACAGTCGGTGTACTGTGTCATCTGCTCAGTGTGCACCTAAAGCTACCCAATTGCTGTTTTTCCCATCTCCCTGCAGGCCATTACTATGTCTGGAAGGCCAACAAGGACAGACAGAAAGTCACGAGCCAATAAAAGAGGGCAAGCAGGCTGTGTCTAGAGAGAACAGTGCTGGTCGTGGACGTGGGGCATCGTCATCAGCACGTGGCCATGGGATACGCTTGTCCTTATTTTTGGCAGCTGGACGTGTTGAGCCGGATCATGCCGAAGACTTGGTAGAGTGGATGACCAAGCCCTCCTCATCCTCCTCATCCTCTCTCACCCAGGCTCAGGGTACTAGCAAAGCAGCTACTAATGCGTCCTCTTCCCTCGTCTCAATGTCATCAGTCACTCCTTCCCTAGACCCACCATGTCCTCCTGAGGAGTCCCCCAAACTGTTTGAGCACAGTGTTGGGTACATACTCCAGGAAGATGCCCAGCGTTTTGAAGGCTCTGATGATGATACCCGGCTAGAGGAAGGCAGTAGTGTGAGCGCAGAGAGGGGATGCTCAAGAAGGACAGCAATCTGGCAGCCATGTTCCATCAGCTGCAGCATACTGCCAGGTTTGCTCCAGTGATGAAGAGGGAGGGGATGATGAGGTTACTGACTCCACGTGGGTGCCTGATAGGAGAGAGGAGGAGAAGGAGGAGGCACTTCTCCAACAAGGCAGGATGCCCTCCGGGTGCCAGCTTAGGGACAGCACACTGACTGAATCACACCGCAGAGCTCTGCCTGTGCAGGGCGCTGCCTCTGCGCGTTATTCCAAAAGTTCTTTGGTGTGGGCCTTTTTTGAGATGAGTGCATCAGATCGCACCGCTGCTATCTGCAACATATGTCTCAAGCGTATCTCGCGTGGCCAAAACATCAGCTGCTTGGGCACCACATGCTTGACCAGACATATGTTGACCTGCCATGCAGCTCCTTGGCAAGCGTACCTTAAAGACCCAAACCAAAGAACAAAGCGGACCTCTCCTTGCTCCTCATCAGCTGGGATCTCCAACCCCACTAGACCTTCAGTCCTCTCTGAAACCTGCACTGAGAGGAATGAAGGTGTAGAATTAGGTGTGTCACAGCCAAGTACTTGCAGGCACTCTGCTAGCAGTACACTGATGTCCGATTGTACCAGGCAAATTTCCCTGCCCCAGCTGCCGGACCATCGAAAGAAGTTCACCCCCAGCCATCCACATGCCCAGCGGTTGAATGCTAGCTTGGCTAAATTGCTAGCACTTCAGCTTCTGCCTTTTCAGTTGGTAGACTCTGCCCCCTTCTGTGAGTTTGTGTGGTTCCTTAGTGAAGGCAATTCCGGCTCTCTACCGGCATGTGGAAGGCAATGTCCATGCTTCGCTGGACAGAGCGGTCAGCGGTGCATATTACCGCTGACTCATGGTCCTGCAGGCATGGACAGGGATGTTACCTATCTTTCACAGCCTATTGGGTCACTCTTCTGGCAGCTGGGAAGGATGCAGGACAAGGTGCAGTAGTGTTGGAGGTTGTTCCGCCACCACGCCTCCAAAATGTTACTACTGGTTGGGACACACCTCTCTCCTCCACCCCCTCTTCTTCTTCTTCCTCCATGGACTCTTCCAGTGCTTTGTCTTCGGGAACCAGCGGTGCTCCGTAGGCGTTCAAGGGGCTATGCAAGTACGCATGCAAAAAAGATGCCATGCCGTGCTTGCGCTGGTTTGTTTGGGGGACGGGAGCCACACTGGGGCAGATATTTTGTCAGCTCTGCAGGGGTAAGCCGAGAGGTGGTTGACGCCACGCCAGCTAAAGCCAGGAAATGTGGTTTGCGACAGGGATAACTGACCCATTTGCACTGTGTGGCTCACGTCCTTAACCTGGTGGTGCAGTGGTTCTTGGGCAGGTACCCGGGCTTACAGGATGTCCTGAGGCAGGCCAGAAAAGTCTGTGTATTTCCGCTAACAATTTAATGCCAGTGCTCGACTGGCTGAGCTCCAAAAGGAGTTGAACCTACCGAAGAACCGCCTTATATGTGACAGTCCCACCAGGTGGAACTCAACGTTGGCCATGCTGCAGCGGCTGCACATGCAGCAGAGGGCAATCAGTGAGTACCTGTGCGACTACGGCACCAGGACAGGGTCAGGGGAGCTCGTTTTTTTTCAACCACGCCAGTGGGGCATGATCAGGGATGCATGCACTGTCCTGTCACCATTTGAGGAGGCAACGGGGATGGTGAGCAGTGACAGTGCATGCATCAGTGACACTGTACCTCTTGTCCACCTGTTGGAGCATACGCTGCGTGGAATAATGGACAGGGTATTTAAGGCAGAACAGAGACATGAAGAGAAGGACTTCCTTGCCTCTCAAGGCCCCCTTTATCTAGACAGTGTTCCTGCTGTGCCACCCATCACACAGGAAGAGGAGGAGGAGGAGGAGGAGGCTTGTGTCAGCATGGAGGTAGAGCCTGGCACTCAGCATCAGCAGCAGCAGCAGTCTTTTAGGGATGATTTACAGTCCCAATAAACCCGTGAACTTGTATGTGGCTGGGAGGAGGTGGCTGCGGATCATGTTGTCCTTAGTGACCCAGAGTACTCCGGACTGAATGCCTCAGCTAACCTACACTGTATGGCCTCCCTGATCCTGCAAAGCCTGCGGAAGGATCCTCATATTCTTCGGATCAAGGAGAGGGACCATTACTGGCTAGCCTCTCTCCTTGATCCACGGTACAAGGGTAAGGTTGCGAACCTTATCTTGACGTCGCAGAGGAAGAGACATCTCCGGGAGGCCTTGCAGAATGGTCTGTGCAATGCGTTCCCAGAGACTGGGAGGTTACAAACTCCTGGTCCTGGACAACGTGTTGCTGAGGCTTCCGTCAGTCACAGAAGGAGCGGTGGAGAAGGTGGCCGTCTGACCGATGCGTTCAGACAAGGTATGATCGGTTCCAGCAACCATTGCCAGCGTCTCATTTACATGGTGCAGGAATACCTAGGGGCAAGGTCAGACTCGGACACCTTTCCCACCGAAAATCCTCTGGCTTACTGGGTCTTGAGGATGGAACACTGGCCAGAGCTTGCACAGTATGCAATTGAGCTACTGGCCTGTTCTGCATCCAGCGTTCTTTTGGAACGCACCTTCAGTGCTGCTGGAGGCTTTGTAACCAATCACAGGGTGCGCCTGTCCCCCGACTCGGTTGATCGACTGACCTTGTCATGGTCGGTTCCGAGTTCCAGCAGTCCATGGAAGACTTACCCACAGAATTGGTCCGTTGAGTGCTAATAGGTCTTCCCGGGCGCGCGTTAGCGCGAACGGACGCACGCGGGTGCAAGCAGGTACGATCGGGCGCACGCGGGTGCGCGAGGTTGCGAACGCGGGTGCGCGGGGTCACGAACGGTTGCGCGGTTTCACGTGGGCGCGAACGGGCACGCCGTGCGACCGTTCTTGGCGCCCAGAGGGCTTCTTAAGGGATCCGTTCTAGTGGCCCGGTGCTGTCCTGTCTACAGCGTTCCTGTGAGTTACCTCTGCTAAACCTGATTGTTCCTGCCTCTGATCTACCCGGCTTGTTCCTGTTTACCCCTGCTTGCTGCCAGCCTTGACCCTCGGACTTCCTGACTACGCTTCTGCCTTCTCCTTCGGTACCTCTACTGCCTGCCCGTTGACGACCCGGCCTGTGTTTGACCCTGCTGCTGCCTGCTTACCCAGTTTGTCTCCGTGACCGCTGCTGCCAGTTGCCCGCCTGCCAGTCCTGTGTGACTACCTGCACCTGCTGCCAGCCGCTGACTGCTCTCCAGCTGTTCCAGGATCATCCGCCTGCACCCGCTGCTGCCTGACACCAGCTCCAGGACCAAGCCCACCTACACGGACTTGGCACTTGTGCCCTCTGACCTCTAGAGTCCCTGTTCCCACTCTCAGGGGATCTCGAGCCAGAGGCTTACGAGAGGCCGCTCCCTGCACTCCGGGCTCCTTCCACCAGGTACGTGACAGTACAGGACAGCCATGTCCGAGCCCGCGCAGGGAGCCTCTCCTATGGATGAACTTTGCCGCCACCTCGCAGGCCTCACTCAAGCAGTGAAGAGTTTACAAGAGGGCTATAGTCAGCTGGAGGAACGGGTCCAGGCCCTGTCTACTTCCTCTTCTTCTGCTGCTTCCGGAACTTCTGCTACTCCTGCTGTGGTAATGCTGCCACCCGAACCCAGGGTGCCCACACCCGAGAGATTCTCTGGAGATCGTGGGAAATTCCGGACTTTTCGCAACTCATGTGAACTGTTCTTTGCTCTACAGCCCAGGACCTTTTCCCTTGAGGCCACCAAGGTGGGTTATGTCATTTCTCTGCTAACCGGCGAACCACAGTCCTGGGCCCACCGCTTATTAGAGAAGAAGGATCCTTCCCTTGAAACCCTGGACATCTTCTTTCAGGCCATGTCGCGGTTATATGAAGATCCACAACTAACCGCCACCGCCGAAGCAGCCCTGCACTCACTGCGGCAAGGTCGCCGACCTGTAGAGGACTATGTGTCGGAGTTCCGACGCTGGAGTTCCGACACAGACTGGAACAACGCAGCGTTACGCTATCAGTTCCGCATGGGCCTATCGGAACCCTTAAAGGACGAGCTCGCCCGAGTGGGCATTCCAGGGACTCTAGAAGCCTTGGTGGAGCTAGCTATTCAGATAGACAGGCGGCTGAGGGAACGTCGCCTGGAGCGGTCCTCAACAACTCCTCGCCCGGTATGGATGCTTCCCCGGGTTCCCAGCTCTCCTCATCCTACCTCTCCCGCTGTCACCACGACAAGTCAGGATCTCCCTGAGCCCATGCAGTTGGGCTTACTTAGGCCTTCCTTAACGCCAGAGGAACGCCAACGCCGTCGGGAGGGAAATCTCTGCCTATACTGTGGAGGGTCTGGACATTTTGTGCGTAATTGCCCTGACAAGATCCGTAAGTGTCTCTCCGTATCTTCTGCCCTTACGTTAGACTGTCCTAGTACTACCTCCCATTTGACTGTGTCCATTTCCTTGCAGCTACCAGGAGGGAACATCCAGACCAACGCTATTATTGACTCGTGAGCTTGCAGTGGCTTTATGGACTTAACGTTTGCCTCAAGATATAACATCCCTCTCCGGCCCAGGGCAAGGGGACTTTCTATACATCTGGCCGATGGCTCTACTCTTAAGTCCGGTCCTGTAACCCAAGAGACTCAGCCCTTATTAGCCTCCATTGCCGGAAACCACCAAGAACTGCTCTGTCTGGATGTTATTACCTCCCCTCTCTTCCCTATCATTCTCGGCATGCCCTGGCTAAGGGCACATAACCCCCTTATTGACTGGTCCACCGGGGAGTTAAGATTCCTCTCACCTTACTGTCTCCAGCACTGCTTGTCAGGAACCGACCAGGCTCCCCCTTCGTTGCTCTGCCTGGAAGTTGACGCAGAAACCCGCCAAGCTGTACCACCTGCCTACCATGATTACCTGGATGTGTTTAGCAAGAAGGGCGCGGAGACCTTACCCCCTCACAGGCCATACGATTGTCCTATTGAATTACTTCCAGGGGCAGAAATTCCTTTTGGAAGAATTTTCCCACTATCAGAGACTGAGTTGGTGACCTTGAAGTCCTACCTGGATGACAATCTCAGGAAGGGATTTATACGTCCCTCTACTTCACCGGCGGGAGCGGGAATCTTTTTCGTGGAAAAAAAGGACCAGACTCTGCACCCCTGCGTTGACTACCGGGCCCTTAACAAGATAACCATAAAAAACCGTTATCCCCTACCACTTGTGCCGGAACTCTTCCAGAGACTGGGGTCAGCAGCAGTGTTTTCGAAGCTGGACCTCCGGGGGGCCTACAATCTGGTTCGCATCCGTGACGGCGACGAGTGGAAGACTGCCTTCCGTACTCGCTTCGGGCATTTTGAGTACCTAGTCATGCCCTTTGGTTTATGTAACGCTCCCGCCACATTCCAGCATTTCATCAACGACATCTTCAGAGACTACCTAGACCTGTTTGTCATTACTTATCTGGACGACATACTGATCTTCTCCTCCTCCCTGGCAGAACACCGGGAACACGTCAGGAAAGTACTAACCCGACTCCGACTTCACGGGCTATATGCCAAACCGGAGAAATGTACCTTCGAACAACGGAGTATTCAATTCCTAGGGCTGGTAATTTCTGTAGATGGCATCGAGATGGACCCTCAGAAGATCTCCACTATCCGTGATTGGCCCGCTCCTACTGACAGAAAAGGGGTCCAGCGTTTCGTTGGATTCGCAAATTTCTATAGGAAATTTATTAGAGGATTTTCTACTATTATAGCCCCCATCACAAGACTGACCAGGCAGGGTCTGAAGTTTCAATGGTCCCCAGAGGCTCAGGAAGCCTTCTCTACTCTGAAAAGCTTGTTTGTGTCGGCCTCTATTCTCAAGCATCCTGACCCGACCCGGCCTTATATCCTAGAGGTCGATGCCTCTGAGATTGCGGTTGGGGCGATTCTCTCCCAGAGACATGGGCTTAGGGCCCGTCTGCACCCAGTCGCATTCTTTTCCCGCAAGCTATCCGAAGCAGAGGCGAATTATGACGTCGGAGATCGGGAGCTATTGGCCATTAAAGTGGCCCTTGAGGAATGGCGCTATCTGCTGGAGGGGGCCACACATCCAATCCTCATTTACACAGATCACAGAAATCTGGAGTATTTGAAGTCCGCCAAGAGGTTGAAGCCACGTCAGGCCAGATGGGCTCTTTTCTTTTCCCGGTTTTCGTTTCACATAACTTATCGCCCGGGTTCCAAGAATACCAAACCGGACGCCCTGTCCCGAATGTTCAACGAGCCAGAGACCTCTCCACATCCAGATACCATCCTGACCTCAGGGAACTTTCTTCTTCTTCAAACAGATTTGCTGCCTCTGATCAAGCAAGTCTCCGCTGGTGCCACTCCTCCACCTAACGTCACACTTCTGGCCCAAGACGAACTTCTCTGGTATGAAGGCAAAATTTTTGTTCCCCAGGAGGCTCGGGTGCCAGTCCTCAGTGCATGCCATGATCACCCGCTGGCCGGCCATTTCGGTGCCCTCAAGACCACCGAGTTGGTCCAGCGCACCTTTTGGTGGCCCCAGTTGAGATCTGATTGTAAAAGATACGTGGAGGCATGTGCCATTTGCATCCGAAACAAAAGCAGCAAGTCCAGGGCCTGGGGTCTGATGAAACCATTACCTGTTCCAGAGAGGCCTTGGCGGATGATATCAATGGATTTTATCGTAGAGCTTCCTCCATCTGAAGGCTATTCCACAATCTTCGTGGTAGTGGATAGGCTAACCAAGATGGCCCACTTCTTGCCAATGAAGGGCACCCCCTCCGCTGCAGAAACCGCTGAGGTTTTTATTAAAGAAATCGTGAGGCTACATGGTGTTCCCGCAAACATTATTTCTGATCGGGGTGTGCAATTCACGTCTAAATTCTGGAGAGCACTCTGCAGGGCCTTGAAAATTGATCTTTGTCTCTCGTCTGCTTACCACCCACAGACCAATGGGCAAACAGAACGGACGAACCAGACGCTGGAGCAGTACCTGCGCTGCTTCTCGTCCTTTTCTCAGGACAACTGGGCTTCCTTGCTGCCGTTAGCGGAGTTCGCTTATAATAACTCCATCCACTCTGCCACAAGTCAGTCTCCGTTCTTCGCCAATTACGGCTTCCACCCCTCATTCTTGTCCCAAGACCTGCCTGAAAGCCCGGTACCAGCAGTCCAGGAGAATATCGACTTCTTTAGTTCCAACAACAGACTACTGCAGGAGACCATGGCAAGGACCCAAAGACATAATAAAGAAGTCTTTGACAGGAGGAGAAGGGGGGAGCTTGAGCTCAAGGTTGGGGACCAGGTTTGGCTCTCCACGTTGAATCTAAAGATGGCCTGTCCTACTAAGAAATTGGGACCAAGGTTTGTGGGTCCCTTCCCAATTGTAAAGAAGATAAACGACGTAGCATTTGAGCTAAAACTGCCAGAATCGTTCAGGATTCACCCCGTATTTCATGTAGCGTTACTCAAACCAGCCATCCCGGATCCCTTTGACAGCCGGAGGATTGTCCCACCTGAACCTGTGATCATCGACGGTGAAGTCGAGTACGAGGTGGAATCTATCTTGGACTGTAGGCGTAGACGGAATCAAGTTCAATTCCTGGTGAAGTGGAAAGGGTATGGACCTGAAGAAAATTCTTGGGAACCTGAATCCAACATTCATGCCAGGAGACTGATTCTTGCCTTTAAAAGGGCCCATCCTAGTAAAATGGCTCAATTGGGCATCCGGAGGCTGCCCAATGTCATGGTCGGTTCCGAGTTCCAGCAGTCCATGGAAGACTTACCCACAGAATTGGTCCATTGAGCGCTAATAGGTCTTCCCGGGCGCGCGTTAGCGCGAACGGACGCACGCGGGTGCGAGCAGGTACGATCGGGTGTGCGAGGTTGCGAACGTGCGCGCGCGGGGTCACGAACGGTTGCACGGTTTCACGTGGGCGCGAACGGGCACGCCGTGCGACCGTTCTTGGCGCCCAGAGGGCTTCTTAAGGGATCCGTTCTAGTGGCCCGGTGCTGTCCTGTCTACAGCGTTCCTGTGAGTTACCTCTGCTAAACCTGATTGTTCCTGCCTCTGATCTACCCGGCTTGTTCATGTTTACCCCTGCTTGCTGCCAGCCTTGACCCTCGGACTTCCTGACTATGCTTCTGCCTTCTCCTTCGGTACCTCTACTGCCTGCCCGTTGACGACCCGGCCTGTGTTTGACCCTGCTGCTGCCTGCTTACCCAGTTTGTCTCCGTGACCGCTGCTGCCAGTTGCCCGCCTGCCAGCCGTTCCTGTGTGACTACCTGCACCTGCTGCCAGCTGCTGACTGCTCTCCAGCTGTTCCAGGATCATCCGCCTGCACCCGCTGCTGCCTGACACCAGCTCCAGGACCAAGCCCATCTACACGGACTTGGCACTTGTGTTCTCTGACCTCTAGAGTCCCTGTTCCCACTCTCAGGGGATCTCGAGCCAGAGGCTTACGAGAGGCCGCTCCCTGCACTCCGGGCTCCTTCCACCAGGTACGTGACAGACCTTCATAAAGATGAATCAGTCTTGGATCACCACCAGCTACTAAACACCTGAAGCTGATGTAACCAAATAATTTTTTTTTAAATGTCACATCCCTTGAAGACTGCCTATGCTGATGCTGAGTGACTGTCCTGTTATGTTGACTGACTATCCTCTTCCTCCTCAATGATCCTGCTGATGGCTTGGAAGAACATTTTTGGTTCTGGTTGACGCCACCAGTGGCTAAGGCCCAATTTTTCAGCCCCTGTTTAACAGGGGCATGTAATTACAATTTTTGATGTAATGCTTTGCAGCAGGGCTCATTCCTGCACTCCAACTAGAGTATCTGGGAGAGGTTGCAATGTTGTGGCACCAGTGCCTAAGGCCCAATTTTTCAGCCCCTGTTTAACAGGGGCATGCAATTACAATTCTTGATGCAATGCTTTGCAGCAGGGCTCATTCATGCACTCCAACTAAAGTATCTGGGAAAGGTTGCAGTGTCGTGGCACCAGCACCAGTGCCTAAGGCCCAATTTTTCAGCCCCTGTTTAACAGGGGCATGTAATTACTATTATTGATATAATATTTCACAGCAGTGCCCGTTCCTGCGCCCACCGAGAGTAACTGTGAGGACTTATGGTATTGTGGCACCAGCACCACCACCACAACCACCAAAGGCCCAATTTTTCTACCACTGTTCAACAATGGCATGTAATTACAATTCTTGATATAATTGTTCACAGCATGGCGCTCCAGCGCCCACCAAGAGTCACTTTGAGGGCTTACAGTGTTGTGGCAACACCAACACCTTAGGCCCACATTTCTGCAGAGCATATAGGGCAGGCCCCTACTTTCAAACATCCA
The DNA here is from genome assembly GCF_037356315.1 of Lithobates pipiens. NCBI lineage: Eukaryota > Metazoa > Chordata > Amphibia > Anura > Ranidae > Lithobates > Lithobates pipiens. The sequence goes on along the minus strand of NW_027507748.1, from coordinate 194,063,386 downwards.
ACTTACAAACGTCTCCTACTTACAAACGGAAGGAGACAACAGGAAGTGAGATGAAAAAACGGACGGGCCAAAAAAATTATACAGGGGTGATAACCCTTCCCTATGTTTTCCAATAAGCTTAAAAATATATTTTTTGACTGGAGCTACACTTTAAAAATGTACCAGTTCAAAATTACAAACAGATTCTACTTAACACAACAAACCTACACAGTCCCTGTCTTGTTTGCACCGCCTGTATACTGCTGTTCTGAGTATATAGGGCCTGGGGGCCCCACGCCTTTCCTTTTTTTAATTTGGGTACGGGGTTCCCCTTAATATCCGTACAAGACCCAAAGGGACTGGTAAAGGGCAGGGGGGGCTACCCATGCCAATTATTTTCTCAATGATTTTCATCCGTATTGCCGGAACCAGATATTGCATTAAAACCGCAAGCTGTTTTAAATGACTTTTTTTGCGTTGAATGTCATTTTGTGCAGGGACTGTTCTAAACATGGGAAAGACGTGCCACTTCACAGGCATACTATAGACACCCCAGGCACGATATTTAAAGGAATATTTCACTTTTTTTTTCACTTTAATCATCATTAAAATCAGGGCTCCCGAAAAAACAGCTGTTTTTTTTTTTTTAAATTGCAATTGACCCATGTCCCCTGGGGCAGGAGCCAGGTCCCCAAACCCTTTTTAGGACAATATCTTGCATATTAGCCATTAAAATTAGCACTGTTTATTTCGAACGTTTGAGTCCCATAGAGTTCAATGGGGTTCTGGACCTGTAAAAAGCACAGGAAAACTATATTTCCTTAATACCAAAAGTACTGGATCCTGGGGTCCAGCTCTCTAAAAAGAAGTGTTACAGGCAAAACCTTGTTTCTTCGAAAACATGCATTCAGTTTGGCCTAAAAGACACTTTGAATGGATCCGGCTGGATAGCTAGCCCCAGTAAGGATTGCTCCAGAGGAGCTCAGCACAGCACACCTTCACTCATGACCAACACCTTAGACACTGGAGAAAAAACTTAGATACTCCCAGTAGTGGCAGGGGTTATATAGGGAGGCAACTTCCTGTTTAGGGTGTGCCAGTTTCCAGCACTTGAAGGTAGACTATAACCCACATAGTAATTATTATGGCTCTGTGTCCCGTGATGAACAGTTAAAGAAATTCTTGCTGCTCGGGTCCATGCTCCTCCTGAGAAACCTTGTGACCGCTGCTTTGTTCCAGAGATTCTGTGTACTGCCGTGTTTTAGACTTACAATTCTCCCAAGGCTGCTGCCCACCCTGGGAAGAATCAACTCGTTTGGGCCATTTCCATACAATTCCGGTGGCCTAGTCTACGTGCTGATATAATCGCCTTCGTAGCTGCCTGTCCCGTGTGTGCTCAGAGTAAGACTCCACGACACCTTCCAGTGGGCCTCCTACAACCCATACCCAATGGAGAGAGGCCCTGGACCCACCTGTCTATGGATTTCATTGTAGAGTTTCAACTCCCAGGGCAACACGGTTATCATTATGGTGGTTGACCGGTTCTCAAAGATGTGTCATTGTATCCCACTAAAGAAGTTACCCACTTCTAAGGAACTGGATTCCATTTTTGCTCAGGAGATCTTTTGCTTACATGGGCTACCCAAGGTGATTGTCTCAGATAAGAGTAGGCAGTTTGTGTCCCGGTTCTGGCAAGCCTTTTGTACACATTTGGGAGTTCAGCTTGCTTTCTCCACAACCTCTAACTTTGTGTTCCCTCACTGAAATTCACACCTATTTAATAATAATTCTTCACAGGATTAACCCATGAGGAGTATGAAGTACAGTCCATTGTTGACTCCCGTAGGTTCTGTGGGTGCATACAGTACCTGGTGCATTGGAAAGGGTACGGTCCAGAGGAACGCTGTTGGGTCTCATCCTTGGACGTACATGACCCTGTCCTCCTCTGTGATTTCCATAGATGTTTTCCCCTCAAACCTGGTGGTCCTCCGAGGGGGAGGGGTTGTTGAGGAGGGGGTACTGTCAGGGCCAGGCTCAGCCCTTCCTTCTCTGAGCTGGCTGCTCAGCAGCCGGCTAATTGCCAGCTTCTATCTATCTACAGTTACTGTTGTCGATTAGACATGTGCGATAAATTCGTACATTTGGGAGGATCCGAAATACGAATTGCTATGATTCCAAATTCTGTACGAAATAAAAACCCAGGAAGTCAGTACATCACAGGTATGGTGGGAGCCCCTCACAATGATAAATTCATCAAAACGAACATTCGTAATAGTTACGAAAAGTTAACAAACCTAACGAAAAATTTGTATTTCATACGAAATTTCGGACACAAATTACAAAATACGAATTAATTCTAATATGAAACAAAACAAATTTATTGATGGTGCACATGTCTATTCACGATATCCTGCTCATCAGTCCTGCCTACCTAAGTTGTCCAGCCCAGAGGATCTCTGCCTTTGCCTTAGTCAACATCACGGAGATGCTCTCCTGCATTCCTGTTAAAAGACTTGCTTGGCTGACATCCCTTCTGGTTCCAGATCCTGCTTGCTGTTTTACTACGCTCATCTCCGGCTCCCTGAGGTTTGGCTTGTTCCTGAACTCTGGCTATGTTTTGACTACGTTTGTTCTATTTACTTTTATCATTAAAGAAGTGTGATTTAACTGTACTTCTGTCTTGGTCTGATTTCATGGTTTCTGACAGGTGGTTCCTATTAGGGGATGGGATTTGCATTGAGGGGTATATGTTCCTGAACTGTCCAAGGGAGTGAATATAAGGGTAGGGAGGATAAAATGTTCCAGCTGAACCCAGTCCTTGACTTCTGAGTGGATATTCCAGTCTATTATGCTCGCAAGGATGCATGCTCGATGGTATTTAAAGATGTCAGGGAGGCCTATGCCTCCTTTCAACTTCAGTATAGTTAGTTGATCATAGCATATTCTAGGTCGGTTCTTACCCCATAGAAAATTGGTGCATGCTTTTTACACAAAGAAAAAAAGGTGGGAGGGAGTTTAATTGGCAAGGTTTGCATTAAGTACAGTATCTTGGGAAGAATGGTAATTTTAATGATGGATGCTCACCCAAACCAGGAAATGAGCCCAGTTGACCAGGATTCTAAGTCTTGCGCTAATTTTTGTACGGTTGGGAGATCGTATTTGGCATAAAATTGGGTTGTTTGGAGGTTAGTTGAATGCCCAGGTATGTTATTGCTTCTTGCTGCCATTTAAATGGGAAGTTAGATTGACATTGTATTAGCACGTCTTGTTTTTTTTTATTTATTTATTTATTTTTTTTGCCAACTCAGTAGAACCAATGATCTTCGAGGAAAACCAAGTCCTCACACCCACTGCTTGCTCAGGTTACCTCTCATCGCTTTACATCATGGTGGCAGTTTTTTTTTTTTTTGCATATATTTATAAATATATATATATATTTATATGATATGCTAGATCCAAACAGCTTTCATGGCTTAAATCCTTCCCTTGTTTGTCTAGTCAACATCTCCCATACTCGATAATCTCCCCACCTATCACTAATTATTCCCCCCCCCACCTCCCCTATCCTACCAAGTAGATCATTTTTAACTTAACACTTATACATATCTATACCCGTTTAAATCTGTATCCTTAATCCTTCTGAGGTACTCCATCTCCCTTTAAATTCTTGCCAGCTTTTCCATTTTTCCAGCGTGTGTTTATTACTCCTACCCCCCGAGCTATCCTCCAAGCATTCCATCTTATATATCCCTTCTACGGCATCCACCCACTCCCATATCATAGGCGCTTCCGGCTCTTGCCATTTTTTTGGGATTAGTTTTTTCCCCGCGTTTAATAAATGTGGGGTCAAGGACATCTTATACTGTTTTACGCTGCCCTCTGTAGCATGAAACAGGACCGCCCAGGGGTCTGCGCTTACTACAGAACTGGTTATGGTTTTGATATGTGATAGGATCTGGTTCCAGTAGCTCTTGATCTTCGGACACCCCCACCATATGTGGGCCATAGTACCTATTTCCCCACATCTACGCCAACATTCCCCTGACGTATCTGCTTGAAATTTACTCTTTCTATCTGGGGTATAATACCACCTCGATAAGCATTTATAGCTCATCTCTGCGGTTTTGGCATCGATGGCTGAGCTATGGGCCAGTTTAAATATTTTACCTAGCATTACCTTATCCTTTTGTGAACCTAATTCCCTTTCCCATTTTTAACGAATGGAGGTATTCCCGACTCTCCCGCTGACAGCAGCAACTTATACCACCTAGCAACTATCCCCTTAGAATTCTTTGTTATAGATAGTTGTTCCAATGTAGTCAATTCGTCAGCCGCCCTAATCGGTTGCGGTAGTTTTTTTATAAAGCGGGAGAGCTGGCAGTACCTCCACTCATCAATCACCATTATGTCTATTTTTTGTTTGATTTCGTGAAAAGGTGCTATATTGCCTTCCTTCATTACATCTTTAAGCTGTGCTTCCTTTACCCAATTGCCTCCTATCTCCGTGCAACCTGGTAAGAAATATTTATTATCTTTTAGTGCCATGAGGGGTGAGTTATATTTTCCATTGACGTGCTTATATACCATATCCCATATTCGGAAAGTGTTACGTGTTAAATTATTTCCTATCCCTATTTTCTGCCTCTTATGTGGAGGGTTCCATATTTGTTTACCTAATTGTGCTCCGCAACTTTCGTGTTCAAGTTTTACCCATTTTTTTTCTATATTATCCCTTTTGGGCCATTCACTCACCCTAGACAGAGCCACCGCTTTATAGTACATCTGTATATCTGGGATCGCCAGCCCACCTCTATCTTTTGGTTGTCTCAAGCTAGCAAATGCTATTCTGGGTTTTTTATGCTTCCATATAAATTTGTTTAATACTGATTTAAGTTTTACCAAATATGTATTAGATAACGCTATCGGTAACATCTGAAAACGGTATAAAATTTTTGGAAATATTATCATCTTCCCAATGTTTATTCGCCCCAGCCATGATATCGAGCTTTTACTGCATCTCTTACACTCCACCTTAATTTCATTTAGTAATGGTATGTAGTGGATGCGGTAAAGTCTCTTCTCAGAATTAGCCAATTTTATGCCCAAGTATTTAAGCTCCTTTCTCCACGGGAAGCACCAATCCTGTTGAATTGTTTGCGCCTCTATCTTATTGGTATTTATATTTCGGATTTTGATCGATTTATTTTAAAGTTGGACAATTCTCCGTATTTTTCTAGTATCCTTATTAAATTAGGGACAGACCGTTTGGGATTACATATATAAAATAGTATATCGTCTGCGAAGGCTGAAAACTTATGTTCCTCCTCCCCAGTTTTTACCCCCATTATGTCAGGACTATCTCAGATTGATGCGAGGAGGGGTTCCATTGACAAAATGAACAGGAGGGGCGACAGGGGACACCCCTGTCTTGTCCCCCGTTCCAGTTCAAATTTAGCAGACTCCTGTCCATTAACTTATACTCGCGCAGTGGGTTGAGTATATAAAACTCTCACCCTCTGTATTGTTTTCGGGCCTATTCCCATCTTAGCCATTGTTTGAAACATAAACCCCCAGTCCACTCTGTCGAACGCCTTTTGTGCGTCTGTAGACAGAAGCAGACTGGGGGTCTCCCTCCGTCGCATCTGTTGGATCAGCAATAGGGTTCTTAAACCGTTATCTCTCCCTTCCCATCCTGGTACGAACCCCACCTGGTCTGGGTGGACCAGGCTCTTCATCAAGTCCCTTAATCGCTCCGCTAAGATCTTTGCGTATAGTTTCGTGTCTGTATTAAGTAGCGAAATTGGCCTATAGCTGGTACATTGGGCTGGGTCTTTCCCGTCTTTGTGAATTAGTGTAATTGTGGCCGATAGGCCCTCACTACTCATGCTATATTTCTCACCCAACCCATTGAAATAGTGGCATATTTTTGGTGTTAGAATTTCTCTATATATTTTATAGTAGAGTGTTGTAAACCCGTCCGGTCCGGGAGATTTTCCCGAAGCTGATTTTGTCAAAGCCTTGTTTATTTCTTTGACCGAAATTGGTCGATCAAGGGTCTCCCTTTCCAGCGTACTAATTTTGGGTAGTCTAATTTTTTTTTAGGAAAGCAGCAATGTTCTTCTCACGAACCTCACCCTGTACCCTTTGCTCTCTGTCTAAGTCTCTTCGAAATATTTCCTAAAAGTTTCCGCGATTGCTTTCGTTGAAAATACCATGTTACCATTTTTATTCATTATTTTGCCAATAAAATTTTTTGTTTTTTCTTTTTGCACTTTCTTAGCTAGGTATTTACCCGTTTTATCCCCCCAGAGGTAACGTTCACGGGCCCGGCTGTTGAAGACCCTCCTGGTTTCTTGTTCCAGGAGATCCTTTAATTCCTCTCGGGTATTAACTAGTTTTTTGTATATTATGTCCCTTTGAGGCTGACTTTTTTTTTTTGTGCTCTTGTTCCAAGTTATAAATCTCCTCTGTTAATCTTTTGGTTTTCATGGCTCTCATTTTTTTTTTTTTGACCCTACTGCAATCAATATTCCTCTTATGTAAGCTTTATGTGCTTCCCACACTATTTGACCTGCAGTTTCCGGGATATAATTCAGAGCAAAGTAGTGTTCTATTTCTTTACCAATCCTAACTCTATCCTCTTCATCATATAGCAGGTCTTCATTGATCCGCCATGTCGAGGATCTTATCTTATTGCTAAAATTGTTTATTTTAATCTCGACCGGAGCATGGTCTGAGAGGGTAGTTGCTTCTATTCTAGCTTCAACCATCTGATCTAATAACCCGTGATCGATAAAAATATAGTCAATGCGGGAGTATGTCGCATGTACCGGGGAGTAGAACGAATAATCTCGACTTTTTGAGTTCATAACTCGCCACGCATCTGCCAACTGGCCAGTATATAATTTTTGCTGAATGTTTCTTAGCTGATCATTTCTCATCCTCTGTAACCCGGACGTGCTATCTACTCCTGGATTGAGGCAAAAATTAATATCTCCTAACATTATCACGTATCCCTTCTTAAACTTGGTTAACTTAATTAATATTGTCTTTAAAAACCCAATAGGATTAGTATTAGGGGCATAGATGTTAACTATTGTGCAATCCATCTCATCTAGTGTACCCTTCAGGAACAGATACCTCCCTTCCACATCGCTCATCCTATCCACTAATTGAAATTTCATTTTTTTTTAAAAACCTATCGCAACCCCTCTACTCCTTGTAGAAATTGTATCGCTGTAATACCAACTAGGGAAGTTCTTCGAATAAAGTCAATATTTGATGTCAGGGAGATATGTGTCTCCTGAAGGGCCACCACATCAGCCTCATATCGCTTTAGCTCTGCCAAGATCTTATGTCTCTTGGTTGGGGTATTCAATCCCTTTACGTTATATGTTAAAAAATTTATACCGTGCATTTAACCGATAGCTTCCTAATTCCCTGACGCCTTTCTTCTCCTACTCGGGTAATATTAAATTTTCCAGATGATCTACTTTTCCTCCCTATCCCTCGTCCCTCCTCCCGCAATACCCTCCCCTCCACCCTTCTACCCAACCTGTACCCCACCTCCCTCCTCTCTACCCTTCCCCCCCCCTTCCTGCGGCCTAAACTCGGCCCTTGTTTGGTAGATGGTCGTATAGGTCTTTACCATCTCCCAAACAACTTGTTCTGAGGGTCTGAGGCTCCTTGACCTACGCCTCCTCTCTCCTCTCCTATTTGTACAGGAAGAGAGGGAGCATCGCCTCCGTCACCCTACCCTCCTTCCGCCATCTTCACCAGCCACCTTTTTCCCCCTCTTCACCCCCTATTCCCCCCCAACCGGCTTCTTGTATCACATTCCTCCAGGTTGTGATAGACCCGTCCTCTCTCATACCCAGCCTGGGAGTTCCGGGGTACACAGATCCAGTCTCTTGCAAAAATCTACCAGGTCCTTCGGGTATCTCAGCTTCACTGTTTGACCATTTTTAAAACCCATCAAGCATGCTGGGAAACCCCAGCTATATTTCACATTTTGCGCACTCATCTCTACCAACAGCAGCTTCAGAAGCCGTCTTCTCGCTAAAGTCGCATAAGATAGATCAGAGAAGATTTGTATCTCGCGGCCCCTATACTGCCGTATGGTCTTTCCTCTAAGCTTTCTCCAGAGTGTTGCTTTATCCTCAGAATAGGTAAATCTTACAATAATATCTCTGGGTCTCTCTGTGTCAAATTGACGTATTTTGCCTATTCTATGAATCCTGTCGATTTTTGGGGGATTTTCTCTCCCCTCTGTCCAGTAATCATCAAATATGCTTTCAAATATCTTTCTCAGGTCTTCTCCCTTTTCCTCCAGGACGGATCGGATCCGTAAATTTTTTCTTCTACTTTGGTTCTCCTGATCTTCCAATTTGTACCATATCTCCCTCTGCTCTCGTCTTGCTGTTTCTGCTTGCTCCTGCATTTTGCTTACTTCCTGGGTTAGTTGTTCAATACGATTCTCCGTGACCTCTACTCTCTCTAACAGACTTCCGAGATCCTCTCGGAGCCCACGGATATCCCCCTTGATTGCATTTTCGAGGCTCAAGAGCATCTCTCGCATTTCTCCTTTTGTAGGGGGTAGGTCTATTATCCTTGACTCATCCGCTTTACTGATGTCAATGTCACTATCTGTCCCGATATCCGCTCCACGAAGTGCGGTAGTATCCTCCTGATGTTTACCTAGACCTTTTCTCTGCTCTTGATCAGTGTTGTTTCTTGCCTGTACCTGTATGTTTGGGGCTTCCTCCTTGCGTTAAATATTGTTGAATAGTGGTATCTAAGCCTTTCTCTTTAGAGGACCGCGAAGTTCCGCTTTTAGCGGCTTTATTGGCTGATTTACTCATGGTGTCTTGTGTGGTCGTTTACCTCTTTCTTATTTTAATGCTTTCTTTTTCTCCTTGCCCCCCTCTCCTCCCCTCCTTTAATCAGGCCTAGTATGTCCGCTTAATAGTGGTCAGTCCGTGGTTTTGAGGCTATAGTATTCGCTTTGTACTTCACTGTAGATGTTTATAAGTAATGGTTCAAAGCTGTGGTTTTTCTGATGGAATTTTCTCCCTTTACTCTATCCTCGCTTAGAGTCAGGTTTACCAGTAAGCTGGGCTCCTATGTGTTGATACTCCTTAAAGTCCCACCCTCTATATTGATGGTAATCTGAGAAAGCTTTTATAATCGATTACTATAGAGGTACCCTTTACCTTTGCGTGAGGGATCTACTTAGCTGGCCCTGCATATATTACAGCCAATATTAACCACTTCCCACCCGGCCAATGCATATATACGGCCGGGTGGGAGCCGTCTACTCCTGATAGGACGTTCCTGAACGTCATTCAGAAGTAGCGGGATCGCGCGCGCAGCGGCGCGATCCCGATGTGCTCGTGTCACCCGGACACGGCACATCTGAGATCGGCAGGAGGGCTCTGTGATTGGCCCTCCTGATCACATGACGGCCGTGTCCAATCACGGCCGTCATGTGATGTAAACAAACAGCCGGTTGCTAGGCAATCGGCTCTCCTCTCCTCACACGGAAGTCATCGCTGAGGAGAGGAGAGCAGAACGCTGCAGCCGGCTGATGATCAGTGAGTATGGGCTGCTTTTTACAGCTTTTTACTCACTGATCATCAGTCTAGTGTCAACACACAACACACCACACAGTACAAACACAGTCCCCACATATGTCCCCAAACCACACATGTCCCCAAAACATACATGTCCCCAAATAATAAAAACACATGTCCCTAATAATAAAAACATGTCCCCCACATATGTCCCACTAAAATCACATGTCCCAATGATTATCTGCACACATATGTACGTGATCACCTGCACACATATGTACATGATCATTTGCGTACATATGTCTGTGATCACACAAACCAATAATTATACAGTTAACTGAATTTTTTTTACCAAAAACATGTAGCAGAATACATTTTGGCTTAAATTTATGACAAAATTTGATTTTATTGGATTTCTTTTCAAATAGAAAAAAGAAAATATTGTTTTTTTTCCAAATTTCCGCTTTTTTTGCGCTTATATCGCAAAAAATAAAAAACGGAGTCGTGAATAAATAACACCAAAATAAAGCTCTATTTGTGCGAACAAAATGATAACAATTTCATTTGGGTACAGTGTAGCATGACCGCGCAATTGTCACTGAAAGCGCGAGAGCGATGAAAGCTGAAAATTGGGCTGGGAAGGAAGGGGGTGAAAGTGCCCTGTATTGTAGTGGTTAACATTGTCATATTGCTCACGATATTAGAACATGCAGTTCAGGACCTGCAAATATGCGGGCCACCTGAGGCACAGATGATAAAAAAAAAAAAAAGAAAAAGAAAAAAAAAACACCAAAAAAAGTATCCCTGTTTGTCGTGATAAAACCATATAAGTTGCCAGTATTGGTCCTGGTTTCACATTTGCTGTAGAAAGAACAAGTGCCTGTACCTATAGGTTTATCAAAACTAAGTCACGACCTGCTTGAACGGCATTGATATTGGATTTTTACTGGATATTCTGAATATTTATGGCAACGCAGCCCATATAGCTTTGCTTACTTTACCACATAATCAACGTTTATACGGCATTACTGCAGGATCATATACAATTAGATTATGCCACGAGTGAGAGACATATCTATGAGAAAGAGTTGTTAGCAACAGAGAAAATTAAACGATGTATGCCTCTGGAGCTTCACAAAATATTCACATTCCACATCTAGCAGAATGAGGCTATTATAGTGCTTCTCTTAACTAACAGTAAGTTGTTCTCCCATTCACTGTAGGACATTCATATTCACTGCAGGACACATAGATTATTAGAGACTGAACACCGATGGCTATTCGTGTTTGACCAGAATCAATACAGGGTTGTTTCAGGGTGCATCATGTTGAGCTTATGTCTTAAATTATGGATGGTAAACCTCTCTGTGAGTGAGGGTCCTTGGGAAAAAAAAAAAAAAAAAAAGGGGGAGTTCCCCATCACACACCTCTGAAACACAGCTCTTATCGAAATAAGGCAATTATATTGCTCCACAGGGAAACAACACCCTGTTCACCAAACACTGCACCACACTGGCAGGGAGCATCCCATCCCCATGGTCGACTGTACAGATCCCAAGCGGTTAAATTCTATCGCTCTATAAATTACAATACCGTCCTTTGTTTGTCACCGGCTCTTGTTGTTTTTAGTTCTCCAGGGTTTCTGTGTGTTCTCCGGAGTTTCATCCAGGTTCCCTGCTAGTGTGGAAGGGGGGTGTAGGAAGACCGGGTAACCGCCAGCCGGCGGTGCTTCATACGGACGGTCCGTTTCGGATGGCAGAGCAGGGGGATGCAGCATAGGTGGCGTGTTGAAGCGGGGGGGCGTTCGTATTCGCTCCGGTCGGAGCCACACTCTTCCTCTGGTATGGACGCGGCTTCCATCTCCAGCTCCCCGCACACACGCCCCTTGACGGCGCAGGTCAGCCCCTCCCCTCAGGCGCGCGCAGCGACCTCACGTCCTGCGTCCGCCCCTCATGGCGTAGTGAGCACGTCTTGTTTTAATGAAATATTCAGGGCGTGGGATTTGGAGAAATTGTTCTGTTGGTTGGTCATGGTTTTGAAGTTAGAAAAGTCTCTTAAAAATGTTGTCATGATTGGGATTGGTCAAGAAAAGAAGAATATCATCCGTAAACGCAGCCAATTTAAAGTTTTTTTTGGGTAATTGTTATACTTGATATATTAAGGTTTGCCCCGAGTCTTCTGAGTAACAGTTGGAGTGTGAGGACAAAAATTACGGGGGACAGTGGGCAGCTCTGTCATGCTACGTTTGATATTGAGAAGGCATTCGATAGGTGGCTGTTGACGCGTATTTCGCTGTTGGTGAGGAGTATAAAGTTAGTATAAAGTTCAGCATGCGCCTCCTGATTCCAAGGGCCACTAGTGTTTCCGACCTAAAGTCCCAGGCCACTCTAAGGCCGCGTACACACGGGCGGACTGTTCGCCCAACCTTGTCCGCTGAACAGTGTTTGGGCGGACAGTCCGCTCGTGTGTGGGGCTTCAGCGGACAGTTTCAGCGGACAGTTGGCCGAACAAGGTCTTACGGAAATTCCGAAAAACTGTCCGCTGAAACAAGGTTTCAGCGGACTGTTCGCTCGTGTGTAGGCTTGTTCGGCCAACTAAGTCTCGCGCATGCTCAGAAAGGATTTCCACGTCGGAAGGTTGCATTGCAGTGTATTGGACGTCGAAATTTTCGATCCGTCGTGCGTGCCGAAACGTCATCGCGCAGGGTTTCAGCAAACTGTTCGTCCGTCGTGTGTGGCCATGTCCGTCCATGCTAAGTTTGAGCGGACTGTTTGCCGAAACTGTTGGACGGACAAAGTTGGGCGAACAGTCCACGCGTGTGTACGCGGCCTAACAAATGCCTTCTCTGCATTGGGGGACAGAAAGAAGCTAGGGTGGTGATTGGAGGTCAGCCAGTGGTGTAAATTGATTGCTTTTAGAGTGTTGTCCCTGGCTTCCATTCCTGGAATAAATCACATTTGATCAAGGGAGATAAGCTGGGGTAAAAATGGTAGTAAACGGTTTGCAAGAATTTTGGTGTAGAGTTTGAGGTCTACATTGAGTAGGGATATAGATCTGTAATTTGTGACTGAAGAGGGGTCCTTTCCTTTCTTCGGAATTACACAAGTTATCTATTTCTATACAGAATTGTCTTTTCTTTAAAGTGGAACTAAACCCCCAGAAATGTGGCGGTTACATTACTCGCTGGCTGCTGTCATCTTCTCCCTGGCCACTTCTGGGTTCCAGATTTTTGGCAGATAAGGGTTTGTTATTGCTGAAGCATGTCTCTTCTGTAATAAAGAGCTGCCTGCTCACAATTTTTTACTACTTAAGTTTAGTTCCACTTTAAAGCGTTTGTAAACCCAACACTTCATATCCCTGATATATGCCTGCTGTACCATGTACTGTAAATCCTTGGTTTGAGAGTAACTTGGTTTGAGAGTGTTTTGCAAGACAAGCAACATTTTTTGATACATTTTGACTTTATATACAAGCGATGTCTTGATATACAAGTAGCGTCATGTCAAAACTGAGTATAAAAGAGAAGAGTGTAGCAATATGGTTATATTTAATGAAGGTACAACATTTAGCAACTCACATGGTTGATGATTAAAAGAGAAACATCTAAGTAAGCAGGCATCCAGGGTAAAGCTGTGCACATAAAGCATCCTTCTCACTGCCATTGACATCGTCCCTTCCACTGTGTTCTCCACGAGCGGTTCAAGCTACACTTTCAGATCGCTCTACTGTAGGGTAGTCTTTTCAGTCACGATTGCAGACTGATATCGGTGAGAGCCGGTGGTGCGGAGGATGGTCTATGTGGACAGCTTTACCCCAGATGCCTGCATACTTAGATGTGCCTCTTTTAATCATCAACCATGTGAGTTGCTAAATGTTGTATCTTCATTAAATGTAACCATATTGCTACACTTATGCCCCATACACACAAGCGGATTTTCCGTGGGAAAAAACTTGGATTGTTTTTGACGGAATTCTGCTCAAGCTTGACTTGCATACACACGGTCACACAAGTTTCGACCACCAAGAAATCGGTGAGGTACAATACTACGAGGAGCCGAGAAAATTAAGTTCAATGCTTCAGAGCATGCGTGAAATTGTTTCCAAGCATGCGTAGGAATTTTGCGCGTTGGAATTGGCACAGACGATCGGAATTTCCGATCAAAACTTTTTCCGACCGAAAAATTGAGAACCTGCTCTCAGTCTTTTGCTGGTGGTAATTCCGCCAGCAAAAGTCCAATGGAGCATATACAGGGTCGGAATTTCCAACCAAAAGCTCACATCAAACTTTTGCTCACGGAATTTCCAATTGTGTGTACGGGGCATAAGAGGTGTTATATTCTGTAGCTCCTGATGGATTTTGCTTCTAATCCCCTTGTGGAGGCTGCCATTTGTGGATGGACATTTTATGGTTACACAACCTGTTCACATTGCTATCATCTTTTTATATGGACTATAAATGGAAGGACCTATGAATAAATGGTTGTGGAAAGAATAATTTGAGTTTCCATTATTTCTTATGGTGAAATTCGCTTTGGATTACAAGCATGTTTCTGGAATGTATTATGCTCACAATCCAATGTTTTACTGTACTATGTATGAAAAAGTCTCTTGCTCTCTTTGTATCGCTTCCTTTGTGTGAAATCCCTGGTGTTCCTGCCAGTTCCTCTGCTTCCCTTTAAAAACTGACCACACTAAGCAGGAACACACCGTGATCAGTTCTCTAGCTATGCTGGCAACTCGGCTTGCTCTCCTCCAATGATCAGACTTGTTCTGATATACCCCCTTTCCACAGCCTTTCACTGGGAAGATCCGTGTACTGCAGCTTCTCCTCCCCCAACTCTTATGCAGCTGAGAACAGAGGGAATGTGATAACTTATTACACTAGGTTCACATCTATGCGATTGCAGTTGATGAGATTTTCAGGTGTGTTTTGTGTTTTTGTATGCAGGTTTCATGTATTTTGCTTTTTTTTTTAAATCTCTTTAACCACTTGGCAACCAGCTGCCGCTGTTATACTGTGGCAGGTTGGCTCGGCTGAGCAAAACGCCGTAGGTGTACATCAGGCTCGTACACAGCAATCTGTGGGTGCGTGGGTGCCAATTGGCCAGCGGGGGGGGTGCCAATTGATTAGCGTGGAGCGCCAATTAGCGGGTCCAGCAGTGACAGAACATTACAAGAAAATAACATTCAGCTTAACAGTTCTGAGATATGGTGGCTGGCTAATTTTTCATTTTTTAAGATTTTTTTTTTTTCATATTCACCAGTGATCCTACCAGTAACACGCTTCACCATCCATATGTGATTCAATTTTCTTTCCTTCTACTACAAATGGAAGGAAAGAAAATCACTGGATTCCCCCATTAACTACTTGCTTACTGGGCACTTATACCCGCTTCCTGTCCAAGCCAATTTTCAGATTTCAGCGCTGTCGCATTTTGAATGACAATAAAGAACTGTACCCAAACTAAATTTTTATCACTTTTTTTTCACACAAATAGAGCTTTCTTTTAGTGGTATTTATTCACCCCTGGTTAATTTATTTTTTGCTAAAGAAACAAAAAAAGACCGAAAGTTTTGAAAAAATAAATTAAAGTTGCGCAGTATCCAGGTAGAAACATAGACAACTATGCAACTGCAAAAACTGCCTCTTCATGCACTGAAGTCTGCGCAGAAGGCTCCAATTCCAAATGCTCTGCTAAAGTATGTCTAGTTAAAGAGGAAGTAAACCCTGATGGGTTTACTTCCTCTTTTTTTCCCTGCAAAGGTAAAGCATAATGGACTACTATGCATCGCATAGTAGCTCATTATGTGTCACTTACCTGACACAGGAGCCAGCGAAGTCGCCGCTGATCCCTGTAGTCCGCCGCGTCCATCTTGCTGGTGGCGTCTCGCAGCTCCGACCAATGACAGCGGCGCAACCGCGATGACGTCACTCCCGCGCATGCGCACGGGAGTCGCGCCTCGCAGCTCCGTTGCTGTCATACGGCGAAGCCGCGATGACGTCACTCCCGCGCATGCGCACGGGAGTCGACAAATTTGGCAAATCCATTCTTGGATTTGCCGCATTTAGTGCGCCTGCGCGCCGCTGTCTACGGCGCATGCGCCGTAGACAGCGGTGCCCATTTTCGGGCAAATATCTCCTAAACCATATAGGTTTAGGAGATATTGCTTGGACCTACAGGTAAGCCTTAATCTAGGCTTACCTATAGGTCCAAGTTGTTTGGAAGGGTTTACTTCCCTTTTAATATATACCCAAAGGTGCAGCCAGAAAAACTAATAGGATGTACACTATAATAGATAAACAAAGCAATAGATCTATGGTTAAACCAAAATTCTTTGAGATCTTTGGCAAAAAAAGACATGCAACACTATATACACTTAACATCTTTTCTGGTCATGTAGAGACTTTCAACAGAAGGGAAATGGGCACATGAAAATATGAATATAACCTTGCCCACATTAAGAGCCCTTTCGCCTGAAAGAAGCTGCTTGTAGGACTTCTTTGGACGTCCTGCCAGCACAAAGCCCCAGTGTGAAAGCACTTGGGCTTTCACGCTGGGATTGCAGATGAGGCATTTTTCAGGTGCTTGACAGGCACTATTTTTAGCGCTAAAGCACTTGAAAAATGGCTCCAGTGTGAAAGGGGTCTAATTGAATGTGACCTAATAGGGAATAGGTTCTGACTGCAGAAGCTGCAATTTACCATCCACACTTAAGGCACCTAGCTGATCAAATTCCTGCTATGGACATGAATGTTGAAATCTTATGCCCCGTACCCACGAGCGGAATTTCTGACAAAGTCAGATGGGAGCTTTTCATCGTATATTCTGACCATGTGTATGCCCCATCGGACTTTTACATTGAAAATTCTGATGGACGTAGAAAGAGAACATGTTCTATATTTTTCCAACAGAACCAATTCCTATCGGGAAAACCGCTCATCTGTATGCTGTTCTGACATAGCAAAAATTACACATGCTCTGAAGCAAGTACGAGACAGAAGCTACTGGCTATTGAACTTCCTTTTTCTAGTACCGCCGTACGTGCTGTACGTCACCACGTTTTTGATGGTCGGAATTAGGTGTGATCGTGTGTATGCAAGACACCTTCAGCAGAATTCCGTCGGAAAAACCTTCAGAGTTTATTCCAACGGGAAAACCGGTCATGTGTACACTGCATTAGTCTTGCTGACAAGAGACATTCATGCAGGGTACATAAGGTGTGCCAGCAGTACAACAGTCCTGACAATGCCCCATGTGCACAAAGACTTGCTATAGGCTTCGGGGGTGATGTGTGTTTGGACAAGATGTGGAAACCATCTGGAGTCAACTACTTCAAAACTCATATATTTAAGTGGTAGTAAACTACTGACAAAAAACAAAAACAAAACTGCAACAAAATTGGCATAATGTGCTGGTATGCATGACATGTCCCTCCGATGTTTCTTCCAGGTACGCGGGCTCTGGCGCTGTGAGTGGCCGGAGCCACGATGATGCTCTCGGGTCCAGCAAAAAGCTCTGAAAGTCTGGCACAGTATGCTGGACCTACAGAGCGCATGTGCGCTAGCATCAGCAGCTGCATGCAGGGTGAATATCTCCTAAATGTGCACTGTTTCACATCTCCCCAATGATTTTTTTGTTTTCTATTGGTTTTAAATTTGGTGGTTGTTTTTTTTTAATCAAGATCTCCTTTTTTGACAGTTTGCTCATCTTCGCAATTTTTTGGTGTGTTTTGTGTGTCAACTTACCACAACACCATTATTATATTTTTATTTTTATATTTTGCGGTGTGTACCATCTGTCTTTTTCTGACGGCATTTCCGACGGTCTTTAGTTTGAGAGCCTGTTCTTAATTTTTCTGACGGAAAACCTTTCTATTGGGTTTTTCGATCGTGTAAAACAATTCGACACATGCTCAGAAGCATTAAACTTCCCTTTTATAGTGCCGTTGAACGTGTTGTATGTCGCAATGTTATTAGAATTTGGTGTGACCGTGTGTAGGCAAGTTTGAGCGGAATTCCGATGAGAATTCCAATCGTGTGTGTATGCGGCATTAGAATTCTGCTGCTGTCAAGCTATTTCATTGTTTTAGTTTAGTCATGAAATTAACTCTAAAGTGTTAATGCGATGGTACATTGTACCGTACCATCTCTCTCATATAATCCCAGATAACCGTCTGCTTGCTATAGAGGCTGTTCCACAGCTGATATGTTTAGAGGTATTTAGTGGTATTTTCCTAAAACCCATTGTTTCTGATCTCTTATTTATAATGTATTAGACAGACCCCTGCAGAAGCATCCAGTAGAGGCCCTACTGAGTTATGCCGCGTACACACAACCGGACTTTCCGGCAGACTAGGTCCAACGTAACGTGAACGTGATGACATAAGACGGAACTAAAAAAGGAAGTTCAATAACCAGTAGCCAATAGCTTCCCTTGCGTCGTATTTGGTCCGTTGGACCAGCATACAGATGAACGGTTTTTCCAATAGGAATTGAGTCCATCGGACAGATTGGAAACATGTTCTATTTCTAGGTCCGTTGGATTTTTTTTTAACAAAAAACAATCAGATTAGCCCACACATGTTTGGATTGTCCGACGGACTGATTCCGTCTGACCTAGTCTTCCGGAAAGTCCGGTCGTGTGTACACAGCATTAGAATTCAGTTAATTGTTCTAGGACAAAATTCCATTTGCTCTTCTTTGTTACTGCACCAAAATAAACTATCGCCAGTTTTTGGCTAGCCATTCCGTTTTCGAAACCCAATTCTCATGTGTAATAAAGGGTTAGACTTTATTACTTAAAAGTTCCTATGTTTAACCAATTAGATATGTGGGTATCATACAATGATTTCAGATGACTCAAAGTATAATAATTAAAAGGATTTTTTTAGCTTGGTTTAACCACTTCAGCCCCGGAAGAATTTACCTCCTTCCTGACCAGGCCATTTTTTGCACTATGACACTGCGCCGCTTTAACTGACAATTGTGCGGTTGTGCGATGTTGTACCCAAACAAAATGTAAGTCCTTTTTTTCCAAATAGAAAAAATAGAGCTTTCTTTTGGTGGTATTTGATCACCTCTGCGTTTTTTTTAAATTTTTTTGCTCTATAGACAAAAAAAGAGCAACAATTTTGAATAAACACTAATTTTTGCTATAATAAATACCCCAAAAAAAAACAGTTTAGGCCGATATTTATTCTTTTACATATTTTTGGTAAAAAAAAAAATCGCAATAAGCGTATATTGATTGGCTCGCACAAACATTATAGCGTCTACAAAATAGGGGATATATTTATGGCATTTTTATTATTATTTTTTTTACTAGTAATGGGGTTGATCTGCGATTTTTATCAGGACTGCAACATTACGACAGACACATCTGACACTTTTGACACTTTTTTGGGACCAGTGACATTTATACAGCGATCAGAGCTAAAAATTGCAACTGTATACTGTATAAATGTCACTGGCAGGGAAGGGGTAGATGTGTTCTAACTGTGGGGGGAATGTGACTGACTAGAGTAGGAGAGAGATCGTTGTTACTACTTAATAGAAACACATGATCTCTCTCCTCTCCCCTGACAGAACCGGGATTTGTTTATTTATACACACCGATCACGGTTCTCGCTCTGTCACAAACGATCGTGGGTGCCCTGTGGTACCCGTAGGCTGCTATAGAGTCTTAAAGAGCTGACGTACAGCTACAATGTCTAATAGTATAACAGTGGCGGCTGGCCAGTAAGCGTTTAAATATATATTACAGGGGGCGTGGCTTGGCGCATGGAGAAGGCTGCCTGAGACCTCGGCTCCCGCTCCACCATACCGAACGGCGCACAGCACGGCCGACTGCATCCTCGCTTTCTTCCCTCATGAGCAGGAGAGGGACCGGAGACACCCCCCGATCCTCGGGGGATCTCAAATCCGGCAGCTATTTCCCCACGAAGGGACCCGCAGGCCGGACCACGCCGGCCTCCAAGATGGCGGCGACCCGCTCGGCGGCAGCACAGGCGGCCCTCACCGCCTCTCAGGTACCTTCTCCGCTCCCGGAGCCCTCTCCCCCCTCACCGCAATCCCCCGGTTCGGACACCCGGAGCCCCCGCTACCCTGCATGTCCCGGAAGCCCACCGCCCCAGCCACACTCTCAACCAGTGACTTCGGACATGGAAAGCTACCTCAAGGCCCTCCCCACTAAAGGGGACATTGAGGCCTATATCAGCAGGCTTGAGCGCTCCTATAAACGTGAGATCACAGACCTACGCCATGATATAGGACAGCTCTTTGATGATATTGAAGCGACGGTGGAGGAATCTGTAACCAGAATTATTGAACATGATCACATCCTTCAGGAACACACTAATCAGATCCAACAACTGTTTTACGGTCTCGATGACCAGGAGAACAGAAGTCGACGCAATAATATTCGTATCCGTGGGGTGCCTGAATCAGTTGAAAACAAGGCTCTTGCCAAAGCAGCCATCTTGATGTTTAATCAGTTATTGAACAAGCCTAAGGAAGAGCACCTGGAAATTTACAGAATTCACAGATCCCTGGGCCCCCGCAATCCCAACCCTGCTTATCCTAGAGACGTTCTCTGCCGCATTCATTTCTTTCATATCAAGTCTGACATTATGCAGGCCGCCCGGAATCAGGACTCCATCCTTTTTAACGGATCACCCGTCATGCTTCTGACGGACCTCTCCAGGCAGACCCTTCTCATGCGGAAAGCTCTGAAGCCGCTCACGGACGCACTTCACTCCAAGCAAATCAAATATCGCTGGGGCTTCCCTTTCCACCTGTTTGCATCCCATGAGGGTAAATCGGCCACGTTTCGCACCCTGGGTGATCTTCCTAACTTCCTCGGAGTGTTTGAACTGCCACAGATTCGGATTCCGGACTGGCCCTTGGAGGCGGCTACTCCCGGGTTCCCTAAAACGCCTCGATGGGAGAAGCAATCTAGGAAGAAGAGATCTAGATCCCGCACCTCTAAGTCCCCACCTGGCTGATTTTTTCTTTTCTTTTTATACTTTTGAATTTTTTCCTTGCCACCTGCTGGCTTCCAGGCTTGACTCTCTGTTATGCATTGTTCTTTTCCCCCTCTAGGTGATTTTTGACTTGGCCATTCGGCTTTGATGAGGACTTACAGCCTGGGAAGCTCTCCGTTTTTCTACAAGACTGTCCGCTGACATTTCTTATTTTTGTCACTCTGTTTTTGTTCTGACCCTTACCTGGGCCTTTTTGTACACCATTCATATTACGGTTGGTCGCAGGCCCCGGACAGTGGCTTGGACAGTATTTTTGCTACTATGTTACTGACTTTACACTGTTGTATTACTGTTTTATTGCCCCGCACGTGCTGTGCTGTGCGCTTTAGATAAGCACTTTATCTTTATTATTGTCTGTTTTGTTATGTTGGGGCGGAGCCCCTGAGTTTTGCCCTTCCACGTTCCCCACGTTAGGGTGTGCAGAGTCTTTACTGCCTCTGTTCTTTGTTTTTTAGGAAACCTGTGTAGTGTTCACTTCCCTTTTCCCCCCTGAACACTAGTGGGTGGGGTTTGACTGCTCCCTACCCGTCCTACCTGAGGGCACCGTATCCTGACCCACCCACTCGGGTTCTTTTGAGCCCTCCTGGAGCTATTCAGCTTGACGCCCTCTCCCCCCCTGACCCTACGATTCACTTGTCGACCTTCTGTTTCGTCAGCTGGAGACTACCTCCTCTAGCTCCCATGACAGGAACCCTGACGCACCCCCCATGCCCCCCCCCCGCTTGGTGTGCCCTCCCTAGGTATTAAGTTCTCTTCCCTTAACTGTAGGGGGTTTAATACTCCGGAGAAACGTAGACAGCTCCTGCATCACTTTCACAAAGCCAAAACGCACATTTTACTATTGCAGGAAACCCATTTCAGGACAGACAAGCTCCCTACTATCTCTTACAAGCGATACCCATGTTGGTTTCATAGCACCAACCCGGACGCCAAGACACGGGGGACCTCTGTGGCCTTCCATGCCTCTTTTAACCCGACCATTCTCGACCAGGAGATAGACCCTAACGGTAGATATGTATTTTTGAAGCTGCAGATTCAACAAACAGTTTTAATCATTGTTAATGTTTATTTCCCAAACCAGAACCAGCACCGATTCCTCTCCTCCGTGGCATCCCGCCTACGTGCTTTTGGCACTCATAACTTGATCCTGGGTGGTGATCTGAACGTACCATTAGTACCGAGACTGGACTCATCCACCGGTAAGTCAAACGTACCTCCTTCCTCACTGACTAGTATACGCTCCATTTTGAATGACCTCTCTTTAGTGGATCCCTGGCGGGTACTTTACCCCTCTGCGCGTGACTATACCTACTACTCCCCTGCACACAACTCCTACAGCCGACTCGACTACATACTGATCTCCCAAACTTTGCTGGACTGTGATCCTACCTGTGAAATCGGACTGAGAATTTGGTCTGATCACGCCCCGGTGCATTTGTCACTGGGGAGACCCCCACACAACTGCGCCCACAAATCATGGCGACTTAACGATAACCTCCTGCGTGACTCCGTCTGCAGCGCAGCGATCACGGCGGCAATCACAGAGTTTAACCTGGTCCATGCTGACGACAGCACCTCTAGCCTGACCAAATGGGAGACGCTTAAATGTGTTCTCCGGGGCATTCTAATTCAAAATGGCTCCAAACTGAAAAAGGCCCGTACGGCTGAAATTTCCAGGCTATTCGCACTGATCTCTACCCTTGAGGATTCCCACAAGTGTTTTCCCGATCCTAGGATACTAGTAGAACTTTCTAACGCACGTAGGGATCTCCAACGGATTTTTACCGAACGCTCTGTGATTGCCTGCGCTAAAGGTCGGCATATTCACTACGCCCACGCGAACAAATGTGGGAGACATCTTGCTCGCGCAATCCACCCCCAACAACGCAGACAGCATATCTCCCACTTAGTGTCCTCTACTCAGGTTAAACGCACTAAAAACTCTGAGATTGTTTCTGATTTCCGGGATTTTTACTCTTCCTTATATAACCTTCCGGTAGCGCAGGCACCCTCCCCCTCTTCGCATTTAGACCTCTTACAATATGTACAGGACACCTCTTTACCGCAACTTCCCCCAGAAGCCGTGTCAGACTTGGAACACCCGTTGACCACCTCAGACTTCTTGACTGCCATTAAGGGGCTTAAGCAGGGCAAGAGTCCGGGTCCTGATGGCTACACGCCTTTATTTTTCAAGCAGTATGCCCACCAATTGGCCCCATTGATGGCGCGGGCATTTGAGGAGGTTGGCGATGACCATCCGCTTTCTACCGAACTCCTGCAAGCTCAAATAGTGGTGATCCCTAAACCTGGGAAAGATCCTACACTCTGCAGTAATTACCGCCCAATCTCCTTATTGAATGTTGATCTGAAACTTTATGCCAAAATTCTTGCCACGCGCCTAGCCCCCCTCCTTCCCTCTCTGATCCACGGGGACCAAGTGGGGTTTGTCCCTGGCCGCGAGGCCAGGGACAACACCACGAAAACGTTACATTTGATCTCCTATGCCAAGACACACAATATCCCCACCTGCCTCTTGGCCTGCGATGCCGAGAAGGCATTCGACAGGGTGAGCTGGCAGTTCCTTCGGGCATCCCTGCAACAAATAGGCTTAGGCCCCAATTTACTTTCCAAGATTATGGCTCTCTACTCTCGCCCAACTGCTCGGGTCTCAGCTAACGGGGACTCATCCACACCATTCCGAATTAGTAATGGTACTAGGCAGGGCTGCCCCCTTTCGCCCTTGCTGTTCGCAATCACGGTGGAGCACCTGGCACAAGCTATACGCAACAATGCCTCTATTTACGGTATTCCCACCCCCTCGGCTCCCCGCAAGCTGTCACTCTATGCTGATGACTTACTTTTGTATGTCACAAACCCCCACACTAGCCTACCGCATATTCTCGCGGAATTGGACCGCTTCGGTAGCTATAGTAATTTTAAACTTAACATAGCAAAAACTGAAGCCCTGAATATTTCCCTGCCGGAGCGGGACCTGGCGGCCCTGAAAAGGAACTATCCGTTCCGGTGGCAGTCACGCTCTATTAAATATCTCGGGACTGAAATCCCGAGAGATCTGCAAGACGTTTACTCCTTGAACTATAGCCCCTTGTTGACCAATATTAAACGTTCCCTTGATTCCTGGTATAATTTGAAGCTCAGTTGGTGGGGGAGGATGAACGTTATTAAAATGGACATACTGCCCAAGGTTTTGTATCTGTTCCAAACCCTCCCCATACTCCTCCCCCGGGCGTTCTTCCTCTCACTCCGATCTGAGATAATCAAATTTGTATGGCTACGCCACCCACCTCGACTGAAACATAGGGTCCTTTGTGCCCCTAAGCTCCGCGGGGGGACTGGCCTGCCTGACTTTCAACTGTATCACACGGCATCCCTACTATCCAGACTGTTGGAGTGGTTCCCTAGACCCCTGACTAAACTCTCAGTGACTATTGAACAGGATATGACCCCTAGGGACCTTAGGGCCCACCTATGGGGCCATCATGCTATGTTCCGTTCGCTTCGTGGGGTCTCCCCCCTGACGATCGCGGTTCTGACCAAATGGTATACCATCTCCAGTACAACGGGCCTGTCCACGGATCCTGGCCCTCTTTCCTCCCTTTTTGACAACCCACTTCTTCCCACTCTCCTTTCGGCTACCCACGTTGGGGCATACCGCAGGGAGGACTGGCCCACGGCTACTCAATTTGTCCACCCTTCCACTGGTCGATTAAGAGACCTAGCAACCTCGTCACTTTTGCCGGGCTTGGATTGGCTCTCTGAGCGATCCGTCAACCAATTTTGCAATTCGCTCTTCCTATCTGGTAATACTCATAGACCGCTTACCCTATTTGAGGAACTTTGCACTCTTCCCCACACACCGAAGCACACGCTATCTCTTCTTTACAAAGAAATCCAATCTCTTACTTACACCTCACTTCCTACTTATACGGACAAGTGGTCCGCTGACGTTGAGACCGAAATTACCCCATCGCAGTGGCATACCTCCTTTATCCTTACCCACCAATCCTCTAGGTCAGGGTTTACTCAAGAAAAGAATTACAAATTACTGTCACGATGGTACAGAGTTCCAGTCTCGGTACGCAGGATGTTCCCCGGTTCAACGGATGTGTGCTGGCGGTGCCATGGTGTGACAGGTACATTCCTTCATGTTTGGTGGGTTTGTTCTATTGTTCGCCCTTTCTGGGAAAAGGTCTTTGAAACTTATAATGCTATGTATCAAGTTGCCATGTCCCCCTCGCCCTTGGTTGCTTTATTGTCCATTATACCGGGCTCCATTAAAAAGCACAAAGCTTGCCTACTTAGATTTCTCCTCTCTGCTGCCCGCCATAACATCACCCTTTCTTGGAAGACGGACCGGGTCCCGTCGTTGGTTAGATGGGTAGAAATTCTTAACGATATGATGGTCATGGAGGAGCTGCAGGCGAAGGCGTACGACAGATACGACAAGTTCACTATTTTGTGGTCTATCTGGCGCCATCACTCTGCCTCATCGGGCTTCCTTAGTGGTCTCCCGTCCCATATTTCCAGGTGCCGAGCATTAAGCCACCGTCCCGGGTCCGCCCTGGAGGCTGAAATATTAACCAATGTGATTTCTGTTTCGGGGTTCCTGTCTCCCTTTCTCCCTCTCCCTTGCCATCCCTTGTCCCTTCCCCCTCCTTCTTCCACCCCTCTTCCCCACCTACTGATTCCTTTCCTTGTTTCCGTTTCAACGGGTATTAATCAGCTTTATTATTCTCGCAGTTTTTTATGCTTTATGCTTTTACATCTGTACCCCACTGTTTGTGTATTTTCGGAAACGTACTGCCATTTTGTACTCCTTATTTGCACTGATTTTGTGATAATAAAAAAATATGTTCAACCTTAAATATATATTACAGATTGTAAAATAGATAAATACAGCATGTTCAATCCAGGCCAGTCCACAACTTCTTCATTTGAAGTTCCTGGAGGTGATCATTTTTGATTTAGACTACTCTTCTGAATCCAACTCAACTAGCCCTGGGTCTTCCAGTCATATATATATATATATATATATATATATAGCAGAAAAAAAAATAGTTAAAAATAGTTGTAGCCACGCTATATAATAGAAAGGTCAGAGGTTCCTAACTACCCAGAGAATGAGGCCATATGTCTCAGTATACATGAGACCATAGGTTTCAGTATACATGAGAACATATGTTCCAGTATACACTGGACATATTATATAGATAGAAGTGATTACACTAACATAATTGATAACATTAAACTATTGCTAAGTTTCTTGTGAATGAATGAATGAATGAAATACTTATATAGCGCACAATGCGAACTGAATCGCCTCTAGGCGCTGTGGCGAGCTTTGATCATCTGCTAAAAGAGGAAGGTCTTGAGTTTTTTCCTAAAAGCCAGGTGATTTTCTTCCAGGCGGATGTTTATTGGTAGAGCATTCCATAGCCGAGGCCCTTGGACAGCGAATCTCCGATCCCCCTTGGATTTATACCGGGCTTTGGGCACGAGGAGGAGGTTTTTGTTGGCTGATCGAAGACTGCGGTTTGGTGTGTAATGATTTATTTTCTCCATTAGGTATTGCGGAGCTTCTCTATGCACGCATTTGTGGGTGAGGCAAAGGGTCTTGAACGTGATCCGATTTTTTACGGTTAGCCAATGTAAGCTCCTCAGTGAAGGAGAAATGGATTCCCAGGGTTTTTTTCCTGTTATCAGCCTTGCCGCCGTGTTTTGGATCAGTTGTAATCGCGCAAGTTGATATTGTGGTAATCCTATGTAAAGCGAGTTTGCGTAGTCCAGTCGTGAATTAATGATTGTTCCAACTACCACTGCTTTGTCATTCTTTGGGATAAAAGGGATGAGTCTGCGAAGCATGCGCAGCAGATGGTGAGATCGACTGACTACTGCTCCTATTTGCGCATCCATTGACATTTGTGCGTCTAAAATAACCCCCGAGACTCTTCGCTTTGGTCTTTGGGGAGATAGTCTGCCCAAAGACGGTTGGTGGAGACCAGGAGGTTTTGGTTGCGGGCTTATGATTTGGGTGTAAGATAAGAAGCTCTGTCTTTGATTGGTTCAGCTGGAGGGAGTTGGTGGTCATCCAGTCCTCTATTGATTTGAGGCAGTTTTCAAGTTGTTGTTGGTGATCTTTTTTCCCATTGATCCGGAAATAAAGTTGCGTGTCGTCAGCGTAAGAGTGGAAGCAGAGATCTGAGCATCTGATGATTTGAAGGAGTGGGCGAATGTAAATGTTGAAGAGAACGGGTGACAACGGAGAGCCTTGAGGGACTCCGCAGGTGACTGCCCGAGTTTCGGAGAGGAATTTTCCTAGTTTCACTGTCTGTGACCGATTTCCTAGGAAGGACGCGAACCAATGGAGATCTATGTCTTGGACTCCGGCTACTTCTGTGAGGCGGACGAGTAGAGTATTGTGATCTACTGTATCAAACGCTGCACTTAGGTCTAGCAGTACGAGGAGACACGGCTCTCCGTCATCTGCCGCTTCGAGGGCGTCATCCCAAATCTTGAGGAGAGCTGTTTCTGTTCCATGACCCGGGCGGAAGCCTGATTGCAGCGGGTCCAGGAGTTTGTGAGTATCCAGGTGAAGTTGTAGCTGATGTACTACAGCTTTCTCCATGATCTTAGAAATGGTGTTGAGGCTTGTAATTGGCCTACGGTTGTTTGGATCCTGAGGGTCCAGGTTTGGTTTCTTGAGTAGAGGTTTGACGATGCCTTGTTTGAGGATGCTGGGAACAATCCCTTCGTGGAATGATCGGTTTATGAGGTGGGTTATGGTTGGAGCCACGATGTCGGAGCATTCTTTCAGTAGTTTTGTGGGGATGATGTCAATAGGTGAGGTACTGTCACGCAGTTTATTAATGATGTTTTTTGCGGTGTCTACGGTAATTGGGGATAGTGAAAATTTTGGCGGTTGCGGTATGTTGGTGCGGACATCCTCTTTATGTATTTGCTGGCTGAGGTCGGATGTTTTCTTCTGACAAATTGTTTCCCTGATGGTTTTGACTTTATCGATGAAAAAATCTGACAGTTTGTCACAGTAATCCTGGGATTCGCTTTCTGGGGGTTCTAGGCACACCGGATTCATTGATTGATTAACCAGTTTAAACAGTTCCCGTGGTTGGTTTGCGGCCGTTGAGATTGTATATGAGAAGTGGTCCTTTTTGGCTTTGAAGATTGCTTTCCGATAATTCTCTGTCAGACCTTTGTAGTTAAATAGGTTTTCCTCGGTGGGATTTCTTCTCCATGTTCTTTCCGCTCTTCTGCGTTCTTGCTTTAGTACGGAGAGGGAGCTATTAAACCACCCAGCATTTTTCTTCCTGATGAGAGCCCTGCGTTTTGGTGCTACCGAGTCTGCTGATTGCAGTAATGCCTTGTTCAGGGAGTTGAGTGTTTCCTCCGTAGAGTGGTTTAAGGTTATTGTAGATATTTTTTTGGACAGAGTGGTTTTGAAGGCTTCGGAGTACAGTTTTTTATGCGATCTGGTCCAGTGCGTTGTTACAGGTTTCCGTTTTGCGTTGGTGATGTTGGTAGTGATTTTGAATTTGATGGCGTGGTGATCCGTCCATGGCAGAGTTATGTTGTCGCATATGTTGACGTCGATGTTCTGTTTGAAAATGAGGTCCAGGGTGTGTCCTGACCCATGCGTGGGAGTCTTTATCAGTTGCTGTAGACCCAGTTCTTCTAGTTGATTGATGCAGGCAGTCGCGATGGGGTCTTTAGGCTCGTTTGCCCAAAGGTTGAAATCTCAGAGTGCCAGGAAATTTTTGAATTTTAGGGTGTGCATTGCAAAGGATTCCGTGAGGGGTGAAAGAAGATTGGACTTTGGTCCCGGTGGTCTGTAGCACAGTAGAATATGAGTGGTGTCATGGGGTGTTGGTTGAAAATGTAGCGTCAGGGTTTCCATAAAAGACACTGGGTTCTGAGATGATGGTTTAGTGAGATCCAGGTGACCTTTAAAGATCACTGCTAGGCCTCCTCCTTTTTTCCCTATCCGGTGTTCGGTTAGGATCCTGTAGTTTTCCGGCACCAATTCGGTGAGGATGGTGTTGCAGTCAGAGGTTAACCAGCTTTCGGTGATGAAGAGACAATCTACATTGTTCTCGATGATGAAGTCGTGTACTTCCAGTCTATGTTTGACTGCAGACCTGGCGTTAATCAAGGCGCAATCTAATTGTAGTGGTCGAGTAGATGTCTTCCTGTGGTTGGGAGCTGCTTGTCGTCCGGTTTTTAATAGTTGTTCTCTTTGAAGTATTTTTTGTATGGAAGATGGCAATGTGGTGTTGATGTTCCTTAGTCTGTGCAGAACTTCAGCTGAGTATTTGAAGTAGCACATGGTTTGTGGATGCTGTTGATGGTACTATGGGCCTAAGATGATGATCCTGATCAGGGTATTGATCCTGAGGTGGGGCTAGGTATCAGACTTGCCGCCGTGCTTGAGGCTATTAGCACGCAAGTTGATCAGGGGATGCCTATATGGATGCGGAAGGAGTTGTTGTATTCGGTTGCTGGCTGTTCCAGCTGCCTTTACTTAAGGTGGAGATCTCCGCTTAGAAAAGAAGTCTGGCTGTGATCTGGAATAGTCGTCCTAGGATAGCGTAAAAAATGGAAAGGAGGCCGGAGGTAGGGGTATGCTAACCTATGGTTGTTCCAGAGGAAGGCAAAAAACCCCCTGACAGTAGCAGCCAAATGCACCAGTGGGGCAAAAATTCCTTCCTGATCCCCGTAGGCGGTCGGACAGAGTCCCTGGAACAATCACTGGGGGGGGGGGGGGGGGAGTGGAGGTGCGAGCTTACCTGGCTGCGGTTGTCCCCTTAAAACACTCTGATCCGGTGAATCTGGCTTGCTGTCAGCCTGACATTTCTGGAAAGCTGTCTGGTTGCCCCTTGCAGTGGGATCTTTAAAATGGAGGGGAGGATGGATGTAGGATAGAGGTTAGAGACTCCTGTGTTAACTCCTGTTTTCAACTCCTGGTTATTAACTCTCCACTTTAGTTCAAAAAAATCCACTTATGTTCAGAAAATCCACATGCAAGCCACAATCAGGGAGCAAGCTCAAGGGGGAGTTTGTATAACTACCTTTATACACCTGTGAACAATTAACCCCTCCCCTAATTTGGGAGGAAGAAAGAGGGGAAAAAAAAATGCTGTTTAAAAAGTGTCAGCAAAAAAGGTCTTTTAAAAACTGCTAGCAAATGTATCAAATAAAGGAGGGGAGAAAATAAAACACCCCCAAAAACAACACTTGCAAGCAGAAGCAGTCAAGCAGAAGCAGTCAAAGCACAACTCCTGGTTATTAACTCTCCACTTTAGTTCAAAAAAATCCACTTATGTTCAGAAAATCCACATGCAAGCCACAATCAGGGAGTAATTGTAAATCAATTACTATTAAAAACCTATACTAAACTCATGTTAACTTGTGCATGGCATATGAGAAAATGTCAGCCACATTAGATCATAAGATGTGCAAACTTCTAAAAATATGGGAGCCTTCAATCTCACATTTGTCAGCAGACTTTGACCATACACTTTTAACCATCTAGGTCTTCAATGACAGACCTATGTTGGGCCTGAATATTATAATTGGCAATGAGGATGCAAAAGATTCATAAAAATGTACTTGGTTTTATTGGTCAAAAAACTAGTTATACCATATACAATACATGCAGGAATTAAAATGTGAGCTCTGGTGTACAGCAGACAATAGATCCTACTGTGGTAAAGATACAAGGTACAGAGTACAAATATAATGCATACATTCATTCTAAAAGAGTAAAAAAAGTATTCAAATCAATATCCATTTTGTAATTTCAATAACCATCTGGCATGCTTGATACCCCAATGCATTTCAGCCTTGGACGATTTATGGCATTCTTCAGGGGTGATTTTTTCTCTTATTTCCGCATTTCCTTTACCAGAGGAATCCTTTCCACATAGACCAGAGTCTTTTATTCTAAAAGCTCCAAACAAGCTTCCTCCCCGACGGTGATTCCAGGAATCGCTGTATTTATGTCCACACCACACCTATCTACCTGGGTGGGTGCAGGGGGGGACCAGCCAGAGAGCCCACCGGCCTACAAGTGGTGACAGTGTTAGAGAGTCCACCCACAGCAGCAAGAGTGTCCACTATTGGGGGAGCAAGGCACCTGATATTGTAACTAACTGTGCTGGCAGACAAGACCCATAAGAGATGCACGCAACCTCAATGGTAAGTATCTGTCCAGTTTAGTCATCTGCTCACGTCAGGGATCAACATTTTAATTCCAGCATGTATTGTATATGGTATAACTCGTTTTTTGACCAATAAAACCAAGTACATTTTTATGAATCTTTTGCATCCTCATTGCTGCCTAAAAACCCCACGGGGAACTTATTCTCTTTCTTCCATGTTTATTACAGGGTGTGCAGATAGCTCAGCTTGTCCTTTGGGCGCCCCCTTTCCCTTTTGAATATTATAATCTGCCTAAGTCTGGGAGTACTGGGGTAGCTTCTCCACTTTTCCCTTTCCTTTCCTTTTCCCTTTCCTTTTCATGGCTACATGCTATGTCATGCGCATTATTTACCATGGCCCCTGAGCAGTGGCGGCTCGTCCATAGAGGGCGCACAGGCACTACCCCCCCATCCATTAGTCCAGCCCCCTGATCTACATATCAGGCTGCTGGACTATGGATTCCAATGCAGAGTGGGTATTAGAGTGACAATAGCAAATTCATTTTCGCTATTTTCACACTAAAGTTCCTCCCCACCAATCAGGAGGCAGGTCATAAGACCTGTATCCTGATTGGCCAAAGCATTAGGCGATCATAATGGATGCTTAGCGCTTAGGCGGAAGAGAGAGGAGAAACACAGTGGAGGAAGCTGCTGAAGGAGTGAACACCGGAGCCT
The DNA here is from genome assembly GCF_037356315.1 of Lithobates pipiens. NCBI lineage: Eukaryota > Metazoa > Chordata > Amphibia > Anura > Ranidae > Lithobates > Lithobates pipiens. The sequence goes on along the minus strand of NW_027507748.1, from coordinate 194,031,882 downwards.
CGCACGGCGGGCAGACTGTGCTGGAGGACACCACAGCCCGCCACCTAGATCGGGTAGGTGCCGGCTGCCCGGGGGTGGGGTGTTAGTGCCGCTTTGCTGGATGCCCAGGGGGTGTGGTTGTTTACAGCCCCCCAAAATAAAAACCCACCAGCCGTCACTGCTCCTGAGACTTGCCCTCTATGGGGCTGTTTTCTTCTAGTGTTCTTTCCAACATATTTTAGAGATCTTAATACAGATTGTACTTTGCTCAGTTTTTGCTTTTCTGAATGTAATCTGAATTAATAATTCTTCTAATACTGTGTGAAAAATTCTATTCTTATATTTTGTAAAACTTTAATAAAAAATATTGAAAATAATCCCACTGTTGTCAAGGGGTGACTGCTGATTGGTTGTTAAAATTCCATTGTCAGCCAAGGCTGATCACTGATTGGTTATTAGATTCTCAAATTTAATTGATATCTGAGGCTATAAAATCATGTATCTGGAAGAGGAGAGCTGATTCACTGATGCAGGTTTTGGGGAACAACTTTTGCTTTCTACTGCAGAGAGTACCATTTATTTAGGATTTTTATTTACTAACCCGATCTTAACCTTGTTCATATAGTTTTTTGCCCTGAACACTTGTGTATGACTTTCAAAATTGTCTGTTATCTTTTATATAAAGTATATTTATATAAATTGGCCTAATCACACCCATGTGTGCTCAATACACTAAGGCAATGCAGCCTCCTTGAGCATATACAGCAGGGATAAGCAAAATAGCGGACCTCCAGCTGTTGCAGAACTACAAGTCCCAGGAGGCATAGATAGACTCTGACAGCCACAAGCATGGCACCCAGAGGCAGAGGCATGATGGGACTTGTAGTTTTGCAACAGCTGGAGGTCCGCTAATTGCATATCCCTGATATACAGCATATAAATATTTTGGGTAGCTGAATTCCCCACAAATGGATCTTTGCACCATCTGCAGCACGGGCTTCAAGGTAGGCTGAATCCACCAACTGGAAAGGCAGGAGTGATGAAGCCAGTAGTTTTGCCAAGCTGGCATTGAGCCGTATGACATGGAGATGGCTGGTGGCTTACTTATAGTTGTTTTCCAGCAGCTGAGGTAGAGAAACTTGGTTGCTGAATGCCAAAGCTGGAGATGGCAGGCTGGGATTGGCAGAATCAGAGAAAGGTTGCAGCTTACACTTGCCCCTATTCTGCTTGGCAGCATGCTGACCCTCTTCCTCACTGGAAAAGCCATATGGTAAGCCTTTTACACCCCATGTGATACTTTCAGCCTTTTTCCTGTTGAGAGCTAACATTCAAGTGCTGCTCCCTATGAACTGCATGGTAAGTGCAAATGACCAATGGTATTGCTATGCTTTATGCGCTATAAGTGTAGACTGCAAATGAGCACAGTGCTATCTACAGAAAATGTGTAGAGTTTAGCTCTGCGGAGCAGACTGTGGGGCATCAGTGCCCTGCACCCTCCATGCTATGGCATCTGATGGAATAGGACAACTGTTCCCTTCACTCCTCTGGCACACACCCCTGGAAGCTATCCTGCATCACTGATGTTGTGTAGAACCCTCACTTTCTTCCTTTGGTATATCTGCCACCCATGTAAAGAGGAAACAAAACTGTATTGCTGTGTGTAGGCTGTAGTATTTCCCACAACATGAAGGTTGCACTATGCCATTTCCTAAGGCTCTCAACTTGTGGCAGGTGACATGGCAAGTGACAATCTGCAACTTGTGGCAGGTGGCATGGCAAGTTACAATCTGCATCTGGTGGCAGGTGAAAATCCGCAACGTGTGGCAGGTGACATGGCAAGTGACAATCCACACTCAGGGCTCCCACTGATTCTGCATTAGGGTGAGTTGAACTATTTTATATTCCAATGTAATAATATAAATAAAGCACTTCAATCATCTTGACACCATAACAGATATGGTGCCATGATGATTGAAGCGCCAACACCAGCCATTTCCCTGATAAATTGTCTGCAAAAAAGCCTTATATTCTGACAGTGACCCTCCCGAGACTAGATCCTGGATCCGCCCCTACCACAGTGTGTGAGTAATATAGGGACAGAGCCCCCATTTGATAGGGAGAGAATAGAAGCATTATGGAGTGATAGTTGATGAGGAGGGAAAGGGTCGGATTTCCCTACAGGGTGTGTCCTCTGCCAGCTTCCTGGAACAATCTACCACTTGCAACCAGATATCTCTAGGTACTTTGGGAAATGCAGTTGAACTCAGTATTGCCACTGTCCCCCCCGTAATCTTCTAAACACTACTTCTGCAAAATATATACAGTGTTCAGATAACTTTGTGTAGTGAATCCTCTCAATCTTCGAGTACACTGATTAGGTCCCACCTGTAAGTGCTGCTTATAACAACAGTGCTATATAAATGCTATTGGCAGACAGCATCAAATATGTAATTTTTTATTTTGCCTAAAGCTCGATTTTAAATAGTTTTCTATTAGTCTCAGCTCTATAGTCTGTTCATAGTAGGTGTCTGACAGTGCAAATAATTAAAACTGTTTGCTAGTTGGCAGCTATATTGCATTGGAATGTCAGAATTCCAAGCAGTGCTAGGCAGTTGTTTACTGACTATTAGTATTCTCTTTATGTACAGGGTTGATGGCTGATTGAGTGTTAGAAATCTATTAGAATTCCATTGATGTCTAGGGGTGATTGCTGATTGGCTGTTAGATTACTGTCCAGGGTTGACTGCTGCTTGGCTGTTTGAATTAAATTGCTGTCCTGGGTGATTCCAAGAAAATGTACTTTAGTTTGTAGCCATAATTCACTAAGAGTTGAAATAATATGGCTGCAATCTAAGGTAGACATCCTTGATTCAGTCGTACAGTGATGTTAGAATTAGTTATATTTTACCAATATGACACAACTCCAAGTAACTCCACCTTTGTATCACCTACACATCCCTTTTCTTTTATCCCATCTTTTCTTGAAATTATGCTAATATTAACCTGGGACCCAGTACACAAGGGCACTAATAACCTAATGTTTTAATACGTTCTTTTTTTTTAGGTGCTACACACTAGCAATACCCTATCCTGTTTAAAACTATTATACCTTATCCGTGTAAATACTCTGTATTAAAGAATAATAAAAAACTGAATATAGGCAGAGAACTTGAGTTGTAACTTATAAATTAAAAATGAAATTAAACAAGAATTTGATTTCTTGCTGTGGAATACAACTTCAATTGTGTGCTATTTTTTTTTCTTAAGTTTTAATGGATCAGCCTATGGCATCTTATAATAAATTAAAGCCTATCTGTAGGGCACAAACTTTTTTGTTTGTTATGATTAGAGTAGGTAAGGATTAGAATGGGACTGCCAATGGGCCAATCACGATCTACCCATCAATCATGGCGATGCAGGAGTATGGAAGATTTTGAAATAATTTACCAGGCCTTGGTCTTCTTAATGTTGAGAGCCACTAGTTAATGCAGTATGTACAAGATTCTTTTGTTTCAACAGTGAAAAATAACACTTTACTTTAGCTCATGTCGTTTTGAGGACATATAACAAAGTGTTTTATTAAATTCCATACATTTCTTGAAAATATGTTTATGCAGTGTGCACTATATACCTTCTATCTTAAAATGAAAAAAATTAATTTAGCATTTTTGGGTGCTGTATACAGCTAAAAAAGTAGTTTGTTTAGCCAACAAGTGTTTGTATAAATATCACATATGCTGTGTAGCATATTCTATTGCAACCTGACAAATAAAAACATTTCATTTATTTTTGTTCCCTCTGTGGGCTACAATAAATTGTTCAAATATGGCATATGTTGTGTGTAGCATGTTGTTTTTATTCTAATCAGAAAAATATAAACTTTTTATTTTTTCGTTCTACAAAGCTATTTAGGGCTGTGGTTTAGGCAACAAGGCCTAATTGTAGAAATACTACGGATGCTGTAGTAGCATATTAGTTCTAAAAAACTCAGAAAAATATAAACTTGAATTTGTTTTTTGATCAAAGCTAAATGGGGATATTGTTTAGACCAGGGGTTGACAAATTTGCTTTGAATTTAGGAGCCAGTTAAAAAAGTTAGGAGCCAGTTTTTTTTCAGCTCCCGGGGTAAGGCCACTCATTTTCACCCCCTATCCCTAACTCACAATGGAGCACCCAGTCAATAACTCCATTGAAAAGCTGTTACATCAGGGGTATGGGCTGACCAGAAAGAGTAAGGCTGGCAACAGATGGAACTGGCTGGCACTGCCAGGTGGCACTGGTTGCCACTGGAAGGCACGTGGAACTGCCAGATGGCACCGACAGGTGACACTAGTTGGCATTGGCAGGTGACACTGGTTTGGAACTGGCAGGTGACACTGGTTTGGAACTGGCAGGTGACACTGGTTTGGAACTGGCAGGTGACACTGGTTTGGAACTGGCAGGTGACACTGGTTTGGAACTGGCAGGTGACCTTGGTTGGCGATGGCAGGTGGCCCTGGTTGGCGATGGCAGGTGGCCCTGGTTGGCGATGGCAGGTGGCCCTGGTTGGCGATGGCACTAGTTGTCACTGGCAGATGGCACTGATTGGCAGTGGCACTGGTTGGTGTTGGCAGGTGGCACTGATTGGCGGTGGCACTGATTGGCGGTGGCACTGGTAGGCGGTGGCAGGTGGCACTGGTTGGCGGTGGCACTGGTTGGCGGTGGCACTAGGCACTGACAGGTGGCACTGGTAGGTGGCACTGGTAGGCACTGGGTGGTGGCAGGTGGCACTGGGTGGTGGTTGCAGGTGGTATTGATTGGCGGTGGCACTGGTTGGCACTAGCAGGTGGCACTGATTTGTGGTGGCAGGTGGCACTGATTGGCGGTGGCAGATGGCACTGATTGGCGGTGGCACTGGCAGGTGCCACTGGTTGGCACTGATTGGCGGTGGCAGGTGGCACTGATTGGCGGTGGCCCTGGTTGGTGGCAGGTGGCACTGGTTGGTGGTGGCAGGTGGTATTGATTGGCGGTGGCACTGGTTGGCGCTGGCAGGTGGCACTGGTTGGCGGTGGCACTGGTTGGTGGTGGCAGGTGGTATTGATTGGCGGTGGCACTGGTTGGCACTGGCAGGTGGCACTGGTTGGCGCTGGCAGGTGCCACTGCTTGGCACTGGCACTGATTGGCGGTGGCAGGTGGCACTGATTGGCGGTGGCACTGGTTGGTGGTGGCAGGTGGTATTGATTGGCGGTGGCACTGGTTGGTGGTGGCAGGTGGTATTGATTGGCGGTGGCACTGGTTGGCGCTGGCAGGTGGCACAGGTTGGTTGCAGGTGGTATTGATTGGAGGTGGCACTGGTTGGCTGCAGGTGGTATTGATTGGAGGTGGCACTGGTTGGCACTGATTGGTGGCAGGTGGCACTGGCAGGTTTCACATGGAGCACTCTGTTACTGAAATGTAACAGAGGAGCTGGCGGGACCCTGCCGGGGTGTGAAACTGACAAGTAACAGATAGGCGGATATGTCAGATTTCAGCCTGATGTCGGGGTGGGCGGGACCCGGCCGGGGTGGGCGGGACTCAGCAGCTATCAAACACCAGCCAACGATTGGGCTGCTTAAGAAAAGGGGCGGGCCACATACATGTAGCGGCCTGCCCAGATCCCATTGGCTGGTGTTTGATAGCTTGCTGGGTCCTGCCCCCACCCTGGCCGGGTCCCGCCCCCACCCCGGCCGGGTCCCGCCCACCCCGACATCAGGCTGACAGATCCTCCTCTCTCCATTGCGTGTCAGTTTCACACACAGCGCGGTGCTGCAGAGTGTGAAGGAGGGAGGAGGACGGCAGTCAGTGTAATGCTGCTGCATGTCTGGTGGCAGCTTAGGCGCCAGGTCGCGATTTCTGGTCGCATTGGCGACCTGGCGCCTGGGGTTTGTCGAGCCCTGGTTTAGACAATAAGGCCTACAATGAATTGTTGACGAACTAAGTAAGATGTCTTAAGCTTATTTGTTCTGTTTAATCAAGAAAACAAAAATGTTTCTTTTTTTTCTTGATCTCCAAACTTGGATGGGGATGTAGTTTAGCCAATAAAGCATACTGGAAATGTCAGTGTTCAAAATATTCCTTCATTTTTATAGTGTAAAACATATCACTTTACAGTATATATTTTGCCTGAATAGCTGCATGTGTTGTGTCAGCTTTAAAATGTGTTCCACTCCAACTGTTTAATTTCTGTCTATGTAGTCTGTACAATCGTGTTTTCCTTTTTCTGTGAAATGTATAGTATACATTTAAATATTGATTTGTGGCTGAAAAGAGGCATGCTGTGTGTCCCTTTGAAATCTGTCCTACATCAACTGCTTCAGTACTGACTGGATCCTGTGCAATATTTTGGGCCGTTATCTTATAAAGAATAAATTCTAAATTATATTTCCTGATAAAACCTGCCTTGTCTCTCCCTTTTCTATTAGGGCATAGTAAAAGCACCTACATGATGTGGAGTATGTCTGTGCAATATTACCCATCTCAGACTGCAAGCTCCCAGTCCTCTCAGGCGTGCCTTCCCAGCCCTCCTGGCTGTGACCAATTGTCCTCCCTGGAGTATCTTAGCAGTGTTCTCTCCCTCTGTCCCCTCCTTGCTCTCTCATGTGGCTGTCTCCCAGGATCTCTTCTTTCCTCCTGGCTGCACCTGAGCCCAGGCCCAAGGTCACCCCTCCCAGACTGGGGAGCTCCCTGTAGGCCCTGACAGCCTCCACACTCTTTCACTCCAGAAGGCCCTCCTCCTGCCAATCCTAGTTGGGGATTGGTCCTTGGAATACTGCAGACAGCTCCACCACTCCTCTCTTTCCAGAATCTTTCCAGAATCTTCTGGAAAGAAGAGAGAGGTCTTGGTGAGGCTGCCTGTGAGTCACGCTCAGTCCAGAATGAAAACAAACAGGCCTAGCAATCAGCCAGACCTGCCTAAATGTACCTACTCTCTCTAACACACTACTAGAGAGTGCTACATAACATACATGTTATACTTACCTAGATCTACTCTTCTCGGATCCCTCTTCAGTGCACCTGGTTCCTCCCTCCTGTTGCATGCCCCCTCAGTAAACAGCTTCCTATGGGTGGAACCTGAGCAGAGCCTCAGCTCTACATATCCATTCAAACACAGAGCCGCAGTCCGGCCCCCTCTCTCTCCTCATTGGCTCACTGACTTTGATTGACAGCAGCAGACGCCAATGGTGCTTCACTGCTGTCTCAGCCAATGAGGAGAGAGAGTCCCAGACAGCTGAGTCTCTCGTAATTATTGCTGGATCTGAGGGAGCTCAGGTGAGTATTAGGGGGGCTGAGGGGGGCTGTTGCGCACAGAAGGCTTGTTATCTTAATGCATAGAATGCATTAAGTTAATAAACATTTTGCCTTTACAACCACTTTAAAGAGGAAGTACAGTAAACCCTGATGGGTTTTACTTCCTCTTTTGCTTCCCACAAGGCCTGCAAATTAAAAGCATAATGAGATAGTATGCATCGCTCTTCAAGCCCCTCCTACTAAGAGCCCAGTTTAGCCACACCTACCATTTGCCATGGCATGCTATGCTTAGGATGCCCAAGCGTGTCCAATATCTGACACAATCCTAGGAACATCCCTGCTCCTCAAATCTGTACATCCCTCAAGGAATGAAGGGGGTTACTACCTTTGTAAAAAAAAAAAAAATCAAGGGAATCTTACTCTTTTAAGTATATGTTCTGTAGTTAATAAAAGCAAGCACATACACTGTATCCTAATTGTGCCTGGAAATTAACTAGAATTTGTTTAAAGTCACATACATTTTGATGGTTCGCAAAGATCAAAGCCATTCAATTTTCTAGATCAAAAACTGATCATTACTTGTCTAAAATTGCAGTGTAAGTTTTTCTTTGTTCATAGTCTGAACATCATGGAAAAGCTTTTCAGTTATTTTTTCCCTTTCAAATGCCTGAGCAGAGACCCGTGTGAGAGAGAACGCAGGAACAAAGGTTTTTGGACAATCACATGCAAATTAGCTCATGTGATTTTAAAGAGAAACCATCTCAGCAAAAGAGTGTGTTGCTAAGCAACAAGGACCTCTGTAGAATCAGTGAGTACTATAGGTGTTTTGATGTACTAGTACTGAATGAAAATACATTACCATGGAAGTCGGGTGTAAACAACCACTTTACAAGAAATTCAGTTGAATTTCTGTTTCAAGACTTTGTACAATATTAACTGGTGTGGTCAATTAAAGGAACTTAAGGGTCCTCAACATGACACAAAAGGCAAAAAAAAAAAAACACTTTGACATTTCCCACTGTACCCAGCCTGTACTTATATTTTTAAACTCTATGTATTTAAAGCTATTTTTTTTTCAATTTGGATAGAATAAAAAATGTTTTTTTTTGTGCCATTGAGAGATTGTAATTAATTTCCTTTTGCAGAGACCCAGCAGGAAGTAGGAGGAGAAGTAAGGGAAAATACCCCCTTAGACAACTGGTACCAGAACAGGTTTTCCCACTGGAGGATTTCCCCTAACTTGCTGTTCGTCTGACAACTCCAACATTTTGGATTTTCCATCACTTTATGTACTGAAGACAATGATCATGCAGATTCTGGATTCACGGTGAAGTTATATTTCCCTACGCAGACAGCAATAAAAACCCACAGGCAAAAATGGCCCGCTTGCCAAAATGAGAACCTCAAATATTTACAGAGATCTTAATAACAAAACATGTACTAAAAATAATTTTTACCTTTGAATTTGCGTGGTGTCCCCCAGGATCTGAAAAGAAAGATGAAGATGTGGAATGGATGCTATGACATATCTGAAGCAATAAAAACCCAACTGAGGTTCTGACTGTGTCGGCAATTTATCCAAAACCAAAAACATTTTGGCTTCATACACAGTTTAACCATGTATTTTGGAGCAAAAGGAGAACACGCTGCAGCCCAATTACTTGACCCATTAAAGTAAGACGGCTCCGTTTATGATTGCAAGGATGCAAATTGTGTTGAGTGGACTTATTCTAGCAAGGGTGCAGTAGCCCATAAAGATTACTCAATCAGCAATTACCCTTTCACACTCTGAACAAATAATTGTAATAAATAAAATGATCAATTAAACCCCCCAAAAAATGAAATGTGAAAGTGGCACATCTACAGTATGTATATACACAGCCCACAAAGTGAATATGAAATACACAAAATACAGCATTAAAAACAGATATTTAATAAATTAATCAGTGCTAACATAATCCCCTCTTCAAATGAATGTGTGTATCAAAATGATGACAGAACCCACAGTGAAAAAAGTGCATTAAAAAATTAAACACATGTCCAAAGCAATAAAAAGTCCAATGGAATGCTGTCTAAAACTTTCCTTCACCAAGTATTTGTTCCCAGGTGTTTGAGTAAGTTACATCAAAAATTGCTCCCTCCATCACAATCAAGGGTTGCACTTAATAGACCCAAGGTTAATGTCAGGTATTTACGCTGTAACCCACCACTTCCTCTGCTCTCCTTTTACAAATCCCTCAGATGGATACATAAAAAAAAGAATTCCAAAGGTGTGATAACCTCTGGATAATTTTATTAAAGACAATAAAAACAACTTACATAGATGCAAATAAACAGGAATATGAAACAAGATTTCCTGTGGAGAATATATGTAGCAATCAGCCAGCCAGACGCTCAAATCCTCAGACTGCTCACAACCCTTCCACTGCTCAAGAGATACAGATCCAAAGCTCTTCCCAGCTTCAGGCTCCACTCCTAAAATTTCATCTGTAAAGACGTTTTCAATGGGGGTGACTGGTGCAGGAAGAAATGCTTCTAATATACCTGAGCCCCGATCCCTGCCGGGATGGATCCTTCAGCTGGCATACATGAGAATATTCTAAGCGGGACCCAGAGCTGTCATTGCAATACCAAGTAACTTTATATGTTGCAAGCACTGCCATAAAATACAAATACATCAGATTTTTTTCAGTGTAAAGCCTCGTACACACGATCGGATTTTCGGCAGGCAAAGCGTCATATTTTTGTCCGAAGGGCGTGTGCCAGGAACTTGTCTTGCATGCAAATGGTGCACAATTGTTGGCCAATAAACACGAGTGTAGTGACGTACTAGACATACTACGAGCCGATAAAGAGGATGTTCAATTGTCAGGCGCCCCCCTTTGGGCTCCTTCTACTAATTTTGTGTTAGTAGAAGTTTGATGAGTGTTGATTCCTTCTTTTCAGTTCGTGCTTTTCAGTTAGTTTCTGAACGGCCATTTGTCAACCAGCCATGTTGCAGAATCGGAGGAAAGAATGTGGAACAGGATCAGAGGAACAGGAGGAGGAGGATTTCTTGGACCAAAAATTGTTTGCTTAATTGTGACCAATTATGTCCTATGCCTTTGGGGAGCTCCAAAGGCATATGACATATGAATAATCCGGGAGATTTTCGGAATTATCTCCGGATGATGGACACCTGCTTTCACCTCTTGGCATTGTTGACCCCCCTATATTAAGAAGCAAGACACATGCATGAGGCTTGCCATTACTCCTGAGAAAAGGCTCATAGCCACCTTGCAGTATTTGGCGATGGGGGAGAGGTCTCCAGGACCTCAAGTTTACCACTGGGATCTCCCCCCAGGCTCTGGGACTCATTATTCCAGAGACCTGCTCAGTCAGTTTTTTCCTTTAACATCACATTCTATGTATTTAATGTTTGCTAATGTATTGTATTAATTTCTTGATTCCATAATTAACATTATTGCAATATACTGTGAATGTCCTCTTTGTCCTCATGCATGCTGTATGCCTTACCTGTTCCTTTTTTGGCCTACATGCATATTTTCCTTCACTAACTTCCCCAGCATGCTACCCTGGGCCCATGTACACCTAGCCTAGTAACTTAACAATGTTTTGTCAGCTACAATTTTGTGCTTGCCCTAAACACCCCCTAAAATTTGTCCAAATGTTATTGTTGTCCTCCAATTCAGGCACAGTCCAAGAGGCCATTTTTTGGGGCCCAAACTCATTTGTAACCCCCCTCTCTAAAATGCTTAGTCAACAGATACAAATACTCAGAAAGAGAAGAGAGATAGTGGGGCTTTATATGAAGCATATCACTATATTAGATGAGCCAATCAATTTACACATTATTCCTTTTATTAATACAAGCCATACATACATAGATAAAGTAGTACGTTATAAATTAATAGATAATTTTACTAATAGGTCATGATCATAGTACATAATTGATTCAATAGAACATATAGTAATCTCATAAAAAATATATTGCTTATGAATTAGTAATTATAAATTAATAAAAACAGAATACTTCATAGTATAGCATAATTAGTTCAGTATAATATGCATAACACTCAACCTCAGTATGTAGACCTGAATTGTAATAGTAACAGCATATAGACCTCAATGGTGGATTGGTTCATAAAAAATGTAATAGATTCTTAATAATAAATAAAAATACTGTGGCAACGCATCAAAGGAAAGCTCTATGCGTTTCGTGGTTATATACCACTCATCAGGAGCAGATGCAAAAAATAGGGGTATCTATAATGAGATAAAAAGACCAAATAAATAAAAAGAATATAAATAATATATAATATAAATATAGGAGAAGGGGGAGCAAGGGGGACATATATATATCTGTAATATATAGGTACATTTGTTGGTAGGAACTAAAACGAGAACCATTATCATGGTTCTCCCCGGAACATGTTATCCCGTATAATTACTAATTCATAATCAATATATTTTTTTATGAGATTACTATGTGTTCTATTGAATCAATTATGTACTATGATCATGACCTATTAGTAAATTTGTCTATTCATTTATAACGTACTACTTTATGTATGTATGGCTTGTATTAATAAATGGAATAATGTGTAAATTGATTGGCTTATCTAATATAGTGATATGCTTCATATAAAGTCCCACTATCTCTCTTCTCTTTCTCAATATATCGGGGATGGAGGTGTATGTATATATTTTATACCGCCTCATATAAAGTCCCAATGCTAGTTCTAGGTTTCAGATACAAATACTCTATCTGCTGACTTTTCAAAACCCATACACACTATCCCTCTTTTGTGGTCATATTTCTGGATGAATTCACCAAAGCATGTAGTGCAAGGGCCTGCCTGATTACCTTCAAATTGTAACGTAGAAAGTTTTTGTCTCCTATTACCTTGATAATGGTTATTTCTGAATATCAACATGTGCTGCAATTTGGACAGTGTGTATCCATATTTTTTGATTAGGACACTTCTTACCTGTCCACTGGGCTGCAATAGTGTAAGTGGGGGCTGGCCAAAGTATCACACATTATTTATGCAAACAGCTCTCATGGAAGTGGAGAGGGTTACCTGCCCAAAACATCTACCCATTACCTCCCCCCACCATGACATTTTTATAATGAGCCACCAAAGGGGTTGAGGAATCAGATAATTTGACCTTACACTTTTGTCTTTAAATATTCATTTAAAGAGGAGTTCCCATTAAAAAGAAATTTAAAAGTCAGCAGCTACAAATACTGCAGCTGCTGACTTTTAATAATCGGACACTTACCTGTCCCAGGGTCCAGCGATGCGGGCGAACGAAGCACCACTCATCCCCCCCCCCTCCGCTCGGCAGCGCCGGCATTTCAACTGTGGACACCCGGTTGTGGCTGCACCTACTGCACTTGCGCGAGCGGCTCCGCACGCCATGAGTGGCCACGCAGTCATCTGGGACCTGTCACGTGTCCCAGATGACTGACAGGAGGGAGGGGGCAGAACTGAGCCCTTGCTGCACCGAGGGGAAGGGATGTCACCAGCCCAGGCACTGAAGGAGGCAGACTACAAGGGATCCCCTAGCAACAGGCATTTAGAGGTGAGTTAAAAAAAAATCCAAATTTTATTTTTTTAGGAATTTTAATAATTTTTTTCTTTTTTGTGTGGAACACCCCTTTAAGTTTTATACTTATGTTGGCCAAGCATGTTTGTATCAAACCTGCTTGTAGTGTTATATGCAGAAGTAGTAATTTATTTTTCCTTTTTTTTTAATCCACAGTTTCCTTCCAACCCACAGCAATGGCAGGATGTTGCAGCCCAGTTCCATCATCTGTGGGATTTTGCCAACTATGGTCATGTTATTGATGGAAAACATGTCTGGATTGTCTTACCACCCAACTCTGGCTCAGATTATTTCAATTATAAGGGCTTTTGCAGCATATTCCTGCTAGCTGTAGTGTCTGCCGCATATGAGTTCTTGTTTTTTGATGTTGGGAAGAACAGCCACAGCTCTGATGCAGGGGTCATTATGCAGACAGAGTTCTACAAGCAGCTCCAGAATGGCGCCTTAAACTTTCCACCTGTTGAGGGCCTCAATTTTGTTTTTGTTGCAGATGAGGTCTTTGCTCTGGGGGAACATCTTATGAAGCCATTTCCTATGAGGAACCTCACCCCAGAGCAGAGCATATTTAATTACAGGCTCTTTTGTGCCAGAAGGGTGATTGAAAATGGCTTTGGCCTCCTCTCAAGTCAGTTCAGGCTGTTTTTTAACTCCAATTAACCTGGCACTATACAATATCAACCATGTGGTATTGTGCTGCTGTATACTCCATAATTTTTTACAGGGGAATGCTAGCAGCTACCTTGCCTCAGTGCAGGGGCATATCCAGAGGGGGGCAACGTGGCAATTCTCCCCCTGAGAAGTTAGATGCGGGCAGGTGAAGAGTGGGTGGCCCGGTGTTGTGCAGAGAACGTTTTCCACATCAAAATCAGTTTCCCCTGCCCTGACTCTTGGTCTTGGCTGAGATCGGAACTCTGCCCCTCCAGCCCTCTGTACCGCTGCTCCTCCTACTCGAATGATAATCATCCTTCTACCGCCTCTGTGCATTTGGGGGAGAGTAGGAGGAGCAGCAGTGCAGATGGCTGGAGGGTGGAGTTCTGATCTCAGCCGAGACTAAGAGCCAAGGCAGAGGAAACAGATTTTGATGTGGAAACCAAGGTCATCTCTCACCCCCCACCCTCACTGTGCAGGCAGCTGCGGGCAGCAGAGAGATTGCATCATCTCACTCCCGTCTGACTCTGGGACACAGCAAAAGACAATCCCCACCTTAGCAGCAAGTGTCAGGCCACAACATGTGGCAGGTGGCGTGGCAAGTGACAGTCTGCAACTTGTGGCAGGTGACGTGGCAGGTGACAGTCTGCAATGTGTGGCAGGTGATATAGCAAGTGACAATCTACATTTGGCGGCAGGCAAGTGACAATCTGCAACATGTGGCAGGTAACGTGGCAAATGACAGTTCGCAACTTGTGGCAGGTGACATGGCAAGTGACAGTCCGCAATGTGTGGCAGGTGATGTTAAGTGACAATCTGCAACCTGTGGCAGGTGACGTGGCAAGTGACAATCCACATGTGGCAGGTGACGTGGCAAGTGACAATCCGCAACATGTGGCAGGTAACGTGGCAAGTGACAATCTGCAACTTATGGCAGGTGATGCGGCAAGTGGCAGACCACAATATGTGGTAAGCGACGTAGCAAGTGACAATCTGCATTTGGCGGCAGGCAAGTGACAACCAGCAACGCGTGGCAGGTTACGTGGCAAGTGACAGTCTGCAATGTGTGGCAGGTGACGTGGCAAGTGACAATCCACAACATGTGACAGGTGACGTGGCAAGTGACAATCTGCAACATGTGGCAGGTGACAATCTGCATCTGGCGGCAGGCAAATCACGCAAAAGTCCTGTTTGTACTTTGGACTTTTGTGTGACAGACTTGTGTACAGACGATAGTAAAATCTGACAACAGACCATGGTCCCCGGAAAATTTACTAGCCTGCCATCCAGCAGAGAGATTGCATCATCTCACTCCCGTCTGACTCTGGGACACAGCAAAAGACAATCCCCACCTTAGCAGCAAGTGTCAGGCCACAACATGTGGCAGGTAGGGTGGCAAGTGACAGTCTGCAACTTGTGGCAGGTGACGCGGCAGGTGACAGTCTGCAATGTGTGGCAGGTGATATAGCAAGTGACAATCTACATTTGGCGGCAGGCAAGTGACAATCTGCAACATGTGGCAGGTAACGTGGCAAGTGACAGTTCGCAACTTGTGGCAGGTGACATGGCAAGTGACAGTCCGCAATGTGTGGCAGGTGATGTTAAGTGACAATCTGCAACCTGTGGCAGGTGACGTGGCAAGTGACAATCCACATGTGGCAGGTGATGTGGCAAGTGACAATCCGCAACATGTGGCAGGTAACCTGGCAAGTGACAATCTGCAACTTATGGCAGGTGATGCGGCAAGTGGCAGACCACAATATGTGGCAAGCGACGTAGCAAGTGACAATCTGCATTTGGCGGCAGGCAAGTGACAACCAGCAACGCGTGGCAGGTGACGTGGCAAGTGACAGTCTGCAATGTGTGGCAGGTGACGTGGCAAGTGACAATCCACAACATGTGACAGGTGACGTGGCAAGTGACAATCTGCATCTGGCGGCAGGCAAGTCACGCAAAAGTCCTGTTTGTACTTTGGACTTTTGTGTGACAGACTTGTGTACAGACGATAGTAAAATCTGACAACAGACCATGGTCCCCGGAAAATTTACTAGCCTGCCATCCAACATTTGTTGGCGGAAAGTTTGACAACAATTGTCTGATGGAGCGCAGTAACGGTTGGATTTTAGGCAACAGTCTAAAATATATATATATATATATATATATAAATATATATTTGAAAACTGATGAACACTGGTACTCTGATTTCCTATCTCATTTCTTGGGACTCTATAAAATCCCATGACAGTAGAAATGCCCCCCAAATTACCCCTTTTTTTTGGTAAGTCTGTGATAACTGTAATTGGTCACAGTGATCACATAGTACAGGGCCAATCACAGCAGCCTTGTACCCAGATTTGTGATTCACTATGCCCAGGAGACACACAAATCACAGATCACTGTGTGCCCCTGAGGGTGCTCATAAGGTGCGTGAGCAGGAGGACATATATGTATGTCCTCTCAGAACAAGGGCCATTTATCTACAGTGGCCAGGCAGGAGGTGGTTAAAGAAAGTGGTGGTTTTTATGTGCCCTTCTCTCAATTATAACTGCACATGTGCAGCACCTTGGCAACTGCAAACCAAACAGAAGTTAAGATGGCAGCTTCCTTGGCTGTAAAGGATAGTAAGGTTTAGTTTCGCTTTAACCTTGTGCAATATACGTTTTGTGCTTTAAATACCAGTGCTATTAAATATATGTTCCTGTTGTCAACCCTTACTCCTTATATCAAGTAGCTAATACCTTGGGTTCTGTCACTAGTACACTTGTGAGTAAACAGTATATATTAGTCAGGGCTGCAGAATCAGATAGCAGGAAAGGGAGTCTGGTCTATTATGTAAGCTGTACGGGGCCCCAAGATTTCTCATGGCAGTACTGCATATATGCCTTGCTTTTCTTTTTTTCTTTTTACCTCCAGGAAATCCATTACTATTCACAATCAGCACAAGGAAATCCGCAGAGTCAGAGAACACTCAGCAAGAAGGCCCTGCAGCTAGGGTTGCCACCTGTACGGGATTCACCCGGACAGTCCGGTTTTTGATTCATGTGTCTGGTTTTCAGCAGGTTCAAAACCCGGACACATTCAGACCCGATGGTGGCTTCCACTATGCAGGCTTCCGGGAGAGTGTAGATGGCGCAGAACCTACACCTGTCACCTCACCGCTCTCACTATCTCTTTCTGCCGCTATATGAATTTCTGGGATTGTGGGGATGCTGCTAAGCATGGAATACCAGCGGATGCGTGCGGGGTATGTGACTGTGTTCGCCGCTGGTGAAGTGTCCTTTCCATGTCTGAGCGTCATACTATGTGACTGTCAGAGGATGAGTTCCTGCAGAGTGAAGACAGCGGTGTAGCGGGTGAGGGGTGCAGGATTAGACCAGGTGACATGGTACAAGTGTCCCATCGTACACCACAGCTCAGAAAGAGGCAGCGGAGGTGCAGTGATCCGGAAGTGGGGGAGTTTATGATCTCTAGCAGCAGAGAGCCGGTAGAGGAAGCCGTCATTGTGCAGCAGTGGCACCGAGCAGGTCTGTACTGTGCAAGAAGTTACAACACACGCAGTAACGGGTGGATACTGGGGTTGGGGGCATGGACACTTACTGTGTGCTCTATTGGTCATGCGTGAGATCTGCAGGACTTCCACACACCAACCCCCACCCACCACATCCCACCCCATCCCATCTGCTGTCAAAGGGGATCCATATCTATGCCATCCTGGTCATTCCACTACAAGGCAGCTCTCCTCTTCTACAGCCAGGATCCATGCAGAAGAGTATATACACTGTATACAGACACACACAATACACATGACACACACAAACATACTCTATACATGTTACACACACACACACACACAATACCATAGCTCCCAACTGTCCCGGAAATTCGAGGGACTGTCCCCGATTTGGTGCAATGTCCCTCTGTCCCTCTTTCCTCCTCATTCGTCCCTCATTTTGGTCTGATCCCTATAGTTGTATATAAAATACACTTTTTATCTTTCAAAAGGTGTTTAACCATTTGAGATCCGCGCTATAGCCGAATGACGGCTATAGCGCGGACCTGCTTTGCCGGGACAACGTCTATTGACGTCATTCCATGCACGAGCAGCCTGCGCACCCCCTAAAGGGGCGCGCGCGGCGCGCTCTGTGATCAGCGCGTCTATGAGACTCTCCTGATCACAGATCCGAGAAAGGGGTCGATCCCGACCCCTTACCACGTGATCAGCTGTCAGCCAATGACAGCTGATCATGTGATCACAACAGAGCCGGTAATTGGCTATTAAAAAAGCCGATCACCAGCGGCCGTGAGAGGGACTTCAGTCCCGATCACGGCGAGCTGAGGCCAAGTCATCAGTGCCCACCTGTCCCCTGCCAGTGCCCCCTAATTATAGTAAAAGTGCCACCCATCAGTACTAACCCTTAGTGCCCATAGTGCCACCCATTAGTGCCCATAGTGCCACCTATCAGTGCCCACAGTGCTACCTATCAGTGCCCACAATCTGCCTCAACAACAGTGCTGCACCTCATATGCCACATATCCGTGCCCATCAGTGTCATCTACCAGTGCCCAGCAGTGCCACCTATCAGAGCCACCTATCAGTGCCACCTATCAGTCCCATCTATCAGTGGTACCTATCCGTGCCACCCATCCGTGCCACCCATTCATGCCATCTTATCTGTGCCCATCTTTGCCCATCAGTGCCACCTTATTTGTGCCCATCAGTGCTGCCTTATCTGTGCCTCTCAGTACCGCCTTATCTGTGCCTATCGGTGCCACCTTAACCATGCCTATCAGTGCCCACCAGTGCCGCCTCATCAGCGCATTTCAATGAAGGAGAAAAATGACCTGTTTGCAAACTTTTATAACAAACTATTAAACATGATTTTTTATTTTATTTTATTTTGCATCTTTTTTTGTTTGTTTAGCAAAAAATAAAACTCCCAGCTGTAATTAAATACCACCAAAAGAAATCTCTATTTGTGGGAAAAAAATGATAAAAAATTTCAGTTGGGTACAGTGTTGTATGCCCGCGCAATTGTCATTCAAAGTGCATCAGCGCTGAAAGCTGAAAATTGGTCTGGGCAGAAGGGGGGTTTAAGTGCCCAGTAAGCAAGTGGTTAAACCTTTCATCTGATTTCTAAATTGCAGCATTTGTAAGTTTAAAAGTGAATATAAAGGAATAGTAGTGGTAAAAAAAATCCCTTGTGGATTTAATTAACCATTTTTTTGTTAATTCTCCTTTAAGGGGGTATGGCAGGTGTGTCCTATGCCTACATACGTTTGCTGGTAGGTGTCCCTCATTCCCATCTCAAAATGTTGGGAGGTATGCAATATACATGTTACATACACACACATGTCACACACACACAATACACATTACACAATACACGTCACACACACACACAATACACATGTCACACACATACAGAATATACATGATAGACACACACTGTACACACATTCCACATTGCAATCCCCCCTCCCCCAGAGACAATCATTCATTGGGCACAATATACCTATAGGTGTAAATACATACAGTGTGTATATATAAGTTTGTGTATGGTTAGCATTTTATTTAATAATGCAAAAATTGACTTTCCGGGGGGGTCGGGGGGTAGTGAAAGAAAAAGAAAGGGGGAGGAATAAAGAAAAAGGGAAAGAATGAATAAAAGATGGAGAGAAGAAAGAAAACAGTGTCCACTGCTCTACTGACACCGTCCACTGCTCTACTGACACCATCCACTGCTCTACTGACACCGTCCACTGCTCTACTGACACCTTCCACTGCTCTACTGACAACGTCCACTGCTCTACTGATACCGTCCACTGCTCTACTGACACCGTCCACTGCTCTACTGACACCGTCCACTGCTCTACTGACACCATCCACTGCTCTACTGACACCGTCCACTGCTCTACTGACACCATCCACTGCCCTACTGACACCGTCCTCTGCCCTACTGACACCATCCACTGCTCTACTGACACCGTCCTCTGCCCTACTGACACCGTCCTCTGCCCTACTGACACCGTCCTCTGCTCTACTGACACCGTCCACTGCTCTACTGACACTGTCTACTGCCTGCCCTACTGACACTGTCCACTGCCCTACTGACACCATTTACTGCTCTATTGACACCATTTACTGCCCTAGTGACACTATCCACTGCCCTACTGACACCATTTACTGTCCTACTGACACTGTCCACTGCTCTACTGACACTGTCCACTGCCCTACTGACACCATTTACTGCTCTACTGACACTGTCCACTGCTCTACTGACACGATTTACTGCCTTACTGACACTGTCCACTGCCCTACTGACACCATTTACTGCTCTACTGACACCGTCCTCTGCTCTACTGACACCGTCCTCTGCTCTACTGACACTGTCTACTGCCCTACTGACACCATCCACTGCTCTACTGACACCGTCCTCTGCTCTACTGACACCGTCCTCTGCTCTACTGACACCGTCCTCTGCTCTACTGACAATGTCTACTGCCCTACTGACACCGTCCACTGCCCTACTGACACCATTTACTGCTCTACTGACACCATCCACTGCCCTACTGACACTGTCCACTGTCCTACTGACACCATTTACTGCCCTACTGACACCGTCCACTGCCCTACTGACACCATTTACTGCTCTACTGACACCGTCCACTGCCCTACTGACACCGTCCACTGCTCTACTGACACCATTTACTGTTCTACTGACACCGTCCTCTGCTCTACTGGCTGACAGTGTCCACTTTTAAGGTAGGCTATTTTCACTGACATTTCTATTATTAATCAAATCATATTTTATGGGTACACTAAATGCTTTTGTTTTATTTAATCAGCCCCTTTAAGTCCCCCCACTGTTAATGCAATTTGGCTATAGCAACTGCTCACTGTAGCACACTTCATTACTACTCTTTTTGGGTAACCCAAGGTATTTTACAATCCTATAGCGTGTACTACAAAAAAATTGCCGTGCGCCGTGAAAATGTTCGGGTTTGGCTTGAAGAAAAGGTGGCAACCCTACCTGCAGCATAATTGCACACTTGATACCCACTTAATGGACCCAGAACTAACATTGACACTGGTGGCAGCTGGGAGTGAGATGCCAACTGCAGAAGACGATTGAGGCATGCACATCACAGAGGGTGGGGGAAGCGGGATGCAGTTTGGCATGTTCGCTCTGGGTATTGGATGACTTTGTCCTAACACTGCTTCCAGGTATTGCTTTATCGGGCTTGATTTGTGGGCACATCTACTTTTGAGTAGGGACGAGCCGAACACCCCCCGGTTCGGTT
This sequence comes from Lithobates pipiens, assembly GCF_037356315.1. NCBI lineage: Eukaryota > Metazoa > Chordata > Amphibia > Anura > Ranidae > Lithobates > Lithobates pipiens. The sequence continues at coordinate 194,011,074 of NW_027507748.1, read as the reverse complement.
CGCACCAGAACTTGCGAACGACCCCCGCGTTCGGTACGAACGTTAGAACCCCATTGAAGTCTATGGGACTCGAACGTTCGAATTGGAAAGTGCTAATTTTAACGGCTACTATGCAAGATAGTGTCCTAAAAAGGGTTTGGCGACCTGCCTCCTGCCTCAGGGGACATGGGTCACTGCAAAAAAAAGTTTTAAAAACTACCGTTTTGGTGGGAGTACTGATTTTAATGACGATTAAAGTGAAAAAAAAAAAGTGAAATATTCCTTTAAATATGGTGCCTGGTGGGTGTCTGTAGTATGCCTGTGAAGTGCCACGTGTTTCCCGTGTTTAGAACAGTCCCTGCACAAAATGACATTAAGCGGAAATAACACCATTTAAAACTGCTTGCGGTTTTAATGTTATATCTGGTTTCTGCAATATGGTTGAAAATCATTCAGAAAAATGGCATGGGTAGCCCTCCCTGCCCATTACCAGCCTATTTGGGTCTTGTACGCATATTAAGGGGAACCCTGTACCCATATTAAAAAAAGGAAATGCGTGTGGCCCCCAGGCCCTATATACTCAGAACAGCAGTATACAGGCGGTGCAAACAAGACTGGGACTGTGTAGGTTTGTTGTGTTAAGTTGAATCTGTTTGTAATTTTCAACTGGTACATTTTTAAAGTGTAGCTCCAGTCAAAAAAAATATTTTTAAGCTTTTTGGAAAACATAGGGAAGGGTTATCACCCCTGTATAATTTGTTTTGTCGTCCATCTTTTTTCATCTCACTTGCTGTTGTCTCCTTCCGTTTGCAAGTAGGAGATGTTTGTAAGTTGGATGTTTGAAAGTAGGGGCCTGCCCTATATGCTCTGCAGAAATGGCGGAACAAGGTGTTGGTTTTGCAACAACATTGTAAGCCCTCAAAGTGACTCTTGGTGGGCGCTGGAGCGCCCTGCTGTGAACGATTATATCAAGAATTGTAATTACATGCCATTGTTGAACAGTGGTAGAAAAATTGACCTTTGGTGGTTGTGGTGCTGGTGCCACAACACTATAAGTCCTCACAGTTACTCTGGGTGGGCACAGGAAGGGGCCCTCCTGTGAAATATTATATCAAGAATTGTAATTACATGTCCCTGTTAAACAGGGGCAGAAAAATTGGGCCTTAGGCACTGGTGCCATCACACTGCAACCTCTGCCATACACTCTAGTTTTATTGCAGGAATTAGCCCTGCTGCAAAGCATTGCATCAAAAATTTTACTTAAACGCCCCTGTTAAACAGGGGCAGAAAAATTGGGCCTTAGGCACTGGTGCCATCACACTGCAACCTCTGCCATACACTCTAGTTTTATTGCAGGAATTAGCCCTGCTGCAAAGCATTGCATCAAAAATTGTACTTAAACGCCCCTGTTAAACAGGGGCAGAAAAATTGGGCCTTAGGCACTGGTGCCATCACACTGCAACCTCTGCCATACACTCTAGTTTTATTGCAGGAATTAGCCCTGCTGCAAAGCATTGCATCAAAAATTTTACTTAAACGCCCCTGTTAAACAGGGGCAGAAAAATTGGGCCTTAGGCACTGGTGCCATCACACTGCAACCTCTGCCATACACTCTAGTTTTTTTGCAGGAATTAGCCCTGCTGCAAAGCATTGCATCAAAAATTGTACTTAAACGCCCCTGTTAAACAGGGGCAGAAAAATTGGGCCTTAGGCACTGGTGCCATCACACTGCAACCTCTGCCATACACTCTAGTTTTATTGCAGGAATTAGCCCTGCTGCAAAGCATTGCATCAAAAATTTTACTTAAACGCCCCTGTTAAACAGGGGCAGAAAAATTGGGCCTTAGGCACTGGTGCCATCACACTGCAACCTCTGCCATACACTCTAGTTTTTTTGCAGGAATTAGCCCTGCTGCAAAGCATTGCATCAAAAATTGTACTTAAACGCCCCTGTTAAACAGGGGCAGAAAAATTGGGCTGCTGGCATCACCCAGAACCAAAAATGTTCTTCCAACATATCAGCGGAGGAGGAAGAGGATAGACAATCAACATAACAGGACAGTCACTCAGCATCAGCATAGGCAGTCTTGAAGGGATGTGGTATTTCAAAAAAAATTATTCGGTTACATCAGCTTCAGGTGCTTGGTAGCTGTGGGTGATCCAAGACTGATTCATCTTGATGAAGGTCAGTCGATCAACTGATTCGGTGGACAGGCGCACCCTGTGATCGGTAACGAAGCCACCAGCAGCACTGAAGGTGCGTTCCGAAAGAACGCTGGATGCAGGACAGGCCAGTAGCTCAATTGCATACTGTGCAAGCTCTGGCCAGTGATCCATCCTCAAGACCCAGTAAGCCAGAGGATTTTCAGTGGGAAAGGTGTCCAAGTCTGACCTTGCCCCTAGGTATTCCTGCACCAAGTAAATTAGACGCTGGCGATGGGTGCTGGAACCAATCATACCTTGGGGCTGCGGACTAAAAAATTGTCTGAAAGCATCAGTCAGACGGCCACCTTCTCCACCGCTCCTTCTGACTGATGCCTCAGCAACACGTTGTCCAGGACCAGGAGTTTGTGACCTCCCAGTCTCTGGGAACGCGTTGCACAGAGCTTTCTGCAAGGCCTCCCGGAGATGTCTCATCCTCTGCTCCCTCTGCGATTGCAAGATAAGGTCGGCAACCTTACCCTTGTACCGTGGATCAAGGAGAGTGGCCAGCCAGTAATGGTCCCTCTCCTTGATCCGAAGAATACGAGGATCCTTCCGCAGGCTTTGCAGGATCAGGGAGGCCATGCAGCGTAGGTTAGCTGAGGCATTCGGTCCGGAGTCCTCTGGGTCACTAAGGACAACATGATCCGCAGCTACCTCCTCCCAGCCACGTACAAGTCCACGTGTTTCTTGGGACTGTAAATCATCCCTATAAGACTGCTGCTGCTGATGCTGAGTGCCAGCCTCCACCTCCATGCTGACACAATCATCCTCCTCCTCCTCTTCCTCCTCCTCACCCTCTTCCTGTGTGATGGGTGGCACAGCAGGAACACTGTCTGGATAAAGGGGGCCTTGAGAGGCAAGGAAGTCCTCCTCTTCCTGCCTCTGTTCTGCCTCAAGTGCCCTGTCCATTATTCCACGCAGCGTATGCTCCAAGAGGTGGACAAGAGGTATAGTGTCACTGATGCATGCACTGTCACTGCTCACCATCCTTGTGGCCTCCTCAAACGGTGACAGGACAGTGCATGCATCCCTGATCATGCCCCACTGGCGTGGTGAGAAAAAACCAAGCTCCCCTGACCCTGTCCTGGTGCCGTAGTCGCACAGGTACTCATTGATGGCCCTCTGCTGCGTGTGCAGCCGCTGCAGCATGGCCAACGTGGAGTTCCACCTGGTGGGCATGTCACATATAAGGCGGTTCTTGGGCAGGTTCAACTCCTTTTGGAGCTCAGCCAGCCGAGCACAGGCATTAAATGATCGGCGGAAATGCACACAGACTCTCCTGGCCTGTTTCAGGACATCCTGTAAGCCGGGGTACCTGCCCAAGAACCGCTGCACCACCAGGTTAAGGACGTGAGCTACACAGGGCACATGGGTCAGTTGTCCCTGTCGGAGGGCGGAGAGGAGGTTGGTGCCATTGTCGCAAACCACCATTCCTGGCTTAAGCTGGCGTGGCGTCAACCACCTCTCGGCCTGCCCCTGCAGAGCTGACAAAACATCCGCCCCAGTGTGGCTCCTGTCCCCCAAACAAACCAGCGCAAGCACGGCATGGCATCGTTTTGCCTGCGTACTTGCGTAGCCCCTGCAACGCCTACGGAGCACCGCTGGTTCTGAGGACAGAGCACTGGAAGAGGCCATGGAGGAAGAAGAAGAGGAGGGGGTGGAGGAGAGAGGTGTGTCACAACCAATAGTAGCATTTTGGAGGCGTGGTGGCGGAACAACCTCCAATACTACTGCACCTTGTCCTGCATCCTTCCCAGCAGCCAGAAGAGTGACCCAATGGGCCGTGAAAGACAGGTAACGTCCCTGTCCATGCCTGCTGGACCATGAGTCAGCGGTAATATGCACCTTACCGCTGACCGCCCTGTCCAGCGAGGCAAGGACATTGCCTTCCACATGCCGGTAGAGAGCCGGAATTGCCTTCCGTGAGAAAAAGTGGCGTTTGGGGACCTGCCACTGAGGAACCGCACATTGTACAAACTCACGGAAGGGGGCCGAGTCTACCAACTGAAAAGGCAGCAGTTGAAGTGCTAGCAATTTAGCCAAGCTAGCATTCAACCGCTGGGCATGTGGATGGCTGGGAGTAAATTTCTTCCGCCGGTCCAGCAGCTGGGGCAGGGACATTTGTCTGCTATAATCGGACGTGGATGTACCACTAGCAGAGTTCCCGGAAGCACTTGGCTGTGACACACCTAATTCTACACCTTCATTCCTCTCAGAGCAGGTTTCAGAGAGGACTGAAGGTCTAGTGGGGTTGGAGATGCCAGCTGATGAGGAGCAAGGAGAGGTCCGCTTTGTTCTTTGGTGTGGGTCTTTGAGGTATGCTTGCCAACGAGCTGCATGGCAGGTCAACATATGTCTGGTCAAGCATGTGGTGCCCAAGCGGCTGATGTTTTGGCCACGTGAGATACGCTTGAGACATATGTTGCAAATAGCAGCGGTGCGATCTGATGCACTCGTCTCAAAAAAGGCCCACACCAAAGAACTTTTAGAATAACGCGCAGAGGAAGCGCTCTGCGCAGAGGAAGCGCTCTGCGCAGGCGGAGCTCTGCGGTGTGATTCAGTCGGTGTGCTGCCCCTAAGCTGGCCCCCGGAGGGCATCCTGCCTCGTTGGACATGTGCCTCCTCCTCCTCCTCCCTCCTTCCAGGCACCCACGTGGAGTCAGTGCCCTCATCATCCCCTCCCTCTTCATCGCTGTAGCAAACCTGGCAGTATGCTGCAGCTTGTGGAACATGACTGCCAGATTGCTGTCCTTCTTGAGCATCCCCTCTCTCTGTGCTCACGCTACTGCCTTCCTCTAGCTGAGTGTCATCATCAGAGCCCACCAAACACTGGGCATCCTCCTGGAGCATGTACCCAACACTGTGCTCAAAGAGTTCAGGAGACTCCTCAGGAGGACGTGGTGGGTCTAGGGAGGGAGTCACTGATGATGACATTGAGAGGAGGGACGACGATGTGTTGGCAGCTGCTTTTCTACTACCCTGAGACTGGGTGAGAGAGGATGAGGAGGATGAAGAGGGCTTGGTCATCCACTCTACCAAGTCGTTGGCATGTTGCGGTTCAACATGTCCAGCTGCAGAAAAGAAGGACAAGCATGTCCCATGGCCACGTGCTGATGACAATGCACCGCGTCCACGACCAGCACTGTTGTCTCTAGACACAGAGCCTGCTTGCCCTCTTTTATCGGCTCGCGCCTGTCTGCCTCTCCTTGCTGGCCTTCCAGACATGGTAATGGCCTGAAGGGAGTTGGGTAAAACAGTAGTTGGGTAGTTTATATTGTGCTGGAGGCACACAACACCCACTAACTCCTGCAGATGCCTTTTTTATAGAACAGCAGAGTTAAAGGGGTATATACAGATGTATACTGTGCTGTGCTGGAAGCACACACAACTTCCAATAACTCCAGCAGATGTCAATCGGGCCCAAATAGAGAACAGCTATGTAGGTGGATAATAGCGGTATGTACTGGGTACAGAGCAGGCACACAGCACGCACTATCTCCTGAGTGACACTGCTGACTGCAAGCTCTATTGTTAAAGATGGACCACTAGCTATATAGGTGAGGTGAATATCACGGTGTATACTGCGGTCAGGGCACGCAGACAATAACAAGAAAACAGCAGAGTTAAAGGGGTATATACAGATGTATACTGTGCTGTGCTGGAGGCACACACAACTTCCAATAACTCCAGCAAATGACAATCGGGCTCAAATAGAGAACAGCTTTGTAGGTGTATATAGTGGTATGTACTGGGTACAGAGCACGCAGACAGCACGCACTAACACTACTGACTGCAAGCTCTATTATTAAAGCTAGATCACTAGCTATATAGGTGAGGTGAATATAGTGGTGTATACTGCGGTCAGGGCACAGACAGTAACCACTACACAAGAGCAAAATAGTAAATCAGCCAAAAACGATTGGTGTGTAACTGTGTTGAAGGTACACAGAACACCCACTGCTTCAGATGCTAACAAACACTACACGAGGCCGCCTGAAAGGCAGCTTTATATAGTGTGGGGCGTGCACTACACAGTCTGAGCTATGATTGGCCACAGGCAGGATGCCTGTGGCCAACCATTGCTCTCCTCGCTACTGGCGCTGCGATTGGCCAAGCATGCGGGGTCACAGTGCATGCTTGGCCAATCGTGAGACAGCAATGCATTGCGCCATCGCAGTGCATTGTGGGCCACACGAATTTTGCCGCGAACGGCCCAAACGTTCGGAATTCGGCGAACGCACGAACGACCGATGTTCGAGTCGAACATGCGTTCGACTCGAACACGAAGCTCATCCCTACTTTTGAGCTTTATATTTTATTGAACTTTATATTTTAGTGCCTCACAAGGTATTTTGTCTACTTTTAGGTGTTATTTCAATTAACTTTCCTATTCTTCGTGTAGCCAGTTTTAATTTTATATAACTAATAATTGGATTATCTGTCTCTTGGAACTATAGTAACAATACTCATTTATACATAGGATTTTTAGAACCCCCATTAAACTTCATCCACCTTCTTTTAACCCCCCTAGCGGTAATCCTGAGTCTGGCTAGGGTTGGGATTTTACTAACAGGAGCGGTAACCCCGAGCCAGACTCGGGATTGCATCGCTGGATGCAGGGGAGGACACAGGGAGAGTTACTTACCTTGTCCCCTGGATCCAGCGATGTCCTCCGTGCTGTGTGATCGAGCTGTCCTCCGCTCGATTCACAGTGCCGAATGCCGCCGAGCTCCGTTCCCTGTGACGTTACGGCGCACGGGAGCGGAGAACGGCGGCAAATTCAAAAAAGTAAAAAGACACAAAACACACACAGCACTGTAATCTTACAGATTACAGTACTGTATAAAAAATTACACACCCCCTTTGTCCCTAGTGGTCTGTGCAGTGCCCTGCATGCACTTTTATATTATAAATACTGTTTTTTCTGCCTGAAATTTGGAGATTGTCCATAGCAACCAAAAAGTGTCCCTTTTTCAGTGTTTTAGGATTTGATTACATTATTGAATAATTTTTATTATTATTTATTATATTATAAACTTTATCATACCCGGGATGTCTGCTAGACTCTGGTTTGAACCGATTTAAGAGAGTTATTCCTAAGAATTACAGGACTACGATATAAAACGCCAAATTTCCATGCAAAATAATTGTACCGCTTTCAGCACCTAAAACCAGACTGAATCATACCGCCAGGGAGGTTAATATACATAGTGTTCAGTGATCTCCTAGAAATATACATAGTGCTCAAGGTAATATAACCATCAGCCTGTTACATGGAATATGGTATCCAAGCAATGTCTTTAGATGTATTGATCTGAGAGCTAGACTACTTGAATAGAGGGCTGCACTTTTATAGGGATGCCATATAATGTGTTTCTATTACAACTCTGGGATCTGTCATGTTAATAGCAAGGGAAGACTTTCTACTTGGTAATCACTAATATCTACAGGAAGCGGGTAATAAACTTCAATGACATTTGCTGCAATCTTTACCATCTATATACTGTAATTAGAAAAACAGGCGTTTCATTATAAATGTCAGGAGCAGGAACTACATGTCCCCCCTATTGGCAGAAAACTTCTAAAACAGCTAATCTGCCTGACAATCAGCACAGACAGTGTAGCTTAGCACACTTTAGTCCTGCTGCAAGTTATAAGGAAGGGCCCCTGAGATTCACTCTCATACCCAGTACTACAGACTTACTATCCCGTATGCAGCTAACATGCCCACCGCATTACCTTCCTAATCTGAAACCCCAGCTCTATCTAAAAGCCCTCCACAACTAACCCCCCCCCCCCCCCACTCCAACAAAATCCTAAGTCCTCTGCCACTATGAATAGTTTGACCCCCTACTGTCAATAATGATGCCAACCTTGATCTGGAACAGACATTATGCCAATTGGTTCGAATGTTTTGATCTGCCATACTTTTAGATTGTAAACTCCAATTAGCAGGGGCCTCCCAATATTCTTGTATTGAATTGCACTGTAACTGTACTGTCTCCCTTTCATTTGAAAATGTTGGCACTATACAAATCCTGTATAAAAATCATAATAATCATAGGGGTCGATTTACCAACGCTAGAAAATGCAAAATCTGGAGCTGCTCTGCATAGAAACCTAATCCGCTTCCAGTTTTTTTTGTCAAAGCTTAATTGAACAAGCTGAAGTTAGAAGCTGATTGGCTTCCATGCACAGCTGTGCCAAATGTTACACTCTTCAGTTTTATTAAATCTACCCCGTAGACATACCATTTCAGTCCAGACTTTATCCACCTCAACTTTTTTCCAGCTGCGATGAAAGGGTCCCTGAAACATGTGAGCTGTTTCTGCTAACCCTAAATAATTTTTTTTTATATCAGTGGTATGGTGATTTCTCCCCCCCCCCCCCCCTACTTTTCTTCCAATGCATCAGAATTTGAAATTCTATTAACTAGGCAACGTTCATAAAAATACTGAAAAATGTATAGTAATCATCCCAAAGTATGGCAAATTCATTTTGTCTCCCAACTCTGTGATCAGTATGTATTTGTCAGCTCTTCTTGGAATTAGAAATGCAGACTGATCAGTAGCAGATGTTGATACTTGACATAAAATTATAAATTTTTCATGTGTCTTGATAGTAAGTTTTTGATTGGGCCACATTGTTACCTTTTATTTTCTTGTGTTTTATGGATATTTTGTCTCTCCCCCGGGTCCTTTAGCATTCTGGCTAATTAATTATTTGAGCTACATTGCTTGCCTAATGTAGATACATATTTCACCTGCTGAAACATTCTCCAGCTATACTTGAATAAAGAAAACAGCCAATAAAAAAATAACCTATTAAAGATGCGACAAAAGCAATAAAAGATACAATCTCTAGGGAATTGTTCTTCACTTTCTCTGGTTTTGTCGGAAGAAAAGCCACAAGAACTGAAATTCAGAATTAAGGTGTTGTAAACGTACAGCTGTTTTAAAAATTCAATTGAGGTAAGATAATATATGCTGAAAAATGTAGATATGCAGTTCCGTTCTTTTCTTAAGAGCAGCTGTGTCGTTTTTCATTTGAAGAAAATTCATGGCTTCCAAAGACATCCTGTTAAAATAAAATCTTTTATTTTTGTCATTGCCACAGATATAAACACTCCTACAAACTTTTGGAATATTGGTACATTACGTGGGTAGAGACACCTAAACACAAACCCCATGTCTGTGAAATAATATCTTAGTGATTTTCAAAGCTGAACTCCAGACGGATAAAAAAGAATGCAGCTATGCCTTCATTAAAACATTAATTCAATTTATTTTTAAATGCAAATATTGTATATCTCAGGCTCGGATCTCTGCTGGTATGGTCTCCTGCTGGCAGGCACATATCTCTCTAAAGCCTCGTACACATGATCGGATTGTTGGCCAACAGAGCTCCAGCGTTTGTCCGAAGGGCGTGTGCCAGGAACTTTTCTTGCATACAAACGGTACACAATTGTCGGCCAACAAACACAAATGTAGTGATGTACTACGGGGAATTTCAGCTTTTGAACACCACCCTTTGGGCACCTTCTGCTAATGTCCTGTTTGGTGAGCATTAATTCCGAGCATGCGTGTTTGTACTTTGGACTTTTGTATGATCGACTTATGTACACACAATATGAAAATCTGACAACAGACCTCTGTCCGCCGAAAATTTACTAGCCTGCTATCCAACATTTGTTGGCCGAAATTTGGACAATTGTCTGATGGAGCATACTAACGGTCGCTTTTTAGGCAAACAGTCTGTCATCACACAATTTCCTGCTGAAAATCTGATCATGTGTACGAGGCTTTACTCTCTTGGTACCAAGAGGAAGAACTTTTCTGGGCAGTTAAATAAAAATCAACTCTACACTCCTCCTACTGCACAGTGCATATTTGGATCTGTAGTGTAAGGAGTCTATTCCCCCCATTATCTGACTGCTGTCTTTAACTACAACTCACAGGATTCTCAGCACTCTGCATAGAAGTGTATAGGCTTGCTTGGCTTTAGCTCGGCCCCTATTGGCTGGAAGAGAATGGTGCAGCATAACATCAGTATCTCAGTAGAGGGAGAGAATAAAAGGCAGTGTCTTTGATTGCTGTAAACCAGCACCTGGCTATAAGTAAGTACTAGTTTTTTTTTCTGATAAGGAGCATGTTGACAAGAGAAGAGAGATGCTCATGATTTTTTTTCAGCTTGTGAGCAGGGTCTACTATGCTTGTGCACGTGGAGTAACACTTGTGTGGAACATGCTTATCGATGCCCCAGGCCAGCCAGACAATGCGGTCATGTGAAAAATCTAACATTAAGGCAGTTCCTTAAAGAGGAAGTAAACCCTGATGGGTTTACTTCCTCTTTTTTTCCCTGCAAAGGTAAAGCATAATGGACTACTATGCATCGCATAGTAGCTCATTATGTGTCACTTACCTGACACAGGAGCCAGCGAAGTCGCCGCTGATCCCTGTAGTCCGCCGCATCCATCTTGCTGGTGGCGTCTCGCAGCTCCGACCAATGACAGCGGCGAAGCCGCGATGACGTCACTCCCGCGCATGCGCACGGGAGTCGCGTCTCGCAGCTCCGCCGCTGCCATTCGGCGAAGCCGCGATGACGTCACTCCCGCGCATGCGCACGGGAGTCGACAAATTAGGCAAATCCATTCTTGGACTTGCCGCATTTAGTGCGCCTGCGCGCCGCTGTCTACGGCGCATGCGCCGTAGACAGCGGTGCCCATTTTCGGGCAAATATCTCCTAAACCATATAGGTTTAGGAGATATTGCTTGGACCTACAGGTAAGCCTTAATCTAGGCTTACCTGTAGGTCAAAGTGGTTTGAAGGGGTTTACTTCCTCTTTAACTTAGAGATGAGCCACCACTGTGTGCAGTAATAAACTGCAGAGTTGCTCTGAAAAGCAATGTGTCGCGTGACACTACACACTGTACTAATATGTTTGCATTAGGAGGAACATGCTGAGCCTGCACCCAATCCACCAGTCCAGCGTACCTCTGTTACCTCACTCCTAGTAACAGAATGTGGTCCCGCCGAGCACATAATGCGGACTTCCTGTGTTTGTTCTCAATTAAATTTTTCATTCCTGTACCATGCGACCAGGCTATATGTCTCTGTAATGCTAGGCTGTTCCCAGTTGCTATAAGAGATGGACTGCTAGGGAGGGAGCTAGAACATTGACCCCCTCACTACCAGAGGACCTATCATCTTACTAGGTATCATGCTTAACGACTGATTGCTGTAGCTTGTTCCTTCTCTTGGTTAGCCATACCAACTGCACTGCTCTCCCTTGTCTTGCTGAGTTATCTCTTTGTAGTAGGTGTTACTCCATACCTTGTAGTGAAATTCCAGACATAGATTCTTTGGAATACACCAAAACCAACATGCACCCCTTTGAATAACTTCAGACCAGGCTTAAAGTGGTTAATATAACTTTACTCTAGGAAGGTATCATGGCAATACAAAAGAAATAACGTCCTGTTCCTGAATCTAATTAAAATAGAGTAGTGGCCCAGGCATACCTTCGTGAGATGAGTCCATATAGGCATTGTCCATGACTTGGATGCTGTCCATGGCTCCTGGTATCTTCAGAGCCCTCCTAGCGCTCACAGGTGGGTCTTCATACCCTCGGCACTACATACTCCACTCCAACTGGTCCTGCTCTGTAACGCTTTTTGTAGCATATTTCAACGTAATGGATAGCATTTTGGTAAACTTAACAATTTACATGCTTTTCACAAAGATGTGATACCAAACCTCTGTTTTGAGAATGGTATTATTGTGCAATACATTTGGACCACTTCTAAAGTAACAATCATTTTAAATTGCCTATCAATCATTTCATCATGGATGTCCACTACCTGACATCTAGGCACCTAGAAATTACTGTCATTACATACAAAAAACAGATATATGCTCTGCTCCAGATAATTATCCTCACAGCTGCTCGAGATTGTGTGCTGGCTCTCAGCTTACCTTCGCTGTACATAGAAAATATCAAACAGAAGAAAAATCACATTCTAAATCAATAACCATATGTTTGCATTAAACAAATCCCTGGTACACTGGAAATCCACTTGATCTCCCCCCTGACACATTTCACTCATTAAGAGCTTAGCTGTATGACTACACACTTATGGACCACAACGCGTCAGTGGTTCAGGTAGATTGTTAGTGTATCAGGGATTTGTTTAATACAAACACATGGTTATTGATGTGGAGGGCTGCTTTTCTGTTTGATATTTTCTAGTAATTACTGTCATTTAAATTTTCTCGCAAGCTCTTTACCTTATTGTAACAGTTGCCTCTACCTACTGTCTCATTCTTCACATCCAAGAACTTCCTTATGTCTTACTGCTTCCATTGGTGAAACATATCCAATACACAGCTTATTAAAGGACCCTTATTAAAAAAAAAAGGACCTTATTAAAGGACCTCCAAAATTTTAGTCCATGCCCACATAATCTCTTACTTTGGTTTCTTCAATAACCATTAGCTTTTTCTTCTGCAATCTTTCACGCTTCTGCATTTTGCCACTAACACACCTACATTTCTGACCATTCACTCCTCCACTGACCTGTTAATATACTGTTCATTCAGAACCTTACTGTATACAAGGCTACGCAAATTCTCTAAACCATTCTCTTTCTGTTCCCATAAGACTTGACCCCAACTTTAAAGCATACTTCCCAACTTTCTAAGGTGAGAAATAGAGACAGACCCTTATCATGCCTGCAGTACATTGACCAAGAGAAACTCATTTCCTTTACATTGACTTAAAGCATAACTAAACTCCAAAACAAAAATGTAATACATTATAGCTGATCAATTGTTGGATGAGGTGGCTGCATTAGTTTTCTTTTTCAGGCTTTTATTCCTTCATTTTTACCTTGTGAATGTCCAGTAACACACCTCCAGTCTCAGGGTGGCTACATTCATTCCTTCACTGTATATATGGAGGAGCAGCACTGTCAATCAGTTGAGAGGGTGGTGTTGGATAGAATAGTAGATTTAGATGAACTTTACATTAGTGACTATCAATGTAAAGCCTAATTCCAGCTAACACGTTTTAAGGTGTAACAACAATTGTTTTTTTTTTCTTTTGGGATATAGAAATAAATAAAAGCTGACTATTGTAAGCACCCTGTCACCGTTAAAAGGTTTGCCTCAACACAACGGACACTTTTTCAAAACAGCTTGGTCTGTTAAAGGAAGTTGAAAAAAACATTAACAATGCTGTGTTAATGCTAGTGACGACTGTGACAGTGTGTCATTTTTAATTTTGGCCATAGCTAGACTTTTTTTAAAAAAAAAAAACACTTTATATACTAGACATATGCAGTTTGTTTCATTCCGAATTAATATTCTGACAAATTTTTCATTATTCGGAGAATTTACATATCCTGGCAGAATTTATGATTTCTTGGCCATTTTTCAAAGAATATGAATGATAACACAAACTTTTCTTTCACTGATGGTTAGTGTTTGGCTGAAACTATTTATTATCAATCAACTGTGTTTAAATCATCATGCAATATCACATGCCCCCAGACTTCTCCGTGAGTTTCGGGCCAAATACCCAGGGAAAATTGCCCATGGGGGGGGGGGGGGAACACTGTCAGGGAACCAATGGTAGGAGAAGGGCTCAAGGCCCTGGATCCCAAAAAAGATGCAGTCCCGCCAAATAAGGGAGAATCGGAAGCTATGTTTAAACTGAACCTGTAGCAAAATGTCCTTTTACTCATCATGATCAGAAGCAGGTGCAGGCCTTTTTCCACAACTGCCTGGATTCCTGGACATGCCCAGGGAAGGTATGCTCCTTTGCTTATTTCCCCCAGCAGCTCACAGACGCCACACCTGATGAGATGGAGTTAGTTAGGCAAGTGATCTGCCAGCAGGTGAGAGGAGCTCCACTGTCAGAACTGACAGCTTCTTTGGAAGACCTAGCTACTGTGAGGCGCATCTCCCCAATTGCTACTAGAGTACTGCAATTCTCTCCAGATATATGCCCATGTTACCAGAGCTATCCACAAGTTCAGTGACAGAGATGATGCTCATGAAGATATGCACAAGTAGCTGTTTGTGTTCTATACTGTTTTACTGAAGTAGTGATTATCAACTAGACTCTCTATTACTATGGAGTCTTATAGACACTATGCTATGCAGCCATGATTGGACCACAGAGACATTGCTGTGAAGAGTCCATATATGTGCAGCTTTCATAATCTGTTTTGTTTTATTCTGCAGTGTATGCATGCACTTTGCCACTCCTACATTGTTTTGCACTATTGATTCCAACTTTGCACTTATTTAGTAAACCACAAATTACAGTTATGCCACGAACACATGACCAGACTTTCTGGCAGATTAGGTCCAATGGAATCAGTCCATGGGCTAATCCGATCGTTTTTCGTTAAAAAAAATCAGACGTACCTAGAAATAGAACATGTTTTAAATATATGTCCGATGGACTCAATTCCTATTGGGAAAACCGTTGGTCTGTATGCTGGTCCGACAGACCAAATATGACGCAAAGGAAGCTATTGGCTACTGGCTATTGAACTTCCTTTTTTAGTTCCGTCTTACGTCTTTTACCGCCTGTAAAAGAGCTAGAAGAAGGTGCGGTGGCCCGGCAGAAGAACCAAAGAGGGGGACAAGACCCCCGAAGTCGGAAGAAGAGGGCGGCGGTGAGGAAGAAAGCCGGGCTCCTCCGCTAGTAAAAGAGCTATCAGAAGATAGTGGAGGAGTCCGACGAGAAGACCCCCAAAGACGGAAGACCCCCGGAGCTTATCGGAATCCGGGAGCCCCTTTAATAAGGGGGCCCCCGGATACCGGCCCCCCACCCTATGTGAATGAGTATGGGGTACAATGTACCCCTACCCATTCACCTGTAAAATAAAGTAAAAAAAAAAACACAACACACAAGATAAAATAGTTTATTGCACAGCTCCGGGGGTCTTCCGTTTTTGGGGGTCTTCTCGTCGGACTCCTCCGCTATCTTCTGCTAGCTCTTTTACTAGCGAAGGAGCCCGCAGACCCCGACAACCCTGTCGGGAAGAGGCCCTTGTCCTCATCAACATGGGGACAAGGTGCTTTGGGGTGGCACCCCCCATGTTGAGGGCACGCGGCCTGGTACGGCTCAGGAGGGGGAGGTGCTCGCTCGCCCCCCCTTTCCTGGCCGGCCGGGTAGCATGCTCATACAAGGGTCTGATGTGGACCTGGGGGGACCCCCCATGCAGATTTTTTTTGGCGTTGGGGTTCCCCTTTAAGTCCATACCAGGTGGCTGGGCCAGCGACGTAACCTGGAGACGCGCTCAAAATGAGCAGACTTTTCTCCGGGCGGGAAAAGTCCGCTCATTTCAAAAGTACGGCGGACTGGCACACGCACGGCCGGATTGTCCGCCGAAATGCAAGTCCGGCGGGAAGATTGGAGTGCAAAACTACTTTCTAAGTCCGCCGTACTTTCGGGTCAAAAAAGTCCGCCGGAGGCTACACACGGGGGGACTTGAGTTTGCCGGACTTTTCCACCCGATTGTTTGATCGTGTGTACGCGGCATTAGTTTTCCTCCACACATAGCATTTTGCTTTTAGCTCAAAAAGTAAAATTTTGGTCTCATCTGACCAGAGCACTTTTTTCCACATTTGCTGTGTCCCCCACATGGCTTCCTGCAAACAGAAAACTGGACTTCTTATGGCTTTCTTTCAACAATGGCTTTCTTCTTGCCACTCTTCCTTAACCACTTGCCGACCGCCGCACGACGATATACGTCGGCAGAATGGCACGGGCAGGCATATGGGCGTATATATAAGTCCCTGCCTGCCCGCGGGTGGGGGGCCCGATCGGGCCCCCCCCCCCGGTGCCTGCGGCGGTCGGCATTCCTTCGAGAGCGATCCGGGATGAGGGGGCGGCCATTCATTCATGGCCACCCCCTCGCGATCGCTCTCGACGAATGAAAATCCTCCGTGACATCACTTCCTCTCCTGTAATGTAAACACAGGAGAGGAAGTGATGTATTCTCTCCTCCGTGTCGGTATTTTTCGTTCCGGCACCGAGGAGAGAGGTTCGGTGAGTTGCACCAACACACCACACATACAGTAGAACATGCCAGGCACACTCACACCCCCCCTTTACCCCCCGATCACCCCCCCAATTACCCCTGCCCCCCCAGTCACAGTGACACCAATTGCTTTTTTTTTTTTGCATTGGTGTCATTTGTGACTGTAATAACTGTTAGGGCAGTTAGGGTTAGCCCCCTTTAGTTCTAAGGTACCCCCCTAACCCCCCCAATAAAGGTTTAACCCCGTGATCACCCCCCGTCGCCAGTGTCACTAAGGCTGGGTTCACATTGCAGCGGTTTGAGAACGGATGTGATTCGCACCGCACTGCAGTGCAAATCACATCCGATCTCTGTGCGATTCGAGTTCAGCCATACAGATAGTATGGCTGAATTCGTGTCGCACCCCCCCCGGTGCCTGCGGCGGTCGGCATTCCTTCGAGAGCGATCCGGGATGAGGGGGCGGCCATTCATTCATGGCCACCCCCTCGCGATCGCTCTCGACGAATGAAAATCCTCCGTGACATCACTTCCTCTCCTGTAATGTAAACACAGGAGAGGAAGTGATGTATTCTCTCCTCCGTGTCGGTATTTTTCGTTCCGGCACCGAGGAGAGAGGTTCGGTGAGTTGCACCAACACACCACACATACAGTAGAACATGCCAGGCACACTCACACCCCCCCTTTACCCCCCGATCACCCCCCCAATTACCCCTGCCCCCCCAGTCACAGTGACACCAATTGCTTTTTTTTTTTTGCATTGGTGTCATTTGTGACTGTAATAACTGTTAGGGCAGTTAGGGTTAGCCCCCTTTAGTTCTAAGGTACCCCCCTAACCCCCCCAATAAAGGTTTAACCCCGTGATCACCCCCCGTCGCCAGTGTCACTAAGGCTGGGTTCACATTGCAGCGGTTTGAGAACGGATGTGATTCGCACCGCACTGCAGTGCAAATCACATCCGATCTCTGTGCGATTCGAGTTCAGCCATACAGATAGTATGGCTGAATTCGTGTCGCACCCGCCGCAAACTCGCACGGGACCCTTTTTTTGGTCCGCAGCAGAATCGGATCGCATGGGTGTTCACACCATGCGATCCGAGTTTGCAGATCGCACTGCGATATGCGAACTGATCTGGGGGTGTCATTAACATTTCACTGACACTCCCAGCAGTTCGCATAGGGCAGTGTGAACTGCCGCCGGGAGGCATGCGATGCGGGAACCCGCCGCGGATTCGTGGCGTTCCCGCATCGCTCCAGTGTGAACCCAGCCTAATAAGCGATCATTTTTCTGATCGCTGTATTAGTGTCACAGGTGACGCTAGTTAGGCAGGTAGGTATTTAGGTTCGCCGCAACTTTTTATAGCGCCAGGGACCCCCATATACTACCGCATAAAGCCCCCTGATTGCCCCCTAGTTAACCCTTTCACCAGTGATCACCATATAACTGTTACAGGTGACGCTGGTTGGTTAGTTATTTTTTTATAGTTTCAGGGCACCCGCCATTTATTACCTAATAAAGGTTTAACCCCCTGATCACCCGGCGGGTGTCATTTGTGACTGTAATAACTGTTAGGGCAGTTAGGGTTAGCCCCCTTTAGTTCTAAGGTACCCCCCTAACCCCCCCAATAAAGGTTTAACCCCGTGATCACCCCCCGTCGCCAGTGTCACTAAGGCTGGGTTCACATTGCAGCGGTTTATGAGAACGGATGTGATTCGCACCGCACTGCAGTGCAAATCACATCCGATCTCTGTGCGATTCGAGTTCAGCCATACAGATAGTATGGCTGAATTCGTGTCGCACCCGCCGCAAACTCGCACGGGACCCTTTTTTTGGTCCGCAGCAGAATCGGATCGCATGGGTGTTCACACCATGCGATCCGAGTTTGCAGATCGCACTGCGATATGCGAACTGATCTGGGGGTGTCATTAACATTTCACTGACACTCCCAGCAGTTCGCATAGGGCAGTGTGAACTGCCGCCGGGAGGCATGTGATGCGGGAACCCGCCGCGCATTCGTGGCGTTCCCACATCGCTCCAGTGTGAACCCAGCCTAATAAGCGATCGTTTTTCTGATCACTGTATTAGTGTCACAGGTGACGCTAGTTAGGCAGGTAGGTATTTAGGTTCGCCGCAGCTTTTTATAGCGCCAGGGACCCCCATATACTACCGCATAAAGCCCCCTGATTGCCCCCTAGTTAACCCTTTCACCAGTGATCACCATATAACTGTTACAGGTGACGCTGGTTGGTTAGTTATTTTTTTTATAGTTTCAGGGCACCCGCCATTTATTACCTAGTCTCACTAGTGTACCCCTAAATTTAGGGGTGTCTACTTTCCAAAATGGGGTCATTTGGGGGGGGTTTGTGCCATCTTGGCATTTTATGGCCTTCAAAACTGTAACGCCCTTAGAAAGCCTGAAGGCGGTGCTTGGTTTTCGGGGCCCCGTACGCGGCTAGGCTCCCAAAAAGTCCCACATATGTGGTATCCCCGTACTCAGGAGAAGCAGCAGAATTTATTTTGGGGTGTCATTTCACATATGCCCATGGCATGCGTGAGCAATATATCATTTAGTGACAACTTTGTGAAAAAAAAATAAAAAAAAAGTTTGTAATTTTCCCGCAACTTGTGGCAAAATATAAAATATTCCATGGACTCAACATGCCTCTCAGCAAATAGCTTGGGGTGTCTACTTTCTAAAATGGGGTCATTTGTGGGGGTTTTGTGCCATCTTGGCATTTTATGGCCTTCAAAACTGTAATAGGTAGTGAGGAGTGAAGTCAAATATTTACGCCCTTAGAAAACCTGAAGGCGGTTCTTGGTTTTCGGGGCCCCGTACGTGGCTAGGCTCCCAAAAAGTCCCACATATGTGGTATCCCCGTACTCAGGAGAAGCAGCAGAATTTATTTTGGGGTGTCATTTCACATATGCCCATAGCATGTGTGAGCAATATATCATTTAGTGACAACTTTGTGTAAAAAAAAAAAAAAAAAAAAATTTTTTGTCATTATTCAATCGCTTGAGGCAAAAAAATAAAATATTCGATGGGCTCAACATGCCACTTATCAATTTCCTTAGGGGGTCTACTTTCCAAAATGGGGTCATTTGGGGGGGTTTTGTACTGCCCTGCCATTTTAGCACCTCAAGAACTGAGATAGGCAGTCGTAAACTAAAAGCTGCGTAAATTCCAGAAAACGTACCTTAGTTTGTAGATGTGACAACTTTTGCGCAAACCAATAAATATACAGTTATTGACTTTTTTTTTACCAAAGACATGTGGCTGAATACATTTTGGCCTAAATGTATGACTAAAATTGAATTTATTGGATTTTTCTAATAACAAAAAGTAGAAAATATAATTTTTTTTCAAAATTTGCGGTCTTTTTCCATTTATATCGCAAAAAATAAAAATCGCAGAGGCAATCAAATACCATCAAAAGAAAGCTCTATTTGTGGGAAGAAAAGGACGCAAATTTTGTTTGGGTACAACATTGCATGACCGCGCAATTACCAGTTAAAGCAGCGCAGTGCCAAATTGTAAAAAGACCTCTGGTCATTTAACAGCAAAATGGTCCGGTCTGAAAGTGGTTAAAGGCCAGATTTATGGAGTGAATGACTAATAATTGTCCTGTGGACAGATTCTCCCACCTGGGCTGTGGATCTCCGCAGCTACCATGGGCTTCTTGGCTGCTACTCTGATTAATGCTCTCCTTGCCCAGCCTGTCAGTTTAGGTGGACAGTCATGTCTTGGTAGGTTTGCAGTTTTGCCATACTCTTTCCATTTTCAGATGATGGATTAAACATTGCTCCTTGAAATGTTTAACTGCTTGCTGACAAGCGGCACAATGGCACGGCCGGGCAAATGGGCGTACCTGTACGTCCCCTTTAAGACGCGGTATTGTGGGTGCACGCATGCGCGGCACATACCCCTGCGATCGAGACACAGAGTGGAAGAATAGAGAGATGCATATGTAAACAAGGCATTTCCCTGTTCTGCCTATCAACATGACATGCATCTACTGCTCCCTGTCATCGGGAGCAGTGATCTCTGTCATTTTTTAGTGAGCCCATCCACCGCCCCCTACAGTTAGAATCACTTCCTAGGACACACTTAACCTGTTGATAGCCCCCTAGTGTTTAACCCCTTCCCTGCCAGTGTTATTTACACAGTAATCAGTGCATTTTTATAGCACTGATTGCTGTATAAGTGTCACTGGTCCCAAAATAGTGTCAAAAGTGTCCGATGTGTCTGCCGCAATGTCGCAGTCACGATAAAAAGTGCAGATCGCAGCCATTAATAATAAAAATATCATAAATCTATCTATCTATCTATCTATCTATCTATCTATCTATCTATCTATCCCCTATTTTGTAGACGCTATAAATTTTCAAACCAATCAATATATGCTTATTGAGATTTTTTATTTTTTTTTACCAAAAATATGTAGAATACTTATAAGCCTAAGAAAGAAATTAGTGTTTTTATGTATTTTTTGGGGATATTCATTATAGCAAAAAGTAAAAGATATTGCTTTTTTTTCAAAATTATAACACGTTTTTTGTTTATAGCACAAAAAATAAAAACTGCAGAGGTGATCAAACCAAAAGAAAGCTCTATTTGGGGGCAAAAAAAGGACGTCAATTTTGTTTTGGGTGCAACGTCGCACGACCGCGCAATTGTCAGTTAAAACGACGCAGTGTCGTATCGCAAAATGTGCTCTGGTGAGGAAGGGGGTAAATTCTTCCGGGGCTGAAGTGGTTAAAGCTTGGGATATTTTTTTTATAACCTAACCCTGCTTTAAACATCTCCACAACTTTATCCCTGACCTGTCTGGTGTGCTCATTGGCCTTTATGATGCTGTTTGTTCACTAAGGTTCTCTAACAAACCTCTGAATCTGAAATTGTGAACCTAATTGGTGGCTGTGGTGAAAATAATACCATTTACTATGCAAATACCATGCTTTTAGACATGATTTTACTGCCTAACTATACACTTTTATATCCAGTAATATAGAAATACTTCAGTATAGTTTCTGTAATTACTCTGTAAAGTACTGTAACTACATGTCCTAAGGTTTTATTAGTATATAGTTTATTATAATATAATTTTATGTAATTTAACCTTGTTCATACAGGGAATAAAATAGGTCCAGTAGAAACTGTATTATACTTTCTTATATTGTCAAATATACATTTGAAAATAATTAAAATAGTTTATTTAAAAAAATAAAAGGTTTATTAAATTAAAGCGCAACAAAAGGTTAAAGGGTAAAAAAGGGAAAAAAACAAATAAAATAAAAATAATATAGAAAATACAATTGCTACACAAGCCATGTTTTGATTGAACGTTCTTGAAAATTACCTTTCCTTTTCAATCTGTAGCATTGTAATTGACTGTTAAATTCAATGCAATATGGCAACCTTTTGCCCATCTGTACACATTTGCTGTACAGAACATCCCCAGAAATGTATTTTCCTGTGTGTATAATTGGTTTACTGATTTTCCCAGAAGTGCCGCCTATCCATTGCGCCTATCAGTGCCCACCAGTGCCCCCTATCAGTGCTTATCGGTGCCACATATCAGTACCACCTATCAGTGCCCATAAGTGCAGCATATTAGTGCCTCCTCATCAGTGCCCATAAGTGCCACCTCATCAGTGCCCATAAGTGCCACCTCATCAGTGCACATTTATAAAAAATAAAAAAAACAGCAGTGATGAAATGCCACCAAAACAAAGCTCTATTTGTGTGAAGAAAACAATAAAAAATGCTTATCAGTGTCACTTATCAGTACCATCTATCAGTGCCCATAAGTGCAGCATATTAGTGCCACCTCATCAGTGCCCATAAGTGCCACCTCATCAGTGCCCATCAGTGCCACCTCATCAGTGCACATTTATAAAAAATAAAAAACCCAGCAGTGATGAAATGCCACCAAAACAAAGCTCTATTTGTGTGAAGAAAAAAATAAAAAATTTCACATGGTTACAGTGTAGCATGACTGCGCAATTGACATTCAAAGTGCGACAGCGCTGAAAGCTGAAAATTGGCCTAGGCAGGAAGGGGGTGAAAGTGCCCTGTAGTCAATAGTTAAGGGAAAAAAAGGAACTGCTGTCTTACCTGGTAGATATCACTTTATACATTCATCAGTTCCCGGAGGGATATATTCCAGAGATTTATTACCCAAAATATAATTAAAAAGGTCATAGTATTTTCCATAAAAATACTTTTTTTATTGTAAACAAGGTAAAAAGATACACTCACATGGACATGTGCACTTTCCTGGTGCACAGCAGTAACTAATGCATGCAGTAGGTGAATAATTCCCCAGGCGATGACACAATGGAGGCTGCAGCTTGTGTACATATATCAAAGGTGCCGTATAATATTATTCCGCTGTCCCCTTAGGCCTTGTTCACACCTATGCATTTTCCAGTGCATTTTCAGTATTGCAGAAATGCACTACAGTCCACCTAACTTGGTTTCCTATGGGTCACGTTCACATCTGTGCGTTTTCCACCGGTGTGTATTTTGGAAAGTGTCAGGGACTTTTTTTCCCGCAGCAGGTTGCATTTTTGATTTCATAGATTTCAATAGAAATGCAGTGGAAACACATAAAAAAATGCATGTGGAAAAAATGCAAAACATACCCGGAAATGCATCAACCACAACCTGCATAGGTGTTAACCAGGTCTTAGGGCTGAAGAATATTTAATATCATGGGATAGCTCTCTCTGATACTTTCTTTCATTGACTGTCACGTGACCCTGCACTCATGTCAACGGCTCCGCCGGATCCCTCTGATGAAACCACCCCGGTGGCGTAATGCGTAAGGGAGAGAGCCAGTGACGTGAGTGAACAGTCATGTGACAGTCAATGAAAGTAAGTATCCGAGAGAGCTATACCATGGTATTAAATGTTCTTTGCCCTTAAGGGGATATCGGCATATTACACAGCACATTTGATATACAGTATGTACACAAGCTGCACCCTCCATTGTGTCATGGTCTGGGGCATTATTCCTACTATATATAACCGTATGGTGCGCTGTTTCTATTTATGCCTCAAATGTGATCTAATACAAATGTGACTTGTAACTTGTTCAAAAATAAACCATAATACTAAATTTCAAAACACAATCAAAGGAAAAAAATGGTAATGATCCACACTGTATATAAAATGCTATGTGCAATAATAAAAAGTGCTTGTATGCTGTGCTATAATTATATTTGACTTATTATTTAACATTGTGATATTGGTGCAGTGCTGAATCAATTTACTTTGTCATTATGTAGTGTGGTATATGGAGCCCTGTGTAGGTTCAGCAGCAGCACATTTGGGTAAATATGTATAGCGCCGGCTCCTGAAGAGCACGCGCTATGTTTTTGAAATTTAAGGTTACACCTGAACTGCAGTTTGGTTTGGGTACAATTGTTCTAAATTTGGACCTCAGCATCAGTCTGACTGGACTATAGGATGTTCAGCCTGGCCACAGGGGGCACTGTCTCTTCTGGCAGGCATGGAACCACAGTCTGGGTGGGTGCTTTAAAGTTACCTTCTCTCGGGGCCCACCCAGTGGGAGTGTCACTCTTGCTGTGCTTCCTGGGAGAGGGTACTTAAGATGCGGATGTCACATGGTTCAGGGTTCTGGTCCAGAAGGATGTTTTGACTCCATGGTCCTGGTCCTCCAGGAAGGCTATGGCCTGGGGTGCGGATCCACCCGACTTTATGTCTCGGGGCTGGCTAGCCCGAGGCAAGGAAACTAAAGAAGGATTCTGAGGTGGTCCGGTGCCGTCTCCGGTAGTTGGAGAGGCCCAACAACTTCGTAGCTATCCAGGGGAGGACTCTTCAGAAGAAGGCCACGTACGAGTTGGCTTCTTAGCAAGAGCCTGGTGGGGCTGAAGTACCTAAGTGAATCCAGTCTTGTGGGTATCGCCAAGCTGGCTGAAAGATCTAGGTATCACATGAATGTTCTACAAGTTTTAGTTTCCTGAATGTTCTACAACAACATCTTTGGCAGAGACTTGTTCCTGTATGTTCTACAACAACGTCTGTGGCAGAGACTTGTTCCTGAGTAAAGCACCTTGTTGGCTCCTAGGCCTTGTGAGAGAGGGACTATCCAACTTGAGTGAACATCCAGCTGTGAATGGCTATTCTCTGGATTTAGTCAAAGTAAACAAGTCCTTCATTATTGACTTTGACACTTATGCTGCATACACACGATCAAACAATAGGGTGGAAAAGTCCGGCAAACTCAAGTCCGCCGGACAATCCCCCCGCCTGTAGCCTCCGGCTGACTTTTTTTACCCGAAAGTACGGCGGACTTAGAAAGTAGTTTTGCACTCCAATCTTCCCGCCAGACTTGCATTTCGCCGGACAATGCGGCCGTGCGTATGCCAGTCCACCGTACTTTTGCCCGGAGAAAAGTCCGCTCATTTTGAGCACGTCTCCAGGTAGGCGGGGCCCGCGAAGGATGCGTCACTGGCCCCGTCACCTGGTATGGACTTAAAGGGGAACCCCAACGGTGAAAAAAACGGCGTGGGGGTCCCCCCCAGGTCCACATCAGACCCTTGTCCGAGCACGCTACCCGACCGGCCAGGAAAGGGGGGGACGAGCGAGCGCCCCCCTCCTGAGCTGTACCAGGCCGTGTGCCCTCAACATGGGGGGTGCCTTGGGGAAGGGGGGGCTGCGCGGCCTCCCCACCCCAAAGCACATTGTCCCCATGTTGATGAGGACAAGGGCCTCTTCCCGACAACCCTGGCCGTTGGTTGTCGGGGTCTGCGGGAGGGGGGCTTATCGGAATCCGGGAGCCCCTTTAATAAGGGGGCCCCCGGATACCGGCCCCCCACCCTATGTGAATGAGTATGGGGTACAATGTACCCCAACCCATTCACCTGTGAAAAAAAGTACAAAAAAAACACAACACACAAGGGTTAAAATAGTTTATTGCACAGCTCCGGGGGTCTTCCGTCTTCCGGGGTCTTCTCACCGGACTCCTCCGCTATCTTCTTCTAGCTCTTTTGCTAGCGGAGGAGCCCGGCTTTCTTCCTCGCCGCCGCCCTCTTCTTCCGACTTCGGGGGTCTTGTCCCCCTCTTCGGTTCTTCTGCCGGGCCTGTGGGACTGTGACACCATAATGGGCGCGACATCATCCGGTGATGTCCCTATATAAGTCACCGCGCGTCGCGTCGGTGCCATTGTGAGCGGAGGATGTGACGAGGCAACATCTGAAAAGAAGAAGAGAAGAACAGAAGGCGGCGACGGCGGCGGCGACAGAAGACCGGGCCACCACCTGTAAAAGAGCTAGAAGAAGGTGCGGTGGCCCGGCAGAAGAACCGAAGAGGGGGACAAGACCCCCAAAGACGGAAGACCCCCGGAGCTGTGCAATAAACTATTTTAACCCTTGTGTGTTGTGTTTTTTTGGACTTTTTTTCACAGGTGAATGGGTAGGGGTACATTGTAACCCATACTCATTCACATAGGGTGGGGGGCCGGTATCCGGGGGTCCCCTTATTAAAGGGGGCTCCCGGATTCCGATAAGCCCCCCGCCCGCAGACCCCGACAACCAACGGCCAGGGTTGTCGGGAAGAGGCCCTTGTCCTCATCACCATGGGGACAAGGTGCTTTGGGGTGGGGGGGCCCATGTTGAGGCCTGGTACGGCTCAGGAGGGGGGGCGCTCGCTCATCCCCCCCCTTTCCTGGCCGGTAGCGTGCTCGGACATGGGTCTGATGTGGGCCTGGGGGGGACCCCCACGCCAATTTTTTTGGCGTTAGGGTTCCCCTTTAAGTCCATACCAGGTGGGGGGGCCAGCGACACATCCTTCGCGGGCCCCACCTACCTGGAGACGCGCTCAAAATGAACGGACTTTCCTCCGCGTGTGTGGGCGAGTCCGTTCATTTCAAAAGTACGGCGGATAGTCCGGCGGACTTAGTACGCCGTATTAGTCCACTGAAAAAGTGCCGTGTGTGGGCAAGTAGCCCGTTCGGAAAGTCCGGCGGACAGTCTGGCAGGAAGTTGTATAAAGCCCCGTACACACGAGAGGACTTATGTCCGACAGACTTCCGAAGGAGTTCCGTCGGAGTTCTGCTGGAATTCCGACGGAGTTCTGACAGACTTTTCGGCTGAGCGGACTTGGCCACACACGATCACACTAAACTCAGACGGATTCGAACGTGATGACGTACGACTCGGCTCGAATAAGGAAGTTCATAGCCAGTAGCCAATAGCTGCCCTAGCGTCGGTTTTAGTCCGTCGGAGTAGCATACACACGAGCGGATTTTTCGAAGGGGACCGGGTCCGGGGGAGTTCCTTCGGAAAAATTTGAAGCATGTTCCATGTTCTAAAGTCTTTCGGACTTTGGCGAGTCAAAAGTCCGTTGCAGCCCACACACGATCGGATAGTCTGACGGACTCAGTCCTTCGGACTTTGGATGTTGAAAAGTCCGCTCGTGTGTACGCGGCATAACACTTCTTGGTTGCACAGGAGTATTTATTTTTTTCACGTTTCTTTGTTAAAATCTTTGCAATTTACATTGATCACCTGGGGGACTGTTTTTTTTCTCTGCAAAAGTGGAGTTACTCTTTAAATCAGCTTAACACATTGCAAGTACATCAAAAATAAAAAGGTTTGCAAAGGCTTATAGTTCAACTCCTTTAGGATAGAAAATACAGACCTAAAGCTCTTCAATCAGCAAGGAGAATGGGCTTTGCTGAAGTACTGTATAGAACTGACTCAACAGGAGGAATGTGGGATCTCAGCACGCAGGCTACTGCTTCCACACACACAAGGCAAGGGTCTTTTTCTGCTAGAGCTGTTTTCCAAAGGTGCACTCACATAGGTAGTTTTAACTATGCCAGGGGCTGCCCGTTCATTAATGGCACATGGGCGCCCCCTCCCCTTTCCATGCATCTAGCCCCTTTCAGGACCTGATTGGAGCCAGAGGATCTAATAGGCTTCAAAATAGGGTGGGCTCCGGACACATAGCATTGCGTTCAGAGCCCACCCAGGTGTGTTAGAATAGCAAATGAATATTCACTATACTAACACTGAATCACCTCTCTGTCCATCAGTAAGCACGGGTCTAATACCCATTTCCCAATTGGCTGAAAGGACAGGCGAACCTATTGGATGCCTAGGAGGAGGTGGGAGATGCATGACCTTATCCACAGGAGGAGTAAGGAACAAAGCTGCCATCTGCCAGACACGCTGCCCGCTTCCTAGATGGGTTAGGTGCAGGGCTTTGATGTTCCCCACCATCCTCCGGGGGGGGGGGGGGGTGGCCGCCCACCGACCGACCTTGTGGTTGCTTGCCACCCCCCCCCAAAAGAAACCCCCCCCCCCCCAAAAGATAAAAACACCAGCCACCACTACGCCTGAGAATGGTTAAGCGTACCGTGCCCAGAACCACTTTAGAAGAGGTGATCCGGGGCACAGTTCACTTGTAGTCTGGTACAGTTTGCTTTACTGTCAGCACAAACCATCCTTGTGGTCTTGTTGGCAGAGGGGATGATATAAGTGTTCCTGCCTGGGAACACTTGCTTATAAACCAGTTTGAATGCAGACCAGAGGGGAGTGAGGGGGTGGGGAGGACAACTGAACTTGGGCATTGTTTAGTTAAACCATTCCCAATATGACTGCACCCTTAAAGGGGTTGTAAACCCTCGTGTTTTTTCACCTTAATGCATCCCACAGTCCAGCAAAGTGGGTGTACGAAGCCTTGCTCCTTTCCACCTCCTCTCCACGGTGCCGGCATTTTTAATGAGGGCCGGCATTTTTAATGAGGGCACCCAGCTGTGGCTTCACAGCCGGGCACGCACTGCGCATGTGCGAGCCGCGCGCTGTGAATGGCCGGGCAATCATCTGGGAGCTGTGACGTGTCCTAGAAGATTGCAGGGAGGGAGGGGGGAGATGTGAACTTACTTCCGGTGCTGCGGAGCCTTCGGAAAAAAGTAGGAGCATGATGCCTCTAGAAAGAGCATATGCGCTCATCCCTCCTAAAAAAGGACATGCCAAATGTGGCATGTCAGGGGGTCAACGTCCATTTTTGGGTGGAACTCCGCTTTAAAATATTTATATGTGTAACTATCCATGTACAAACATGCTTCTCTGAAATACATGAATATAAATAGGATTACACAGTAATTTATCTTACAAAGACTTACCAGGTTTATTGCCTTGTTTTTTGTTCCTCAGGGCACCAGCATTCATCCTTTATGTATGGTGAAATATCATTGATCTGCAGGGACACTTGGGAATATCTTTTCAAGTTAACCCTTTATGCAGAAAACTAGTGTCAAAGAGAATTCACATGAGAGCGTTTAACCAGTTAGTCCTCTTCAGATGAAGCTGTGTTCTTGATTACAGAAGAATAGATTGCAGGTAGGAATACAGAAATGTATTCAGCATATAGAAAAAGAGACAATTGTGTGATGCTGGATACTGTACAAAAATAAAGGTTGATTTTTAAGATGAAAATAACTTTGTACTATTCTCATAGCAGGCACAGTGAGTAACATCCCATACACGCGATCCAAAAATTGGACGAAAAATACTGCTTTCGACACGATCGTACGATAATCAGATCATTCGTACAGAGCTTTCGAGAGCCGACCACGACAATTCATCCAATATTATCCGATGGGACACGCACGAAAAATGTTCTCGTATGATACCAGATCGTACGATTTTCATTTAATCAGTACAGTTTTCATCCGAAAACACAATACAAATACATTACAACACATGACTTCACTTCCGATTTTTTATTCTGTCGTATGAGAATTTTCTTAACTTTCTAGGCTTCTTGCTGTATCTCCCCAGGCTGAAAAGCTGAGGGGGGCTGAACTCTCCTTCATACACACTCACAAGTGGCTTCACTGGCTGATTGAGTAACTGAAACTGGGTAGGAGTCAGAGCAGAGATGACAGCATGGGGGTCTTCTACTTCCAGTCACTTACTTGTAGTATACACACACACACACATATGCATGCACAGATTTGTGTTTAAACTTACGCTGCACACACCTATGCAAAGTACAATGGTAGTTAGCATTTGTGGCACATCGTTTTTGTGGTACAAAACAGGATATGCAAACACAGTAATAACAGATCGTTTCACATTACATGACAGTAAGGTGTCAGGGCTGGCTTAGCCCTACCTTCTCTGGGCTGGCCCCTCAGCTGTCAGCTAATTGCCAACTCTCTTCTCTCTCTGCAGTTACCAGCTGTTCCTGATGATGCTCATCTGACCTGCCTACTTAAAGCCTTCCAGCTCACTTCACCTCTGCCTTCGCCTTGGTCACATCACTGAAACCATCTCCTGTGGTTTGTTTAAAGACTGGCTTGCTGACATCCCTTCTGACTCCTTATCCTGCTTGCTGTTGCTCTACTTGGATCCCTGACTTCTGGCCTGGTTGACTACCTGATCTGGTTACTGGACTCTGGCTATGCTTGACTACACTTTTTCTATTTACCCTTTTATTTTTATTAATAAACAAGTGTGATTTAATTGTACTTCTGTCTCAGTCTGATTCATGGTTTCTGACATAAGGCCTACAACAGCTGTACAAGTAGCACTAGATCATTAAAGGAGAAGTATGGGAATGCCAAAATAGGTTGTACATGCTACCCTCATACCGGCATTGCATTTCTTTCTTTCCCCAGTGCTTACGTTTTTGCAGAACAGTCTTTTGAAGATCCCAGAATCAGCCTCTAACGTTTCCTTCTCAGTTCAAAAATTTCCAGGGGGTGGAAACATCTCCACAATCCAGCCTCTCCTTCACTCCCTCTGGAGGACATATGGGTGTGTTTGGTGAAGAGGTGTACACCCAGGCTGCTATCTAGAACGAGCACGTTCTTCACATGCCTCTGTTTCCATGGCAGCATGTCCCCAGCTAAAACCCAGAAGCAGTAACAGTGTGATACAATCAGTGAAATCCTCACCTTTCTCTGGCTGTTATCTGCAAGCTCTCCTCTGAGAGACTCCAACAACTCTCCTCTGGGGTGTGATGTTCTGTGTCCTCTGATTACCCCCTCCCCTCACTCATTCAAAGTTTGTATCAGCGTCTCCTTCAGCTGATGGGGGGAGGGGGGAGAGTCACTTCTCATGTTCAGCAATGAATACGGGTACGTTTTTTACATAACGCACTGTGTTATATCCAGGGCAGGACTTAGGGTGGTGGGGGCCCCTGGGCTTGAGTCACTTTCGGGCCCTACCTTCCATACATTACCGTATTTATCGGCGTATAACACACGCCGGTGTATAACATGCACCCCAAGTTTAGGAGGGAATTTTAAGGAAAAAACGTACATTTAAATGCCCATCAATGCAGCCTTATCAGTGTCCATCTGCAGCCTTGCCCATCCATCTGCAGTCTTGTCCAGTGTCATTGCAATCTTGTTAGTGTAGCCTTGTCATTTGCAGCCTTGCCCAGTGTCATTTGCAGCCTTGTCATTGGAGTCTTGAAGTTTAAAAATGGCGCCGCCAAGATACAGAGTCCTGTGTATCTCTGCGGTTCTCTGATCTTCTCGGCAGCTCTCGGGTCCTCTCAGCAGTTCTTGGGTCCTCTAACAGTCCCGAGTGTAGCCGAGAGTAGCCGTGTGTATTCGGCTTGGCTAACAGTCATGCCCAGTCCCTGTATTATGTTCATCATAGGACGGGACTGGGCGTGACTGTGAGCGAAGCCGAGCCGAGTACCCTCGGCTATGTATCTCGGCAGGGCCCACGGGGGCCCCCTATTGGGTGGGTCCCATGGCCTTGAGCCCAGTCAAGCCCAATGGTAAGTCCGGCCCTGGTTATATCAGAAGAGGAGACATGGTGAGGAGCATAGTGATCTGTGCCCTGTGTCTGTTCTCTGAAATGTATGCAGTGCCATGTGTAGAGAGCATACCTGTGTACAGTACATAGGAGAGGGTGACTAACAACTCCCCCACATCTAAAGTGACCCCGATATATATCCCCAGAGTCTCCTTTATTGTACATACAAATCATCCCTCTGTCTCTGTACTCCTATAAAATCCCATCATCCCTATCCTCATATGAATGGCATTGTATGGCATGTGATGTCTCTGTACAGCATGTGATGACTCTACGCGGCATGTGATGGCACTGTACAACATGTATTGACACTGTACGACATGTGATGGCTCTATGCAGCATGTGATGGCACTGTACGACATGTGATGTCTCTGTACGGCATGTGATGTCTTTGTACGGCATGTGATATCCCTGTACGGCATGTGATGTCTTTGTATGGCATGTGATGACTCTGCACGGTGTGTGATGGCACTGTATGACATGTGATGACTCTGTACGGCATGTGTTGGCTCTGTACGGCATGTGATGGCCCTGTACAGCATGTGATGGCTCTGTACGGCATGTGATGACACTGTACAACATGTAATGACACTGTACAGCATGTGATGGCACTGTACGGCATGTGATGACACTGTACGACATGTGATGACACTGTACGGCATGTGATCCTGTAATACTCTAAGCTGTATGAAAGTCTGTAGACCATGGGTATTTAGATTGATTTTAACAGAATGGGGGCACTTCTGAGAGGGCTGGAAAGATTTTTAGATATCAGCAGCTCACATAGAATAGATGTAAGCAAAAAAGACGGAAACCCATACTTCTTATTTAACAGAGTTGTCATTGCACTAGGGAGGGGGATGTTATACAGAACAGAAACTGAGGTGGTGGTGACTATAAGTAGGCTACAGTATTCAACAACATGGGTAGTATTCGTAGCTGTAGGCACTATGGGAAACATCACCCCGGAAACTGGGATGGCGGACTGGGTCTGCTCTTTGCACCTTTATGACATTATTCACATCTCTTGACTATGCTCTATACTTCATACTAAGGAAGCCCTATGGGCCCCTATTCAGTACTTTTATTACAACCGCAGTCATTTATTGGGAACAACATCTCTATTGATGCTTACTTCTTGCTTTCTGTTCACCACTGCCGCAGTCACCGCCACCTCAGTTTCCGGGGATGATGTTTCCCATAGTGCCTCCAGCTACTAATACTAACAATGTTGTTGAATACTGTAGCCTACTTATAGACATCCCTAGATTGCATTTGCTCCCGATGAGTGGAATTTATCCACGAAACGTGCATAGAGCTATATACCGATGTATTGTCACAGCTACCATGCTTTTACTATGCGATTACCTTGAAGAACTTTGAATCAATTTTATATTATCATGTGTGCAATCAATCATGTTTATATGCAAGCTTGGGCTACATTTAATACATTTTAAAATATTTACTATTTACTATGTAGGTGTGTGCATTTCTATGTATTTATTATATTACTATGTTATTTGCTACATGCTATTTACTGTCCCACATGCATCCATGTGCACCATTAAATATTAAATAGTATCTACCAATTGATTCATCTGGTATTGGTGTTGTGCTTCATATAAATTCCCACATTCCCCTTTCCCCTTCTTTCCTTTCTTTTTTCTAGAAATCAAGAGAGCTTCACATGTAGCATAATAAACATAGACAGCCCTCCCACTGCGTTAATATGTTTATAAACAACATACAAAAAAAGTTTGTGTTTGGATAGAGAAAGGTGTTAAACCCTCATATACACACTCTCTGTGTTGCAGTACTCAACTTTAGGTGACACAGGCACCCAGTATTGCATTATGTGAAGCAGAGGGAGTGTTCTTATGCATCCCCTACCTTTAGTTTTTGGTTTCCAGGGGTTCCTGTGGTAGGAGGTAGCACCCTGTTGTTCCTGCTGTAAAGCATCTGTGTTACATTGCCATGATACATTTGTGTTACTTCTTTAAATTTACAGGTTTCCTTCATGTTTCAACCTTAAAGTAAACCTGTCAGCGTTACAAACTTTAAAATATAAAATTGCAGGCTAAGAGCATACAACTCTAGGTGTTTGATATTGATATATAGTGCTAGGGTGTAACATTGCAGGATTACACAATCACCTTTAACTAATGTCACAACACTACCAGAATCTTTTCCATGCACCCCTGACATGATGCAGTTCATGCCACCTGAGCAAAAAGAGATATGGGTCTCTTTTTGCATAGAACCATTGCATTAGTTCATCATTTAGGAAACAGCAGCAATATGACCTAATGCAGTGCTGGCGAACCTTTGCACCCCAGATGTTTTGGAACTACATTTCCAAAACATCTGGGGTGTCATCACTGACCTAACGCATGGCAGCGATAACATTTTATGTGTTCTGTACCCAGTCCTCTAAATGGCCTCAGAGACCTTTCCGGAACTATTTGGCCAGTCTCCAGGTCCTGAGCCCATAGTCTAATTATCTGTAGACACAGTCTTGTAGTTTTTCCCTGAACCCTTGAACCCTGAACAGTCTTACTGGATCCTCTGGATGTTTTTTCGCCCCTAGAGACATTGGGCTGGGGCACGAATAGGTTCAAGTCTTCAGCAGCCATATATCTCACTACCAGCTCCACCAGCTGGTTTGCAGATTTAGCGTCCCCATGGCTGACCCACTTCCTCAAAGTGGCAGGGAATGTGCACAAATAACGGTCCATGACCACACGCTCCATAATTTTGGGCCTGTTAAAGTCTGTCTGCAGCCACTTCTTGGTGAGGTGTATTGAGTCATGCATCTGGGAACGGGGTGGCTTTTCAGTACTGTATGCCCACCGATGCACCCATTGAGCCCGGAATGCAATGGTGAAAGGGCGCTAGCCATGCTGCCCATTGCTCTTTTTGCCATCCTTCCCAAACAGCGACTCTTTCAAAAGTTGCAAGATAAGCTTCCACATCATCTGCAGGAAATAGCTTGCATGCTCGATTTTCTGTTTTACTGACAAAGGACCTGCGGACCCCTTCTTTAATTCCACCAGACCTCGGCCAACTGGCGATTCACCTCCTGCTGCGCTGCAGAGGCCTCTGCGACCTGGCGGTTGTTTTCCTGCTGAGTTACAGTGGCATGCAGCATTGCTTTTAACACATCCTCCATATTTCCACTTGTTCAGAAAGATGACCGCCCCAAATCCACCATATGTGATGGGTTAGCTCAATGGGGATCACCTTCCCTGGGAAAAAGGTAGTCCAAACGGCAGGTTTTCTTAAAAATCGGACTAGCCAGTTTTATTTGAAAAGGTTGCATGAAAATTAAACAAACAAAACAAACTTCACATAAGCAGCTCTCTCAGGTTTTGGCTTCCCAGGCCAAGAGCTCTCTTTTGCTCCAGTCCTGCTTTATTTATACCACAAGTGGACCGTAAAATCTGGTCTGGAACCAACCCCGCTAAGGTGGCTGGAAAAAACTTGGACAGCATTTCTCCTTAGTTCCCTGCAAATGAGCGAATGCTAGGTGATACATAACGTCCATCAATCACCTTAACATAATGTCACTATATATATATATATATATATATATATATATATATATATATATATATATATATATATATATATATTTATTTATTTATTTATTTATTTATATATATATATATATATATATATATTGCTTTAAATTAAACATGAGTGTAAGGAGAAACTTACAGCAATTTTTCAATCAACTGTTATCAAAATTTTATTTATGCCAGCCATTTTTAATATATGGCAAGTAAGTTTAATAATGTCTTTTAATTGGATTATGTGGATTAATATACAACACGTTTTCAACTGTGATATCATGGTGACTAAATATTTCCTTTTGCACTGATTCGTCAATCCCTGCTAAAAACAATTAATTTTAAAAATTGAAACACATTTCTAGAATAATGTTTAGATCATTTCAAGGAACACGAAGCTACTAAAAATTAGCATTTGCCATTCAGATCAGTTATAAACAGTGAGTGTTTTTGTGCTATTAAATATGACTTACCCCAGAATGACTTTCCAATATTTGTCTTCTATTTTCACAGTCATAGTCTGAATTCTTATGAGTTCTCTCACTGCATGTATAAATGCCACAGCCCAGAGAAAATTATCCACAAGCCAGGAACAGAAAGCTCTCCAGGAGGTGATAATGAGTTGGAAGCAGTTTTAAAGTTTCTTAATAGTTTTGTAGTCAGCAAGAGAACTTCAAAGCTAACTGGCATTTTTCTGCACATATTATTCAACATCGGCTATTTGTATGGCAATATAACAAGCAGAGTAAAATAACTAACAAAATAAATGTATTTGATATTAAAGTACAACTAAACCTTCCTATCTTTTATAGACAAAATAGCTGCCATCTTAGTCTCTGCTGAATCTGCAGTCCATAAGTGATCAGTTATGACACCGGCCATTTGATGGCTTGATGGTTTGGTTGAGAGCGTAACAGGTATCATTCACAGCATGCCTTGAATGTAACTGTTTCAGGAAATAGTTAAATCAATGGGTTTAGTTCTGCATTAAAAATATTATGATTAGAATTGATATATACAGTGCCTTGCAAAAGTATTCATACCCCTTGAAATTTTCTACGTAAATGTATTTTATTGGGATTTTATGTGACCGACCAACAAAAAAAAGGGGTTCATAACTGTGAAGTGGAAGGAAAATGATAAATGGTTTTCCAAATTATTTACAAATAAATATTCAAAAAGCGTGGCGTACATTTGTATTCAGCCCCCTTTACTCTGATACCCCTAACTAAAATGTGTTGGAACCAATTGCCTTCACCTAATTAGTAAATAGAGTGCACCTGTGTGTAATTTAATCTCAGCATAGGTACAGCTGTTCTGTGAAGCCCTCAGAGGTTTGTTAGAGAACCTCAGTGAACAAACAGCACCATGAAGGCCAAGGAACAAACGAGACAGGTCAGGGATAAAGTTGTGGAGAATTTTAAAGCAGGATTAGGTTATAAAAAAATATCTAAGCTTTGAACATCTCACGGAGCACTGTTCAATCCATCATCCGAAAATGGAAAGAGTATGGCAAACCTACAAACCTACCAAGACTTGGCCATCCACCTAAACTGACAGATCGGGCAAGCAGAGCATTAATCAGAGAAGCAGCCAAGAGGCCCATGGTAACTCTGGGGGAGCTGTAGAGATCCACAGCTCAGGTGGGAGAATCAGTCCACCCAACAACTATTAGTCGTGCACTCCACAAATCTGGCCTTTATAGAAGAGTGGCAAGAAGAAAGCCATTGTTGAAAGAAAGCCATTAGAAGTCCGGTTTGCAGCTTGTGAGAAGCCATGTGGGGGACAAAACAAACGTATGGAAGAAGATGCTCTGGTCAGATGAGACCAACATTTTACTTTTTGGCCTAAAAGCAAAACGCTATGTGTGACGGAAAACTAACACTGCACATTACCTTGAACACACCATCCCCACTGTGAATCATGGGGGTGGCAGCATCATGTTGTGGGGATGCTTTTCTTCATCGGGGACCAGAACGCTGGTCAGTAGGAGCTGTCGGAAGATGGATGGTGCCAATCACATGGCAATCTTATAAGAAAACCTGTTAGAGTCTGAAAAAGACTTGAGACTGGGTTGGAGGTTCAACTTCCAACAGGGCATTGACCTAAACATACAGCCAGAGCCACAATGGAATGGTTTGGATCAAAGCATATTTATATGTTAGAATAGCCCAGTCAAAGTCCAGACCTAAATCCAATTGAGAATCTGTAGCAAGACTTGAAAATTGCTGTTCACAGACGCTCTCCATCCAATCTGATGGAGCTTGTTCTATTTTGCAAAGAAGAATGGGCAAAAACGTCACTCTCTAGATGTGCAAAGCTGGTAGAGTTATACCCAAAAAGACTTGCAGCTGTAATTGCCCTGAAAGGTGGTTCTACAAAGTATTGACGCAATACAAATGCACGCCACACTTTTCAGATATTTATAGTATTTGTAAAATATTTTTAAAACCATTTATCATTTTCCTTCCACTTCACAATTATGTGCCAGTTTGTGTTGGTCTATCACATAAATTCCAGTGGAAAAATGTGAAAAAATACCACGCCGTCCCTTTAGGCAATGAATAGCAGTCAGCAGAGCAAACAGACAATTGCAAACAAAAATAACAAAATGGAAGTGCAGCTCTAAAAAACAGTATCTGGATAAACCAAGACCATATAGTGTTCATGTGAATCTCAAACATGTGTTGTAAATATGTGAAAAAAACATAACGGAATAAGTCCACAATAATAATAAATATGTGTACATAACGGAACATAAAGTCCATAGATAAGGAAATCAAACTTCAAGTCCAGACACATAAACTGAATTCTCATAACATCTTCCTGGCATCAAAGATGGAGACAGGTATAAAGAAATTTGCGAGTTTTATGTTCATGTTCAAAAACAGAAGCCAGAGCGGGTAATCAGACGGGCCGGAATCAGCAAGTCAGACGGTCAGAAAGTAGTCCTTTTCAAAGCCTGCTTATATACTTTTTATATTCACAAGAAGGATAAAAATTGGAGCGGGAAGTTACTTTACAGACCTTAACATGGCACCCTTTACCCTCAATTTTCTAAGCAGCTGCAGGGACTGCTATGCCCAAAGTTACAACCTTGAACATTTCTACATATGGTAGATACAATGAATGTGCTTAATCAGTAAATGAGACCTGACTGTTAAATTTTTCTCCTAAATTAATCTGCCATCCACCTTAATTCATTCAACTATTGATCTTCTCAACAAGCTGAATTTGCGTACTCAGTCAAATCTGAGTTTGAACAAATTATCCCTTAATCAATTACTAAGTTCTAATGAGAGACCGGATCATCATTTTAAGAAGGAAAGAAATGTGTACAGATAACTTCCACTAATATGCTTTCCCTAATATTGAACTTTAAAAATGATGAAGCTATATATGGCTGAATGAAAATTTGGAGATATTAACGTGAGCCTATACCTAAAATTGTAAATGTTCCTGTTTAAAAGGTTCATTAGCATAATTTATGAGATTAAGCAAATGAGCGAAAAAATGCAGTTTATTATATAATTTCTGATTAGAAGCAGCACAGCAATACCACACTTGTGTGAGAGCCTAGGCACACTCTGTTCTTCCAGCCCTTTAGGAACCTGTTAGGAGTTTGATCGGTATACCATGCCCCAGGGGTGGACTGACAACTCATGGGTCCCCTGGGCAATAGGAGATTATGGGGCCCCCAGGCAATCCAAGATTATGGGGCCAAACAGTATACACACACACAGTATACACATACATGTACACACAGTATACACAGACATGTTTCTATTGGCTGAGAAGGTACTGGAGAGGTGGGGCAGCTATAATCTTGGGATTTTTAGACCAAAAGGATGTCGGTAAGGGACATTTCAGAGACGGATGTAAAAAAAACACAGATTTTTACATACTGTCCCTGGTTTTACTGAGGCTAGCAACCCTGACGGGGCCCCCTAGTGGCTTAGGGCCCTCAGCAGTGCCCGAGTGGCCCAATGGTCAGTCCGCCCCTGCCATGCCCACTCCTGCATCCAACTAATGGATTACACTGATGGTGTCATCAGGGCACTGGTCCTTTCAACTAGAAGAGCTGTTCCACAGAGACATTATGCAATGGGTGTCAAAGTGAGTTTAAGCAAAGAAGCAGCTGCAGAATGCTTACTGTAATTGGTATATCATTGTAATCGGTATTTCATTAAAAAAGGACTGAACACTGTTTGAAGGAATTCGTTGAGTCTAGGTCTACTTTTATAAAACTAACCAATTAGATACTTCATTTTATTCTTTATACTGTGCCAGGAAATATAACTGGAAACACACTGTATTTAAATGACAATATATACTTTAACCCTTTTTAATTTTTCTTTATGTTCCAAGTTCCAACATGGTGATGGGACATACTCATTTTGTGCTACCTGGAACATGATTGATGTGTAAGGGAGGCAATATCCGTGTTCACACATCTCAATGCCTATATGCCTTTGAAGCTGATATAACTGCACAACCAGTGAACACTGATTATCCTCCAGACCAGTGGTCATCAACCCTGTCCTCCAGGGCCCACTAACAGGTCAGGTTTTATGTATTACCTTGGGGGAGATGCAGACTAGAATACTGCAATCACTGAGCAGCAAATGATATCACCTGTGATGTACTTCAGTTATCTTGCAAACCTGGCCTGTTAGTGGGCCCTGAGGACAGGGTTGATGACCACTGCTCTAGACCAGTGTTTCTCTACTCCAGTGCTCAAGGCGCCCCAACAGGTCATGTTTTCAGGATTTCCCTCAGATGAAATGGCTGTGGTAATTACTAAGGCAGGGAAACTGATCAAATCACCTGTGCAAAATAATGGCAAACCTGAAAACATGACCTGTTGGGGCACCTCGAGAACTGGAGTTGAGAAACCCTGCTCTAGACCACATCAAACCTTGATTCACAAACTAACTGAGCATTTGCTCAACATCTCACCATATATCTTGGATCAATCCTGGATCTTAAATTATGTTGCTTGACAGAAATGCTATCTTTGGCTGGGTTCTATGAACTGTTAAATGCATGAGAACCCATTTGTGACCAGAATTTAATTCCATCTATCATTAGGATCACCAGCCCTACCCCATAAGAATATTATATATATGTATTAGAGATTATAGCTCATTTCCATAGCGGGGAAGGCATTTTTGCCAGGAGATAGAGGTGTGTATGTGTGATTTTAGGTGTGTTTGTTGGGTGTGGTACCAATTTTAATATTTTTTTTTTATATCTAATTATTTTTTAATAATAAAGTAACAATTTAATATAGTCCAGTGAGGTGCCATATATATGTTGTCTTTTCCTCTGGTGGTTGAGTTAAATCAGGTTTTTAAATTCAGTTTTTGCTAAAGAATCAGTTATGCAAAACTGTTTCAGAAAACGGCAATGAGCATGAATATATAGCAGAATAATACAAGACACACTATGAAAGCTAAATAAACATAGACTATTCACATTAATGTCTCTGTGGCTCTGGTAGGGTAACACATGGCTGCATAGCATAGTCTCTATAAGACTCTATAGCAACAGAGAGTCTCTAGATGAGAATCACTATTTCACCATGGCTAAGTTTGGACTTACGTCTAAACTACTGCACATCTGAAAAGAGATCAATGTTGGGAGGCAATGTGATGCCTCTTCACTGCCTGTTTTAACCCTCTAATTGCCACACCAAGGATTGTGTGGCAGTGCTTTGCTATTCATTCGAAAGGGTTATGTTCAGCTGACATTAAAAAATCATTCAGTTTTCATCTGCCCAATGCTGCATCTGTCCCCAGTCAAACACCTCTGATCACTCGGTTCTCAGAGATCCATGAGAAGAGAGCTAGTGAATGTTAGTCACCGCTGTCTGCTCTGGCCCCTACCCCCCCCCCCCCCCCCACGCTCACTGGAGCGAGGTGCAGGTCCAGGGTTGTGGGCGGATCCAACTTGATGTCAAGATTTATTTTCCAGCAGTGTTTTGTGTGTTATCCAGGGGCAGACTGGGTCAGGGGGCATGGTGACACC
Source organism: Lithobates pipiens (assembly GCF_037356315.1). Classification (NCBI taxonomy): domain Eukaryota; kingdom Metazoa; phylum Chordata; class Amphibia; order Anura; family Ranidae; genus Lithobates; species Lithobates pipiens. The sequence continues at coordinate 193,970,426 of NW_027507748.1, read as the reverse complement.
GACACATGCCCCCTGGGCCACTCCGCTGCAATGTAAAAAGGCCACCCTGGTGCCCTCAACACACACTCGCACACAGTCTAACATTGGCTGTTAAACACCCAAGCACACATGAAGAGCTCAGGTGTGTGTACTGCCAGGCGTGGGGTACCCATAGGAGGCAGAGAGCAATGAAAGATCCCTTCCCCACCTGTTCCGCCAGAAGTCACTATTCAGGCACAGCTTGCATGGCTTGCATTTCTATTGGGTGGAACTGGAGGATGGGACATGGCCGGAATCGCACACGGCACACCTTCCTTTGCTCTGGTGCATGTGTAAGGCTATATACTGAAGGCTGTGGGAACACCAGGAGAGAGCAACAGAGAGGTAATATAAGTTAGTTCTGTGTGACAGAACACAAAGGATGTCCATCATTTTTTCCAGTAGTAGCTTTTGTTCTGCTGGATGGCCAAATGTTGCATAACCTGTCATGCTCAAAAATTACTATACAGCATTAGCTTGCCATCATACTACCCTAGCCTGCCCCTATACTAACCTAGCCTGTCTATATACTACTCTAGCCTGCCCCTATACTATCTTAGCCTGTCTATGTACTACCCTAGCCTGCCCCTAATCTGCCCTAGCCTGCCTCTATACTGCCCTATGCTGTTCTAGCCTACCCCTATACAGCCGTATCCCAGTGGCATATCATCCATGGGTGCAATGTGTTCACTGCACATGGGCCCCGAGGGGTGGGGGGTCCACTGTGTTGATACACACTGCACCCATGGATGCCCTAGGGCGCCAATATGGGGGAGCAATAATATGGTGGTATGTCATATAATTTTGCACATAGACAAGGTGCTGTTGCATGTAAATCTCATTTCCTGATAAATATAATTATACTTTTAACTATTATAATCTAAAATAATGGCTGTGGGTGTCTTTTGATGGGTGTGATTTTTTTATTTTTTGGGGTGGAGGGCAGCATTTCATTCTTGGACCCAGGCAGCACAATGTTTTTGGCCAGCCCTGCAACTTGGGTACAACCAGCATGTCAAATTTTTCTATGTACATATATAAATACATACTGTACATGTATGGTTACTGCCAGTTGCTATAGCGCAATAGGAGCCATTCCGTTATCAACGCTGACTGTTTTGATGAGGGAATCAAGCGATTTTTCTTTCCTTCCACCCATGGAAACGTGTATTATCTATGACCAGCCTTAGTGAATGTGATGAAAATTTACATTGCAAAGAATTTATTGTGCAAGAAAAAAACATTATTTTTGCTTGAACATGATTGGATGTTGGAAATCAGCAGAGCTTCAGCTCATTCACTAAGCTAAGTGACAATTCCCTTTCATAAACAGCCTGTAAATCAACCCCATAGACTTTTATTATGAGAAAGAGCAGTAAAGCACAACCATTGTGCAGTAATGTAAGATGAAAAATAGGGCTTGCATACTGTACACCAATGTTTCTCAACTCCAGTCCTCAAGAACCAGGGGAGATGGCTATGTTGGAGTAAACCAGCATAAGACGCTGGACTCGTGGTTGACATCACCGGAAGTGCACCACTGCACCCGAAACTAGTGTGGAACGCACGGGCCGAAAATGACATCAGTAGTGTGGGAAGCATTTCAGAGCATCTGATAGGCTCCTTCTTCACACCAATAGCTATCCACAACAACCATTGCGGACATGATCCCCCCAGGACTATCCCTTCAGCTGGACTCTTTTTTACAATGATGAGTTTCCAAACCTTCACCTCTAGTAAGTGTTTTTAACCCTTTGGCAAATTAAAAGTTTAATGCTGCTGCACTTAGAGGTGCCTTCTCTTTTTTATCCTGTTTCTTCAGAGTTGTTGCTTTTCTCCTTGCCCTTATACACACGGTCGGACATTCCGACAACAAAATCCATCGGATTTTGTACGACGGATTTTGTCCGAAACTGGTGTTGCATACACACGGTCGAACAAAGTTATTCGTTACGACGGGACTACGTTCAGGCTAGTAGCCAATAACTTTGGTCTAGGAATTTAATCTGAGCATGCGTGGCACTTTGTCCGATCGGAATTCTCTACACACAATCGGACAAAGTCCAATCGGATCATGTTGTCGGAAAGTTTGATAGCCCAGCTCTAAAACTTTGTCCGTCGGATATTCCGACGGAAACAGTCCGATGGAGCCCACACACAGTCGGAATTTCCGACAACACGGTCCGATCGGACATTTTCTGTTGGAATGTCCGACCGTGTGTACAAGGGCTTAAAGTGCTGCCTCAGTGCCCTTACAGACATACATCAGCCAGAACTATATTAAACCTTTGAGGATATTTTCTATGGTCGGATATCTATGGTACGGCTAACCCTTCATTTTCTAAGGCCGCGTACACACGGGCGGATTGTCTGTCCAACTTAGTCCGCTGAACCGTGTTTCAGCGGACAATCCGCTCGTGTGTGGGCTTCAGCTGACTTTTTCAGCGGACTGTCTGACGAACAAAGTCTTACGGAATTTCCGTAATTTTGTCCCTTCAAACTTGGTTTTGTCCGTCCAAACTTGGTTTCAGCGGACAGTCCGCTCGTGTGTAGGCAAGTTGGACGGACTAAGTATGGCGCATGCTCAGAAAGGATTTACACGGCCGAAGGTTGCATTGCAGTGTATAGGACGTCGTTTTTCTAGTCCCGTCGTACGTGCTGTACACGTCATCACGCACGCTTTCAGCGGACTGTCTGCTCATTGTGTGTGGTCAAGTCCGTTCATTCAAATTTTGAACGGACTGTCTGTCGGATTGTCTGACGAACTTAGTTGGGCAGACAATCCGCCCGTGTGTACGCGGCCTTATCCTTCTAATCTAACAGAGACTATAAGCCTGTACAAAGGAATCACATGGAGCTGTACAGAACAATCAATCAGAGTTTTATATAGGGAGGAAGTTGTCCCTGGTTTTGTCCCTTTCAAGTTGGGCATCCCATAATTACTATCCTCACCCAAGTTATTACCCCCTAATTAAAAACACAAAAATAAAGTTCACGGACTGTTCACTGTGTCTGGGTGAAAGCGGGAAATGTTATGTGCCTGGCTGTGGAGCAGTGGGGAACTCTGTAACCTGCAACCCCAACTGGGGTAGTGCTACATGTCTGCAGGAAACCCAAGGGCCATACAAGAACTGCCAAAGAACCACATGCAACCTCTGAGTCGCAGGTTGGGCACCGGGGCTGTAGCTGCTCTAAAGGTCCTAATCCTGGCTGCATATAAGTACAATATTTTTGCAGGTAAAACAGCTCCCATATATGTAATTCAGCTGTGCATTTTTTTATTTGCCTGGAGTTCAACTTTAAATGCTGTACACAGCCTTCATTTGAAATGATATATTATTAACATAGCACTGACTGCATGAAAACGAACAGTTCAAGTAACAGTTTGTATTCCCTTTACGGATTTCTGTGGAGTTTGAGAAAAGATTGAACCCTGCAGCAGCAATGCATTCTGCAAATTACTCATTACTCCTGACTCACTTAAAGAAAAAGATGTTCAATAGCACATCAAGGTTACCAATTGTATTCAGTGCTGTTGACTCATACTGGATCACTGAGGAGATTCTCAAAGGAAACCTATGGTATATTGAAAAAAAATATGTTGGATGCTATTCCTCTCCCTTTGAAAATGATTATTTCCTAGTTGTTATGCTGATACAGTGGATATAATACTTTCCAAGTGACTGACACAGAGGGCACAGATCAAGAGACCTGACTTTATTATTTTTTATTGTTTACTTGAATTGTGCATGTATGCCACAAACGTCTGTAGTGCTCAATCTTCAGGCTAGATAAAAGTGTATCTGAACTAAAATAAAAGATATTGCAGCTTACAATGTTTTATTTGTGATGGATTCATTTGTTTTCTATCTCCAGGATTCCTTTTTTCTTATCCCAGTATTCCTGCAAATAACACAGTTTCTGTCTGTGGGTGGCTATGCTCATTGCCCCACTGTATATATAGCGGGAGCTTCAGTTGCCACTCAGACTAGGCTTTAACCAGTTCCGGACCACCCACTGTACATATACTTTGGCAGGGTGGCCAGGCTGCATGAAACAATGTACTGGTATGTTGTGTGTGCCCGTGGGTAGGGGGCATGTGTGCACACCCCCGCTGTCCCCACGGCGATTGATTTAATTTCAGAACCGATCAGTCTACAGGCTCAATGATTTCTGGCTTGTACCTGCTGATTGATTCTGGTGAATGACAGACTGTCTTCTGCCTGTGTAATGTAAACACAAGCAGAAGAAGTGATGTCACCTCCCCTCGTGAAGCCCTTTTAGGTTCCAGCAAGCAAGGAGAAGACATCTAGAGTAAGTACACCAAGCACTACACTGACACCAGTACACATAGGCACACTTCTAAGCCCCTGATCAACCCCCACCCCCAGTTAACCATTTCACTCCCTGTCACAGTGTCACCATGTGCAATTTCCAGATTTTTCACTGATTACTGTATTGGTGTCACTTGTGACACTAAACAGCGTTAGGGCAGTTAGTGGTAGGCCCAGGTAGGTTTAGGGTACCCCATATATTTCCCAATAAAGGTTTAACCTTTTGATCACCCCTATTTAACCCCTTCACTCCCTGATACAGTGTCACTAGTATAGTGTACAGATCTGTTTTCTGATTGCTGTATTAGTGTCACGGGTGTCGCTAGTTAGCTAGTTAGCTGGTCTGTGTCATTGTTAGCCTTGTACAGTGTCAGGGTACCCGCCATATATTTCCTTAAAAAGGTTTGATCCTTTAATCACTAGACATACAAACGATAACGAAAGTGCAGAATCCGAAAAATGAAAGATCCAACATAAATAAATGCTTTATTTTCATTTTCGTTGTGACAACAGTTCAATATAGATTGGAGATTCGACATGACACTGACAATAACAATCTGTGTCTATCTAACCCAGTGATTCTCAACCAGGGTTCCGTAGAACCCTAGGGTTCCTCCAGAGGTTGCTAGGGGTTCCTTCAGCATTGGGCAATTTCTGCCTCTCAGATAAGTTCCCACTCACACCATTGATCTTTTTAGTTATCTGTAAGGAGGTAATTCTTCCCAATGACCACAAGTGTAAGGACCATTTTTCCCACTGAGCATCACACTAATGTATCATGAGTTGTAGATTTCTAATTTTTAACAGGGGTTCCCTGAGCCCGGAGAACTATTTCAAGGGTTCCTCTGTGTTGAAAAGGTTGAGAAAGGCTGATCTAACCTGTGGTCAAATGTACCTAACCTTAACTCTATTAATCCAGGATTATTCTACATAGAGAGTAAAGATTCAACAGAGAGAAAAGATTCGACATAGAGAGAAAAGATTTGACAGAGAGAGAAAAAATTTGACAGAGAGAGAAAAGATTTGACAGAAAGAGAAAATATTACTGCTGAAATTTGGTGGGGGAAGTAAAATAAAAATAATGATGATGATGAATGTTATTGGCTGATTGTAACCAAATAGGAGGAGCAGTAACATAGCTAGAACTAAGTACACACATACAGCCAACTTACTTTCACTTATGATTGCTAGCAGAGAGAGACACACACACTGAATAATTTCAGAAGACAGTCAATTTTAGCTGGTCCGTTTGTCAGAGAACCTAAATTATTTAGCAATTAAGCATAAGCACAGCAGCAGAACAATAGTGAAGCAAGCTACAGTTCAACTTAACTTTTTCATAATAATCTGCTGCTATTGTGTTAGTGTTGTGAACTTGATAGTTATACTAGTGTTGCTAGTGTTGTAATAGCCTCAGAGGCTGCCTGTGTTGTGGGGAAGGGGGGGGGGGGGCATTTATTATTATAGATTCTATATTATAGATTGAGATTCTATATAGATTCTATATACCCTATCTTGTTACCTGTCTGATCAGTGATCACTATTACCAGTCCATTTTCTATTTGAACTATATATATTCAACATGAATGACAAAGATTCGACAAAGCAGCAAAAAACATACAAACATCGAATCTTTGGCTTATGGTGTGTGTCGAAAGTTCTAAGAAGATTCGATGGAGCAGCTAAACTATATGGAGTCATACAGTTTAGCTGCTCCGTTGAATCTTCTGTGAACTTTCGACAGACACCATAAGGCTTCAATGACAGATTCGACCTTAATTAATTTGTATTTTCGGACAAATGCAATTTTTTACGAAAAACTAAATAAATAAAAACGAATTTCGGGAGTAACAATATAAATGTATTTTTCGGACGAAAATGAAATTCTGAAACAAAATATTTCAGTGTGCACTGTCTAATAAAGTACAATACACCAGTGTAATATAACAGATATATTTATGTCATATGCTCAAGGGCTCCCCCTAGGTTGCACTGCAGTCCTCAGAGTGCACAGGGAAAAGTAAGAAGCGCTTTATGGTGAATAGTAAAGTCTTTGGTCTTCTTTCTTCAGCTAGCCTTTAAACTGCAGTATTTGTAATCCAGTAAAGATTATGTATAGGTAACTGGGTGCTTGATTATCTAAGGTACTGGTGGAACTCGTCTGAATACTGAAGGCATTCATTTGGCATTAGAGTTAGCCCTTGTACACACGGTCGGACATTCCGACGGAAAATGTCCGATCAGACCTTGTTGTCGGATAATCCGACCTTGCGTGGGCTCCATCGGACTGTTTCCGTCGGAATATCCGACCGACAAAGTTTTAGAGCTGGGCTATAAAATTTTCCGACAACATGATCCGATCGGACTTTGTCCGATCGTTTCAAGTGCCACACATGCTCAGATCAAATTCCTAGACCAAAACTATTGGCTACTAGCCTGAACGTAGTCCCTTCGTAACGAAATAACATCATCACCTTCTGAACGATCGGATTTTCCGACAACTTTGTCCGACCATGTGTATGCAACACCAGTTTCGGACAAAATCCGATGGATTTGGTTGTCGGAATGTCCAACCATGTGTACAAGGGCTAAAACAAACTCTGAAGCCCCACTGTACATAGTCTAATCAAGTGAAACCTCCCTTTGGGACTGCAGGTCCCACCAGCCTTCTGAATTTAATTTGTGTAGCAATCAAGTGTTATAATGATTTTGGGCAAGAGCTCGCTCACCACACACAGGGCCCAGATGTTTGTCCTGTTCCGCTTCAGGTGGTTCGGTCCTGCTCCAAGCTGGCGCTGCTCCATCAGATGACCGGCGACTGTAATGCAGACACCTTTGGTTTATGTCTGGTCCTCCGATCCATCTACACATTGATTCCAGCGCAGCTGTGCTCTGGAACTCTGTAGAGGCCTCGTGATTCCGCTGCACCAACCAGGCCGCAGTCACATACTCTCTGCTCCCTGCAGGCAGGTCCTCAATGGCGTCCAAGGAGGAAGAGAGAGAAGCATGGTCGTGCAGAGCCTTTTATTATCTCACCTAGTATGCAGTTCTTTAACATGGCCTTGTGGGTAGGTAAGTGAGCCTTGTGGGTAAGTAGTTCCTTGTCTGGTAATTTACATATGAGTCACTTTCTCATTGAACTACCCAGTCCACAATGCATTGCAGCGCTGTCTCTCAAGCATTGAAAGAAAAATGCCTTGACTGCAATAGCATAAACAAGGACACTAGACATACACTCTGCATCCAGTGTAGCCTATATCTACAGTGCATTCTGTGGTGTGCTGTTTCTAATAAACTTCAGGCAGTGTAATATATATATATATATATATATATATATATATATATATATATATATATATATAGTCTTGTGTATGTATGTGTATGTATATATATCTACAGTGCATTCCATGGTGTACTCTGTTTCTAATACACTTCAGGAGGTGTACACAGTATCTAATACAGGGTGTACAGTTTCTACTACACTTCTGGTGGTGTATACAGTATAAAATACAGTGCAGCCATTGTACAGTTTCTAATACAGTGCAGGCGGTGTACACAGTATCTAATACATTATGTACAGTTTCTATTGCACTTCTGGTGGTGTACACAGTTCACAATACAGTGCAGCCATCGTACAGCTGCTAATACAGTGCAGGCAGTGTACACAGTATCTAATACAGTGTGTACAGTTTCTACTACACTCTTCTGGTGGTATACACAGTATCTAATACAGTGTAGTGTGGTGTTGCAAAAACATAAATAAAAATACATCATGTCCGGAAGGCCACCAAGGAGAGGCTGATGCTCACAGACCACTAAAAGAAGGCAAGCAGCCTCTGTGTCTATAGTCAACAATGCTGGTCGTAGACATGGTGCATGCTCTGCAGTTGGCCATGGGGCCTGCTTGTCCTTTTTTTCTGCTGCTGACAGAAACATGCAGAAGAGTTGGGGGAGTAGATAACAAAGCCATCCTCATCCTCCTCATCCTCTGTCACCCAGGCTCAGAGTAGTTTGCCTTCCAACACAGCTGCCAAAGCAGGCTATTCCACGGCTCCTTATCCACAGTCACTCCTTCCATAGCCCCACCACCATGTATGGAGGTGTCCCCAGAATTATTCAACCACAGTGTCGGGTACATGCTGCTGGTGGATGTGCAGCGATTTGAAGGCTCTGATGTTGGTTCCCAGGTTGAGGAAGGGAGTAGCTTGAGCCTATAGAGAGTGGATGCCCAAGAAGGACAAGAAACTGGCTGTCATGTTCCTCCAGCTTATGCAATATTACCACTGAAACGGTGTCTGCACTGTGTGCACAAACCTGAAAACTAAAAAAACTGTAAAGTGCAACGTATCAATATGTCAATCTATAGTGCAAATTATCAAGTGCAAAATATCAAAAACTCCAGGACATAGGTATTTTACAATGATCCCCAAAGTCCACTTCAATTTAACATTTAAATTCCATGTGCATAGTGTGCACCAATTCACATCCGTGCTCTATAAACTCACCACTTCACCACAACACACTGCTGGAAAGACTGGTCTAAAGGCACTTTAATTGTGAGTGCACATTTTATACATTTTATACATTTTGGACATTTTGGACCGTTAAAGTCTATGGGACATTAACCTGAAAAATCAGAAGTGCCACAGTACCACAGCAAAATTACATTTCTAAAGGAAAAATTGTAATTTAAAACTGCTCGCAGGTGTAATAAATTGTCAGGACTCAGCAATATAGATAAAATTCATTTAAAAAAAGAGCATGAAATCATTTGGGGGTTTTGTGCTATCTTGGCATTTCATGGTCTCTGAAACTGATAGGTAGTGAGGACTGAAATCAAAAATATATGCCCTTGGAAATCCTGAAGGCGGTGATTGGTTTTCAGGGTCCTGTATGCGGTGAGACTCCCAAAAAGACTTAGCCCTTGTACACACGGTCGGACATTCCGACAACAAAATCCGTCGGATTTTGTCAGACGGATTTTGTCCGAAACTGGTGTTGCATACAAAGTTGTCGGAAAATCAGATCGTTCGGAACATGATGACGTTAATTCGTTACGACGGGACTACGTTCAGACTAGTAGCCAATAGCTTTGTCTAGGAATTTGATCTGAGCATGCGTGGCACTTTGTCCGATCGGAATTCTCTACAAACGATCGGACAAAGTCCGATTGGATCATGTTGTTGGAAAATTTTATAGCCCAGCTCTAAAACTTTGTCGGTCGGATATTCCATCGGAAACAGTCCGATGGAGCCCACACACAGTCGGATTATCCGGCAACGCGGTCCGATCGGACATTTTCCATCGGAATGTCCGACAGTGTGTACAAGGGCTTTCACATGTGGCATCCCCATACTCAGGAGAAGCAGCAGAATGTATTTTGGAGTGGAATCGCACATATACCCATGGCATGTGTAAGCAATATATAATTTCATTGATAACTTTGTGTTTTGTTTTTGTGACAAAATTTTTTTATATTCAATGTGCTCAACATGCCTCTTAGCAAATTCCTTGGGGAGTCTACTTTCCAAAAAGGGGTAATTTGGAAAGGGAAAATGTACCATAGTTTGTAGACACTATAACTTTTATGCAAACCAATAAATATACACTTATTTAAATTTTAACCCAAGACATGTGGCCGAATACATTTGGCCTAAATGTATTGCTAAAATTGAGTTTATTGGATTTTTTTTAATAACCAGAAGTAGAAAATATATAATTTTTTTCCCCAAATTTTTGGTCTTTTTTTGTTTATATCGCAAAAAAAAAGAAAAAGAAAAAAGAAAGCTCTATTTGTGGGTAAAAAAAGGATGAAAATGTCATTTGGTTACATCGTTGCATGCCTGTGCAATTACCGGTTAAAGCAGCACAGTGCCAAATTGGAAAAAGTGCTCTGGTCATGAACGGGGTAAACATGTAAAATCAGTCTGTATGTGCCAAATAGCATGCTGGCATGCACTGTGGAACTTAAGTGGTTAATCCTCTGCATTGTAGAGGATTATTGTCTGCATTGTATAAAAAGGCTGTTTTATCCTGTATGCATAGATCCTCCTCCTCCTGCACTGTCTATCTGGGGAAGGCCAGCTAACAGTTAACACAGGCAGGGTAGCCAACCTGCACATGTTCAGTTGTGTCTTTTATGCTGGAGAGAACATTTACTCTTTCTCTGAGCTAGCCAGGTCACATGATATTGACATCACACATGTGGGTGTCTGTACAGGCTGCAGTGGAAATCTTCTACCTGAAAAGCATGTGGGAAAGAGGAATGAGGGATTTTTACGGTGCTAAAATTCCAATTAACAAAGAAAAATATAACCACTTTAAAATAAATTATTTATTGAGATCATAATTAAAAAGGATTCACTTAAAAAAATGCTGAGGTTTTGACATAGAAGTTAACATTCGAGGTCCAAAAAAGGTGTTACACCGCATAAGGTGTCATTGCACATTATCCCGACATGTTTCGCTGATACGCTTCCTCAGGGGATGTGCAAGCTATAATGAAAGACAGTAAAAAAGAAATAAAAAAACAAAATACAAAAATGAATTAAAGAATAGATAAGTATAAATATTTATAACAGCGCATCAAATAGCCAGCATCAAAAACAGCAAGCGCTTACCCCCAACCAAATAACCAAAAAATGAGGACCTCAACTTGATGGATTACACCTGCCGATCAACACCTTAGAAACTGCGCTCAAAGGGTCATAGAGGGCAGAAAAAGCCAGCCTACAATAAAAAGAGAATATTGGGATAATATCTGTATTTAAGACAAATTTCTATAAAGTATGCTATGTAATCATATTCTGCTGAAAAAGAAATCAGCAGATACAAGGGAGATGCATTAAGCATCTCATTGAAAAAATACAATTTATATTAGATATAAGTAGAATACTATAAGATATATATATAATTAATTAAATTATAAAAAGGGATACTCTCTTAGGGTATGAAATAGCAAAGCATAAATAGGAGAGCAATTGGGAACAACTGCACGATGGAGCCAATAAGACTGTCTTAATCTAGAAATAAAATATTGAGGGGGACCGATAATTAAACCATATTAGAAAAGATGGATTCAAAAGACAAAGTGAAATATGATAAAGAAGTGATAAGGAGGGAGCCATTATAGTCAATTATAGATACAATGTCTAGTCTAGATAGAAATTGCTTAAGAAGAAAGGAGCCAGTCACAGAGTAAAAAATCTTGCTAAAGCACTGGAGAAACTGCCGTGGCATACTGATCATCTAAAAAAAAGTATATAGTGGCAGTATTTTAATGTAAAAAGAAGATTTATAAGCTGTGGGCACTGAGGCTGGGCAGATGAGCTATTTTCATATTACTGGATTTAACACTTTAAGTGGTTAAACATGTTTCCTTTGTTCCTTCATGTGCTTTCGTTTAATCTAGCACAGTGGTTCTCTACCTTCTAGTGCCATGGCCCCTTGATAAAATTTCCCAAGTTGTGGGGACCCCTAACAGTAAAATTATTTACGTAGCATGGGTTGTCAGCACCCAAGGCAAGACTAGTAATTTGCACCCCTAACCCATGGACATTTAGTGCTCCCTGAGTCATACAGTCACTCATACAGTATTAAAATCCCTTATGATACATTTTAGAAAGTGTAACACTTTGTTTTTGTTTTCCTTTCTTTCCCTTTTATCTCCCTCTATCCTAATTTCTCTCCCCCCCCCCCATCCCTCTCTCTAGCCATCTTTCTTGTTCTTTCTCTTATTCCTTCTCTTCCTTTCTCTTTGTTCCTCCCCCTCTTTTCCTCTCTGTTCCATGTATTCTCTATTTTTATTACTTCTCTTACCCTTTTACCCTTCTTACTCTTACTGGTGGGGGGGGGGGGAGACATCCCTGGACTCGGTGACCCCTGGCTAATCATCATTCGACCCCTGAGGGCAGGACTTAGGGTGGTGGGGGCCCCTGGGCTTGAGTCACTTTCAGGCCCTACCTTCTATACATGACTGTATTTATCAGAGTATAACACGCACTGGTGTATAACACGCACCCCAAGTTTAGGAGGAAATTTTAAGGAAAAAAACTTTTAGAAGGGAAGTTTAAGGAAAAAAATAAAATTTAAATGCCCATCAATGCATCCTTATCAGTGTTCATCTGCAGCCTTGCCCATCCATCTGCAGCCTTGTCCAGTGTCATTGCAGCCTTGTCAGTGTCCTTTGCAGCCTTGTCAGTGTAGCCTTGTCATTTGCAGCCTTCTCCTTACAGTCTTGAAGTTTAAAAATGGCACTGCTGAGATACAGAGTCCTGTGTATCTCGACGGCTCTCAGGTCCTCTCGGTGGCTCTCGGGTCCTCTTGAAGTCCCGAGCGGAGACGAGAGTAGCCGAGTGTACATGGCTCGGCTTACAGTCACGCTAATTCCCTGCGATTTTGACAAGTCCAAATATTGCCCATGGTATTCTTGCGTATCTGGGAGTTATAGGACAATATGCCATTGATTTACTGTATTAGTGCAGAAAACAGCAGACACCACTGTTCACAGCTTGGATTAATAAGAAATCTTTCAGTATTTTAATTTTTTAAAGTAATTTGCTGCAGAATATCTGTTTGTATGTTAGGTAAAATTTGAGTAAAATTACAAATCTCATTTAAATGGGAAATTGTTTTTAGATAAAACAAAACAAATTAAATACAATTGTGACACTATATTGCTCATAGTTTACAGCTTGCGTATAGTCCGCGCTAATCATATTTTCTAAATTAAATCATTTAGCCTACATATGTAAATGTTTAGTGTGTTTGAACACTGTACACGTGTGATAAACTACATAAACTGTGCATGTGTATGAACGGAATATTAAGACACATCTGTTGCTGCTTCTCCCATAAGTACACAGTGAAAATGCATTTGAAACCACAAACACAAATAAACACCAAGTGACCTACTAATTATTAAACCTGTGGGAAATATGTTAGGATTAACACAAATTTCCCTTTTTTCTGATTAGTATTCTACTACATGTTAATTTCTTAAATTTAGATAGCATTTTTGTAAAATACTTATTTCACCTATCCCACCATATTCTGAGTTTTTATATATATATATATATATATATATATATATATATATACCGTATCTTGTTTATGAAAAATTATGGGAATAATTTACTAAAGGGTTATCACCCCAGACATGATCACTTTTTTAGATTTAAAGTGTCCCTGTCATGACAGAGTCTGAACTAAAGTAAAGCAACTTTTGCGAAAAGATATGATGTGTATTCACTAACTACAGGATATGTGAGCCAACAGAAGAACCACAAATCATAGCAGGAGAGCAGGTATTCAACACACCTGGATATGTAGGTTCCTGCACCTGCTGGGGATCTGCTATGTGGCAGAGTTTTAAGTTATAGACCACTGAAAAGTAATGGCCCAGAGCAGAAAGTGCAACTGGGAAGAGGGCCAGCATGACTGGGGTGGACAGTGAGGCGGAGAAAAAGCTGGGGGTAGGGGGTATTATGGCACTTACCAGGATTGGTGGGTCCTGAGTGTGGGGGTGTTGTTGAGGGAGGTAGAGGGGTATTCTTGTCACCAGTGGTCAGTCGGAGCTTGTTTGCCACAGAGGAAGGAAGGTTTTTCCCCACCCACTATCCCATTTTTTGGTTTGTATCTTTTTGGGGTTCACCTTTGTACTTCTCTAAGTCTTCACGATGTAGGATGGTTCACACCTGGTAGGGCATTATGCTTTCCCTCCATAATAATAATGAAGGTTTAGGGAGGTTGGGCCTATCTGGAGGTATGGGTGTTCTTTCCCTTACTAACAATACAATGGTAACAATGGTTTGTAGTTGGTTGTAACTGGAAGGAAGTAACTGGTAATTTTCCCTGAGCTAGCGTAATACACGGCATGGGGCCTTTATGGGGTGTACAGATACAACTAGTTGGTCGAGAAAAATTACCCTTCAAAGACCTCTAGACCAGGCAGGTTTAAACTGAATTTTTATTTGGTTTATTGGTTATGTAAAAATGTATTATATGCATTAGGTTGTATGTTGAGAGTTTTTGTATTTCATTTTGTTGTAATAAAAAGGCTGCTATGGCGATTCGACTCCAAAAAGGAATGTGTCGTTTGGTCAATCATTGGGTTTAAGGAATACAGGGGTTGCTAGCTTCGTAGGAAACAATAGCCTCAGTAATCTGCACATTCCTTAGTCAAGGTAAGTATGCATAATCTCCAACTATAGGGTTGCTTTCCTTTAGTTTAAAGTGGTTGCAAACCCTTATATCCAGTAACATGACAAGCCTCAGGTAATACACAGAGAAGAAATCTTGCATAAGTTGTACCTGTTTATCTGCAGCCCTATCTGCTCTACAGCAGCCTAAACACACAGATCAAAGGCTATGTGGAAGGCACACACTGGAAAGCTATAAAACTAAAGCACAGAGCTCAGTGAAACCTGAGTGTAGGGAATGGACACACCCCCACACACAGAATCATAGGGAAATACAGTGGTGTGAAAAAGTGTTTGCCCCCTTCCTCATTTCCTGTTCCTTTGCATGTTTGTCACACTTAAGTGTTTCGGAACATCAAACCAATTTAAACAATAGTCAAGGACAACACAAGTAAACACAAAATGCAATTTGTAAATGAAGGTGTTTATTATTAAAGGTAAAAAAAAATCCAAACCATCATGGCCCTGTGTGAAAAAGTGATTGCCCCCCTTGTTAAAACATACTATAACTGTGGTTGTCCACACCTGAGTTCAATTTCTCTAGCCACACCCAGGCCTAATTATTGCCACACCTGTTCACAATCAAGGCATCACTTAAATAGGAGCTGCTTGACACAGTAAGGTCCACCAGAAGATCCTTAAAAGCTACACATCATGCCGAGACCCAAAGAAATTCAGGAACAATTGAGAAAGAAAGTAATTGAGATCTATCAGTCTGGAAAGGGTTATAAAGCCATTTCCAAAGCTTTGGGAATCCAGCGAACCACAGTGAGAGCCATTATCCACAAATGGCGAAGACATGGAACAGTGATGAACCTTCCCAGGAGTGGCCGGCCGCCCAAAATTACCCCAAGAGCGCAGCGACGACTCATCCAAGAGGTCACAAAAGACCCCACAACAACGTCCAAGGAACTGCAGGCCTCACTTGCCTCAGTTAAGGTCAGCGTTCATGCCTCCACCATCAGGAAAAGACTGGGCAAAAATGGCCTGCATGGCAGAGTTCCAAGGAGAAAACCACTGCTGAGCAAAAAGAACATCAAAGCTCATCTCAATTTCTCCACAACACATCTTGATGATCCCCAAGACTTTTGGGACAACATTCTGTGGACCGATGAGACAAAAGTGGAACTCTTTGGAAGGTGTGTGTCCAAGTATATCTGGCGTAGAAGGAACACTGCATTTCATAAAAAGAACATTATACCAACAGTAAAATATGGTGGTGGTAGTGTGATGGTCTGGGGCTGTTTTGCTGCTTCAGGACCTGGAAGACTTGCCGTGATAAAAGGAACTATGAATTCTGCTGTCTACCAAGAGATCCTGAAGGAGAATGTCCGACCATCTGTTCGTGTACTCAAGCTGAAACGAACTTGGGTTCTGCAGCAGGACAATGATCCTAAACACACCAGCAAGTCCACCACCGAATGGCTGAAGAAAAACAAAATGAAGACTTTGGAGTGGCCTAGCAAAAGTCCTGACCTGAATCCTATTGAGATGTTGTGGTATGACCTTAAAAAGGCCGTTCATGCTCGAAAACCCTCTAATGTAACTGAATTAGGACAATTCTGCAAAGATGAGTGGGCCAAAATTCCTCCAGAACGCTGTAAAAGCCTCATTGCACGTTATCGCAAACGCTTGGTTGCAGTTGTTGCTGCTAAGGGTGGCCCAACCAGTTATTAGGTTTAGGGGGCAATCACTTTTTCACACAGGGCCATGATGGTTTGGATTTTTTTTCACCTTTAATAATAAACACCTTCATTTACAAATTGCATTTTGTGTTTACTTGTGTTGTCCTTGACTATTGTTTAAATTGGTTTGATGTTCCGAAACACTTAAGTGTGACAAACATGCAAAGGAACAGGAAATGAGGAAGGGGGCAAACACTTTTTCACACCACTGTATACACAGCTGAGGCTGTCAATCAGATGCTGTATGCTGGAAGGGGGACCAGGCCGTCACCTGGGATGCTGTGACGTGCGCTTGGACTATTATCAGTGAATCATGCAGAAGGACAGGAGTTGAGAGAAAAATTACACTTTTTGGAAGTATCTTGGATTGAGGCAAGTACACACTATCGAAGGATATGCTTTATTCATTTTTCATTTTACAGGTTTACAATCACACACCCTATAGATGAGTGGGTTGGACAAAAAAAATGACTTCTTTCCCTATTCCACACAGTCGATGTGAATGGGGGAATACTCCCTGCTGAGCTATTGTATTCTGACATTGGGGAGACTTCCGTCAGAATACACTGATTCCCCTGTCATCTCTGTCAAGATCGATGGCATATGTATTAATCCATCCCTGCATGGCAAGATGCTAGGTGTTATCCTGCACTCTGAGCTCTTCTTTTGGCCCTACATCCAATCACTGCCCAAAGCTTGTCGCTCCCAACCTCCACAACATCTCCAAAATATGCTCCATCTTAACCAATGACACCACTTAGCTTCTACTTCACTCCCTGATTAACTCTTGCCTCGACTACTGCAACCCCATCCTCACTGTCTTATCTTTACATAGACTATCTCCGCTCAATCCATCATGAATGCTGCTGCCAGACTAATCCACTATACCAACTGTTCAGTGTCTGCTGCCCCTCTCTGCCAATATCTCCATTGGTTTCTGCTCACCCAATGAGTTAAATTCAAAATACTAACACCTTACAAAGCCATCCACAACTCTGCGCCCAGACACATTGCTAACCTCAAAAGTCTCAAAATACCAACCAAATTGATCTCTTCCTTAGGTTCACACTACAGCGGTGACGAGAATCGAATGTGATTCGCACCGCACTGCAGTGCAAATCACATCCGATCTCTGTGAAATGCGAGTTCAGCCATACAGATAGTATGGCTGAATTCGCATCGCACCCAGCCCAAACTCGCACAGGACCCTTTTTTTGGTCCGCAGCAGAATCGGATCGCATGGGTGTTCACACCATGCGATCCGATTCCTGTCCGAGTTTGCAGATCGCACTGCGATATGCGAACTGATCTGGGGGTGTCATTAACGTTTCACTTACACTCCCAGCAGTTCGCATAGGGCAGTGTGAACTGCCACCGGGAGGTATGCAATGCGGGAACCCGCCGCGGATTTGCGGCGTTCCCGCATCTCTGCAATATGAACCTAGCCTAAGTCCCAAGATCTCTTGCTCTTTAGCTCCCTTATCAACTCCTCCCATGCTCGTCTTCAGGACTTCTCCCTAAGCCTTTCCCATCCTATCTGTCTGGCTGTCTCCTACTCTGTCCACTTTTAGAGGATCCTTGAAAATCCTTCTCTTCAGAGAAGCCTATCTTGCCCCCACCTAATAACTATACTTTTATTTTCTCCATATGCTCATCCCCCACAGTTATTACCTTTTGTATCACTTGACCCTCCTTTTTAGATTGTAAGCTCTAATGAGCAGGGCCCCCTGATTTCTCCTGTATTGAATTGTATTGTAACTGTATGTCTGTCCTCATATTCTAAAACATTGTACAAACTGTTGGTGCTATATAAAGCCTGTATAATAATAATCAGTTTTGTTGGCACTGGTCGAGCGGACAAAATCCTGCCTGCCCACACATGGATCGAAATTCGGCCGGCTTTAAGCCTAATAGTGACAGGGTAAAGGAAACGCCTTATAGTTTTGTGTGCGTTACTGCCAGTTTAACGCCATATAGTTTTGTGTGTGTTACTGCCAGTTTAACGCCATATAGTTCGGTGTGCGTTACTGCCAGTTTAACGCCATATAGTTTTGTGTGTTACTGCAAGTTTAACGCCATTTACTTCTGTGTGCGTTACTGCCTGTTTAACGCCATATAGTTCTATGTGCATTACTGACAGTTTTACGCCATTTACTTCTGTTTACTACTTTTGTGTGCGTTACTGCCAGTTTAACGCCATATAGTTTTGTGTGTGTTACTGCCAGTTTAAAACCATATAGTTCTATGTCCATTACTGCCAGTTTAACAGCATATACCTCTGTGTGCGTTACTGCCAGTTTAACGCCATATAATTTTGTGTGTTACTGCGAGTTTAACCCAATTTACTTCCGTGTGCGTTACTTTAAGTTTAACGCCATTTACTTCCAGCCATTACTGAATTCAGATGTTGGTTCTGAGGTTGAGGATGACAGGAACATTAGCCTAGAGACAGGGGAGAATACTGGTTGACAAATTAGCATTCATGTTCCCCCAGCCGCAGCATATTGCCAAGTTGTCTCCAGGGGTAATGATGATTGTTAGGAACGTCTGGTATTGAGTCTGACTTGGTGGAAGGGGACCTCTCCTACGGCTCTGGTTCCGGTCTCTCTGGAATGGGGACAGGGAGACAGGAGCGCAGCGGGGTAGAAGAGTCCGGCCAGGTGCAGCAACCGGTGCTGGGTAGGTAAGGATCCTTGGAGCAGGAACTCTCAGTAGTATGGAAGAGACAAGGAGAAGGCTGCTGACTGTGGATCCTGGATGGATAAGGTCCGCTGGACGAGGAGGTAGCCGACTCAGGAACAGGCAGGAATCAAGCAGAGGTGTCAGGTACAAGCAGGAGGTTCGGCAACAGGAAAACAGTCCAAGAAGGGTCAAACAAGCCGGGGTCGGAGCAGGAGAGGTCAGCAAGGTCAAACGGAGCCGGGTCAGGTATCAGATGAGTAGCAGACAGGTAACAGGTAACTTCAGGCACTAGCTGCAGACGAGACAGCACAGAACCACAACAACTGTGCCCTTAAAAAGGGCCACTGGCGCCAATCAAGCTAACGTACGCCCGTGCGTGCGTGCGCTGCGCGTACATACGATCGTCGTGCACCCGCGCGCGTCGGAAGGCGCTCGTGCCTACGACGACCCGCAACACGAACGCGTGTGCGCGCACGGAGAGCCGGTCGAATGGAACGGACGGATTCCTGACATTGCCCCCCCACAAGGGGCAACCTCCGGGTGCCCCTAGAGGCTTTCTTCTCCGGGTGAGCAGCAAAGAAAGCCTGGATCAGTCTATTGGCATGTACATTAGAAGCAGGTTCCCAAGAATTACTCTCTGGGCCATAGCCCTTCCATTTAATAAGAAACTGACCTTGTCCCCGTCGTCTTCTGAAATCCAGAACGGCCTCAACTTCAAATTCTTCATTGCCATCAACTAGCACAGGGTCAGGTGGTCTTGTTTCTCTACCAGGGAAGGGATCAGGTACAGCAGGCTTAAGAAGAGCTACGTGAAAAACTGGGTGAATTCTCATGGAATCAGGCAGGAGCAGTTCATAAGACACCTCATTGATTTTTCTCTTAACGGGAAATGGACCCAGAAACTTGGGTGCCAATTTCCTGGAGGGGCATGCTAACTTTAAATTAGAGGAAGACAGCCATACCTGGTCCCCGACTTGAAGGATTAGTTCTCCCCTTCTTCCTCGATCGAAGCTCCTCTTTCTGTCAGCCTGAGCTTTGGTTATGACCTCCTGAAGCGTCCGATTATTCTGTTGCAGGAAGGATATCCTATCCTGGATCGCTGGAACCTGGGATTCTGTAGGGACATCGGGAAGAAAAGACAAATTAAAACCGTAGTTGGCAAAAAACGGGGACTGCCCAGTGGTGGCATGGCTGGCATTGTTATAGGCGAATTCCGCCAGAGGTAACAGGGGGACCCAATCATCCTGGACAAAAGAAGAGAAGCATCTAAGATATTGCTCGAGGGTCTGATTGGTGCGCTCCGTTTGCCCGTTGGTCTGTGGGTGGTAGGCGGAGGACAGAGCTAGTTCAATTCTTAAAGATTCGCAAAGGGCTCGCCAGAAGCGGGAGGTGAACTGGACCCCTCTATCGGACACAATATTGGTGGGTACCCCGTGGAGCCTGATTATTTCCTTAATAAAGACATGGGCAGTCTCGGTTGCAGAGGGGGTTCCCGCTAAGGGTAGGAAGTGGGCCATCTTGGTCAGACGGTCACAAACTACAAATATGGCAGTGCAGTTTTCAGAAGGGGGAAGTTCCACAATGAAGTCCATCGTGATCATCTGCCAAGGGCGGTCGGGTGCGGGAAGAGGTTTAAGCAGCCCCCAAGCCCGATTTCTGGGAACCTTATTCTGGCTGCATACGGGGCAGGTGTTTACATATTGCTTGCAAAATTCCCTCACGCCTGGCCACCAGAAGGAACGCTGTACTAGTTCTAAAGTCTT